>NW_027456710.1:0-300000 GCF_040206685.1 Ascaphus truei | reverse complement strand
TTAGTGGCCCTTGAGGGCTGGGGTTGGCCACCCTGCCAAAGAGTCTGTCCCTCACACTGCAGGGTGACAGAAGCGGTAGGGGACCTGCACCTATTGCAGGATGATCGTGACACATGAGCGCGTCCCACAGCCAGTTACGACATGAAATAGGGTGAATAAAGATCACTTTTTCTGATCAGCGTGACCACTCAGCCAAAGAAATGAGATCTGATCTGTGATACTCACAATTCCAGTGCTACAGATTATTCATTATTTTGTCTCTTATCCTCCTGATCACGACTGTAAAATCTGTCAGATAAGTATTGATGAGGTTTGGAGGGGCCTTTTGAATATCATCACCAACGGGAGCTTCCTAAGTGAAGTCTTATACATCAGTATTTCAGGACAAATCTTGCCTTATTTAGGTATAATATCTTTACTAGCCCTGAATGAACATAGTACATAATGTACAATCCAGGCAATTTCCACTGGAATTCTGTAATTCAAATTTAAAAGGCTTTTTCAATAATTAAGGCAAACGTGAACGCCTTGGACACGATGTTGAATGCCTGAGTGCTTTCACTGTATATCAAAGCCTCGAGATGTTGGATCACAATAATAACCGGCGTGCATACTGAAAAAGTCATGCAGATCGAATTTAACTAGTAACCCTGCACGTCCCTCCTCTCCCACTCAGTGCGACTTTCTTTTTGCAGGTTACAGCCTGAAGATAACAAGAGGGGTGATGCATGTGAGGGGGACAGTGGGGGTCCCTTTGTTATGAAGGTAAGTGGGGCAATAAACTCTCAGGAGTCGGGTGTACAAGCTGTGGGGCTATACAAGAATCCGCTACTGCCAAACCTTGGTATAAACTGAGCACTTCGCACTGCATACAGGCAGGGGAGGATTGTATCGATATCCAACTCAGGTGGTGAATGAAGCCTTTGATTGTATCAGGGCAACATTGATCTTTGAAGTGGGAGCCTCAAGTTTGTGACTCCAACTTTGTACACACCCCGAGCAAGCCCCTCATTTTTGCTAGCCGAGGGAAGACAGAAAAGGGTGTACTTACTGGTGTCTTCTGGGTGCGAAACGGGCGTCACGCAAAAACAATTACACCAGGTTTATCCGGGAGAAAACTCCCAAGCGCTTTAACCGGGATTACTTTTCTTTCATCGTGTGATGGAGGGAGAATGGGAGAAGAGAGATCATGGCAGCCGTAAGAGACATTAAAAACTCCCACGCCAAATCCTACAAAACCATAACCAGTTGGCAACACGTTGCTCCAAAAAGGGGTTAGGGGGTTCCCACCCCTAATTTACATTCAAGACTGATATTCCCCATTTTTTTTTCTCTTCCTAGGACCCAGCCAGCAACCGCTGGTACCAGTCTGGCATAGTCTCATGGGGCGAAGGCTGCGACCGTGATGGGAAGTACGGCTTCTACGTTCACGTGCACCGCATGAGGAAGTGGCTGATGAAAACGATAGAGAAGTTCGGCAGTTAGGACAGGCGCGCGCCGTAACCTTCACCATGAAGAAATCACCAGTCTAATTTGTAGAATATGCCTACTGTGAATTGTTTATCGAAATCTGAACATAAAGAACCCCCGTTATAAGCACTCTAAGGGGCACTTCCTTACAGAATTAAAAATTCACTTCTGATTTGTTTTAGTAAACCAATTTTGTAAGAAAACGAATTGCCCACACTTAATCCTCAAACTCACAAGATCTGGGACCTAGTTGATGAGCTGGGCTTTGTATTTATAGAATAGAGATTAACTCTGTCTTGTTCCCACAATATGGTGTTGAAAATAAAAGGGGAAGGGGGGATCAATGTGAATTAATCCAGTATTTATCCTTGTCTCAGAAGTATTTTCAGGGTGCCGTTACCTTATCTGTGAGGTGGGGAGAGAAATCACCCCAATGATTGCGGTGTGCTCCGTCTGATCTCCGTGGCAAACCTCCCTGCCTTAGTTAGTTGAGATCTGGTTAAACGCAGTGTACTGGTGCGTCTTGCTACTCTAACCACAGCTGTGCACCTCAGTAGTGCTCGACATCACTTTAGTCCAACGCACGTTTCACTCCGGTGACCTCCGAAACGTCACAAGCTCGACCTAAGGGCACAGACAACAGTAGTAAGACGCACTAGTATGCCAAGTTTAACCAGATATCAATTAACGAAGGCAGGGAGGTTTGCAATGAGAAGCAGAGCACAGAAATCATGTCTTTGATTTCTCTCCTTTTAAACATTGAATGATTCAGATTATCTTCCTGCTACACCATCCTGACGACGTTATAAGGCAACACTGAAAATATCTTTCTGATCTAGCTAGGCACTGGATTTGTTCGTCAGATTACACCCACCACATACTTTCAACCCAGCTCATCATCGTCCCAGATTGAGGATGAAGGTTGGTTCATGAATGCTTACAAAATTAGTTTAGTACAAAAAAATAAAAATAAAATGCAAAGTAAAAGCTAATTTCCAATGATGTAAGGCGGTCTCTCTGGGAGTGCTTATAAGGTGTTCTTGTGTCCAGTTATTTGGACCAATTGTACTCCTTCAGCCTACCCCCCCCCCCCCTATAAAGTAATATTTGTAAGCATAGTATTCTTACTAGTGGAAATGAATGGGTTTCATGAAGTTTAGAGGATAAGGCACATAGCTGCCAGTGACGCGTGCACCTACAGGACAAGCACCAGCTTTACACACGTCACTAGGTTTTCAGATCTAGACAGGTGACATTACAAACTCATTAAAAAAAAACAAAAAGCAGGGATATCCTGAAAACTGGACCTGCTGGGTGGCTTGAGGACGAGTCGAGCGGGTTAAAGTAGGTAAAAAAAAAAGTTTTGTGGTACTTTGAGGTTTAACAGGTCATCAAAAGCCCTCACTCGTAGTGAGCAGGGAGCTGCAGCGTGTTCCAGCTTCCTCACTCCCTGACCGGCTGAGAAATCCTGTAGTGACCGCTCCTCTCCTGCGCTAATCACTAGTTCCCAGAGAGGAGTACCATTGTATAGACACAGTGCCGGCAATATGCAGGTAAGCTACCCAGGCCTCAGATTTACAGCCCAAAAAACAAAATGAAAGACCCCAGGACTGCAGTTTGCTTCGGTCTCGGGACATTATCCAAGACGGGGAGGAAAAAATACAAATATATAGAATGGTTTTCCCCATTGTTTCAGATTGTAAGGTAAATCTTATTTTGGGGTCAGACAAACTAAATGTTAGTTGAATGGGAAGAATGTATGGAGATGCAGCTGCACAACAAAAGAATGCGGTTTCACACAGTATCGGGACAGGTTTTATGCCAGAGAATCCCCTAGAAGTGTTTTTTTTAGGACTTTATACCAGACTATACTCCAGACGATGCAGTGATGTTTTAACTCAAACTGCTGGACAACTACCTACATGTCAAAGTTACCGTCAACAACACAATATACCAAGTAACCAATCCTTTTATCTATATACCCGTGGCACCAGCCATCTAGTACAGACTGTAGCAAGAGGCCCCTCTCCCCCAATTATAAAGTAACCAATGTACACAAATAGAACAGAGAAACGGAAGAGACTGCATCGTTTACACGGTCTCACTTAATTCAAACTTTATTTACAAAAATAATTTTCTTCATGCCATGCGATTCAGTACAGAACCAGAGATCCACCGCTTTGTGTTAAATTAAAAGCAAGTTAAACAGCCACAGAGATACAAATATAAGAGACACGGAAACAGACGGATGTAAAACCAGACACGAAAAGGAGAATTTCCGGAGGCCAGAAATGGAAGGGGGGGGGGGGGGGGAAGACATCTGTACACTAACACACAGGAAGTCAGAACAGCAATGTATGTACAAATACTCAACTTTACCCTCCAAGCCCAAAGAGATGCACAGTATAATACATAAGACAATAGTATACATTAGGCCTAGACAGCCACTGAGCTGGGTACAGGGGCATTGAGAAAGGACTTTAAGGGACAGGACAGCAGCTGTGGAGCTTGGGGGGGGGGGGGTCATCACTTCCGATTGCTTTTTATTTTTTCCAGTCTCTTTTTCAAGTCGTCAATGTTGGTTGCGGAGGAAGGAGAGGAGGACGAGGAGCTGTAGTTGCTGGGGGGCATCTGGTTGGAGTCCAGTTCCAAGTGCTGGAATTGCTCGCGTGACTCCCGGAGCTGGGAGAGTTTGCTGTGCAGCATGTCTGTAGAGGACACGACCGATGAGGCAGGGGACTTTGAGAGCAGGGAGCTCAGCATGGGCCTCTCGTCCTGCTGTGGGGGAAAGAAAGCACACTTACTGCAGGCTTCTGACTGCTCACACCTGCCAATGCTGGACACTTTACCACATGCCAGTCAGCACAATGCTAGGGCCGTGACTTTACTCCTAACCCATCCTCCCCCTCCCAGACATGCATCAGAACTACTCTATGGAGTTAAAAACATCTTGACAGACCAGAATTGCACCATTTCCCAATCCCACCAAGACTGCTACATGAAGCTTTGGGTTCAGTTAAAACAGAAGGTATACCACGTGAGCAACATTTTATCCACAGCACTGTACATCACGTGCACGCCGGCCTTCTAAAAATACCCAACTCACCGGCCTCCACTTTATACTAGTACCACCAGCCCCTGGTACACGCAGCCTGCTCACCTTAGCATTATCCAGCCCGCCTTTCTGACGCAGAATCTTCAGTCTCTCTAGGTACACAGAGGGCCCCAACTCCTCCCCATTTGAGTTTGTAGTAAGGTGAGTGGTGCTGGTAATTGCAGGGCCAGGGGTGAAATCGATCGCATCGGGGGAAATCCCTGTGGAGCATAGCGATGTTTTTAGAAAAGGTTTGACCAGGAAATGGTACGTGGAACAACAAGAGAGGTGACTTAATGTATGTCCTGGGCACAGAGTTATGTTACAGTAAAAGAACAGAGGTTATACATTCAATTTACAGACATTAACGTCTGGTGGGACACGAGGATAGAATCCAATCTCGCGAGAAATGGTTGGAAGATTTGAGTAGTTGGGTTACATTTAGTGACGAATGGTGTCTAGATTATTTTTTTCCCCTCGAGTCAAGCAAATTTTAGGTTGAAATCACCAAGAATTGGCTCCCTCTACCCAAAGAGGAACTTGTGATCACTTTTGATGCCAGAAGGGTTTCTTGGCACCACAGCCAGCAGCTTCCCTTTGAGATGCAAGACAGCTGTATTCACGTTGCCGTTCACAGGTAAAATGACTGCCTTTGCATGCAGGGTCCTAGCTACCAGGATGGACAAAATGTAGGGGAACAAAACTTGGGATTCAGGAGACCTGGTTTGAACATTTGTACTTGAAAGCGGAGCCGCAGATATTGCCGCCTTCAGGGGACCTCTAAAACCTGCAAGTCCCAGCAGCGAGGGGGATGGCCCCTGGGATGCAGTTACCTGCGAATGTGGTGATGCGACCCTTGCCCTCCCTCTCCATCTCAATGAGTCGAAGGCCGCGCTCCACGTAGCTCTGGAAGAACTGGGAGGAGTTCTTCAGGAAGGGCTCGATGTCGGCGTCAGAATATTTCTTTTTGTACTCGTACAACTCGGCCAGACCCTGCGGAGGAACACCTTGTTGGCACATAGCAGTATAGCAAACACCTAGTCCGAGGTTCTTCACATCAAGGGAAGCTCCTGCGAGCCCTATAATGGTTCATAGAAGCACTGGGCATCACTCCCAATACTTTAGGGATATACAATTCAATACAAGCTATGAAGGAAGAGTTTCTACCCCTATGATTGGGCCTTTTATAGGCCAACAAGGGGCCTGAAAATGCATCCATAAAAAGCTTTGCCTAAGCACCAAGACACACCCCTAATATCTCCCGGACAGCAAGACCTTTCAGGGAACACAGGCCCAATACAAGCTACACTCCCCCTCACCTCCTTTGTGTTCTCTTTGGAGCCGATCTTCTTGAAAATCTCTGCCAGGAAGTCGCTCACGTTGGCTTTCGAACCCTTTTCATCCTATGTGGAGATAAGAGATTACCCACTCATACCTAGGAACACCCTTGGGTGGCTTACAATACACATGGTTTTAAAGCCACCCGGCTGTAGCTGGTGAAGACATACTAATAAAACCCCCACTCAAGTAGTGTGGCAGCCGAGTACAAAAGGAAGCAAACAGTTATGAGCTGCAGTGTAACGGTAATCACGGACAGGATATAAACATATCCTTTCCTGTTACCTTCAGCTAAGCGGAGGGTGTGAATGGAATTTGGCAAATGGATAATTATGGACCAGATAGCCATCAATGAGGACCCAGACCCCTCAGGCTTCTCACTCACATTGCGAGAGGCTCCTTTCTCCGTTTCCTTATCTGCTTTCGACCCGGTTTGATTCACGGAGAGCTTCATGACCCGAAGCAGGTGACCCTCCAGCTCGGACTCATTCCTGTTCTCAATCAAGCTCAAGTGGTCCATGATCTGGAAGAGGTTCAGAGTCAGGACTGACAGGCCAAGAGTAAGGTGTACAGTGCACACAGGCTTGGGAGCACTGAAACAGGTTCAGTTCTACAGGTTAATATGCAATTTACACAAAGTACAAAAAGCTAAATCTTGCACATGGGATCAGCCTTTGACTGAGCCACCTGTGCTGAAGCAGGGATATCCTGAAAACTTAACCTGTTGGTGACCCTCGAGGACCGAATCTACCTCTCCTGCTAAAGATCTTGAGCTTCGCTCGTGTACAAAGCCCAAAGTTCTTCAACCTCCAGCAAGGATTAGTTCCCACCAACTCCCATCACCAGTGCATCACCTTGGGCCCTTTGAGCTTGCAGAACGTGTACAGCAGTGTCTTCAGGGTCCGCATGGGCAACTCGCTCTTTTGCCGCTTCAGCTTATCCTTGGGCAGGGCCCTCATGAAGTTGTGCACGTCCAGGAGGATGCGGTCCAAGTTAATGTGGTTTATGACTTCTGGGAAGAGACGAATCATTCTCCACAGACACTGCAGGGGAGGAGGAGAAAGTCCTGGTGTTCAGAGAGTATCGAAGAGACCAGGAAGGTGTGTGAGAATTCCCTGGAGTAACACGAGGTTCTATCACTGAATGGGTTCTAGGTTTGTGACCCAGTGCAATAGGCTTGTGGTGTGTGTTAATGAAATTGCCACAGGCACCTTTTACATGTTTAGGGCAATTCATGCAGCAGGAGAAATAAGGAAACTATTTGCCTATCTCTCCAGAAATTTATCAACTTGGACTAAAATTGGCTTTAGGAACCTATGACAGAAGCTGCCACAACTCGAAGGTCTGAATTAGCAAGTCCTGTCTTTGATAAACTGCAGCCCCAATAAAAGGAAGCTGGAACAGAAACCAGCAGCCGATGACAATTAATTCTACGTGTGTTTTCAAGATGCTGTAAAACACTTTAACCCCCTGGCCCCCACTCCCTTTAATCTTTAGCTCACATCATTCACTCACCTTCATAACCAGCTCAGAGAACTTGGGAGAGATGGATGTTGCGAGCAGGCTGTCCTGGAGCAGCATCAGCAAAGCACTGCAGAGGGGACACTGGTTACAATGTGCAGAGCTCAGAGCCCAAACTACGAAGAAATAAAATCCAGGGACCCACCTCAATATGTTGGTCTGGTCCGACTTCTCCAGAACCTTTACCACCAGCAGGTTCACCGAGCGCACCACCTGCTGCCCCTCTTCCAGATCCTCCACCCTGGAGTCCAGCATGAGGGTGATGAGTCCGTGCATCAGGTCCTTCAGCACGCCCGTGGACGCTTCCCGAGCCAGACTCGGCATCTGGAAGAGCTGTGCAGAGAGTGATGGTTAAAGCATCGGACACTGCATGCTGGAGAGAACATACCTGCCACGCATCTTGTTCATTTAAAAGAACAGCCAAATAAGCAGATTTCGGATTTCAAAAATGAGCGCGTTTGACTATTACAAAGTCCTACCAAATAACCGCAGCCTGGGCAGCGCTGGGTCAGAGGGCCCTTTCCAGTTCATTCAGTACACAGATTGAGACTACAGTAGATCAGATTAATCTGTGATTTTATGCTTTTGCATGTAAGTCAGGGGCAGCCAACTCCAGTCCTCAAGGGTCAGCAACAGGCCAGGTTTTAAAGAATATCCCTGCTTCAGAACAGGTGGCTCGGTCAATGTTGGCTGCCCCAGAGGCACGTGCTTTTACGCATCGCTGCACGCGCAGCCGAACTCCCGCGTACCGAGATCATGTTGCCGATGATGCAGCTGTACAGTCGCACCGTGTCATCCTTGTCCACCCGCTCATCCGCCATGTAGGTGTTGTACACCAGACGCAGCTGCATGAAGGTGGCGATCAGGAACTGGTCGATGTGGCCAGACATGGCTTCTGCCTTATCCTCCTGTCTCAGCACCTCGTCAATCTGCAAAACAGCGCGTCGCAGCCCTTTGTCAGCGTACGGCAATTCCCAGGGGGCCCCGTGGCAAGACTGCCCTCAGGTGGGGAAGTTTGTAATTACATCCAGACGCTGCAAGCCTCTTTTGCCTTCAGCGCAAGCAAAGTCCCATATTTGCAAAACACTCATTGGCTCTTTTATTCATGAAAGACTTTATAATAACAGAAGTTAGATGTGGGTCACTGTGCCCAGCTGGGGGTAAACCCTGGTATCCGAGTAACATTTGCTGATGCCTTTTCTGCCATAGTTGCAAGTCATCACTGGGTTCAATGGACTGCAGCCTCACCTGTGCCAGTGCCTGGATGCTGGCATTGATGTCACCACTGGCCACCTGGGAGATCACAAAGTTGATGGTGGAAGCAGTGTTACTGTGCATGTCGTCATAGTGTGGAGACATGGCCCGCATCCTGGGGACAAAAACACGTACCGGGCGGGTCAGACCTGAGCTAGTGCCCCAATCTGCACAGGAACTCCCACTGAAGACAATAGTGTACATGCTGTAGCACCCTGATCAGCACTATCGCAGTTTAACGGATAACCTTAAAGTCGCGAGCATTATTGCCGTCACACAGCACTCTTCCATATAGAAGCAAATTCTCACGATACAGAATGCTGCACAGTACAAATACAAGGAAACCGTTACCTCAGACGGTATAACGTTAGAGCAAAAACTTGCATCAGCTGCTCAGTATATATTTAAAAAAAAAAAAAAAAATAACACGGGACTACACCTATAACACCCACCAACCAGAACATATGCAGGTATATAGGATATCAATCTGTAACCCCAATAACTGTCTGGCTCTGTTCCTAGTCTGGGAGCCCAACTGGTTAAGGATGGAACTAGACTGGAAATCCATGTGATCAGGAGCTCTCCCCCCCCCCCCCACTCCATGTCCCAACAAGCTTTTTAAAAAGGGAACAAGTGAGAGACTCACTTTGGCTCCGGGATCAAGACCGGGTCGAAGATCTCGTCCAGTTTGTGCTGTACGAGTGTTGGCATCTCGCACCTCATGGAGCCGTTGTCATTCTCAATCTCATCCAGATCCAGCTGAAACTCCCGCGGGACAGTGTGAGAGGTTTCCGAGTGACCCCCCAGATTCCTGGCTTGGCTGAGGGAGGAGATACGGTGAAAATATACATTTAAAAAAAGGGCGGGAGGGGGAGTGCCCTTGTGCATGCTTACTGTAGGACATTAGACACCTTTCCTACACGTGGAGAGCCCCAACACACACTACGAGTCTGGTATGGTCCAGACCAGGTATGGGCAACTCACTCCATACCAACTGGTCAGATATTAAGGATAACCCTGCTTCAGCACAGGTGGCTCAATCTTCGATTAAGCCACCTGTGCCAAAGCAGGGATATCCTTAAAACCTGACATGTTGGGGGCCCTTGAAGACTGGAGATGGCCACTCTTGGCCCAAATAGATGTCCTGCCTGGGTTCTTGTACATGGGAAAAGACAGCGAGAGACATGCAAGATCGGAGGTGGGACGGCATGCACCGTGTGAGGTGTTATACAGGGTGTCCATAGGAGACATGACCATCACCTACATCTTCTCAAACTGTTCTCCCAGGAAGTCAGGTCAAAGGGTCACTGAACATTTTTAGCATTAAACATGGCAGAGGGGAGCAGTAAGTGTGGTTGATTCATGCATAGTGTTGCCCGCCAAAAAGCATTAGCAGCGCAATAGCAATAAATACTAAAAACAAATAGAAAAACCAGCAACACCCGATTGCAAAGTGTAAGGTCGGCGTGAGATGGTGCACGGAAACCTCAGAGCCCTGAACCCCAAAAAAGATATTTGGATAAATAATAGTATCCCACACAATATAATAATCAATCTACATGCGATCAAGGATAGTCAATGAAAGATATTTATGGAAAAGTTAGTATAACTTGTGGCCATAGCATTTTGCGGTTACCAAAAAGTATGATGGTAAAAATAGATGAATATGACGATTATGACTATTGATCTGGATTTACATACGTTGTCCAAGTTCAACCTATGTTTAATTTAGACATGTGTCTTTCAACCTCCCCTACCATGTAACACTATATCCCAAACGGAATGTGCCCTGAATAAAAGTAACAATGAGCTAGGCTGAATAAATGTGATACGCAGACGATTATATTTATCCGCAGCTACGGAGATGCTGAGCGCGCCCCCATGCTCAGGCTGCCAGCGTGTGACGGGGAGGGGGGCAGAAAGATCAAACCACCAGCGAGAAATCTAGAAAAAAAAACGGGGGCAAATGTTTTTGGGGCGGACCCCCATCTGCAGGCCTGTCCCACTGATTGAATAATGGAGTGAGATAATTGGGGCTCTGTGCCTCCCCACGTGCAGGAAGTGTGTGTGATGGAACACAACATGTGGGCGTGTGTACCCCACGTGCAGGAAGGGTGTGTGTGTGATGTCCTACAGTACTTCCCTTACTGAGACAAGAAAACAAAATATTCTCTCGTCTCACCAAGTGAACTACTGCTGTTATTTTCCCATCAGTGGAATGGGCCTGAAGATGGGGTCAGCCCCCGAAACGTTGGCGTCCTTTTCTGCCAACGGCACTTTTTGTCGCCGATGGATTCAGTGATTCTCCCCCCTTTTTTGCCTGACCGTGTGGGTGCGCTCAGCATCTTGATGGCTGCGGATAAGCGTCACCGTTTTGCGCATCACATTTATTCCGCGCGCGCAGTGACATTTATTACGGGCATATTCTGTTTGGGATATTATGACACTTGAAATGCATTTACATTTATCATCATAGCATTTGGCTGTTGCCAAAAAGTATGGCCACTAAATCTCTTTATATAATACTAAAAATATGTTAATTGACGATCATCATCATGTAGATTATATGGAGTAAGATATGTATATAGCACGTCACAGCTATAATACGTGACAATATTCTAACAGAATGGGAATAAGCGCTTCAGACATAAAACTAACATTAGGGAAAGGAGTTCCTGCTACCGTTATTTATCCAATAGAAACAAATACACTGATTTCAGGCACTGGAGACGGAGGTGATTAGTGACAGCACCGCCTTCAACAAACACCACGGCATGAGGCCGCGTCAATGGTGTCTACCCCATGGCCACAAATTGCTGCAGCTACAGGCGCTCGTGACGCCACCATGGACGCAGCCTTAAGCGGGCAGCATTACTGCCCAGGGGAAGGGGTCAGAGAGGTGCGGGGAAGTTACGGGCAGTACTTACATCCTGTAAGTGCGATAGATTATTCTGTCCAATGAGAAGCAGTGAAAGAAGGCACATAACATTTAGAGATCTCACAGCATGTTACCCCACTCCCAGAGATCACAACACGCAACCAGACCCATCTCGGCTCCCACACTGTACGTACTTCAGTTTGGACGACATGTCCTCGGGTGGCGCTTTCCGCAGGAGGCTGGCGTTGGCGCTCTGCGCCCGCTGCGGCTTCTCCTCGGCTTGCTTAGTTGCCGCTGCCACCGCCTGCTTTTTGCCCGCTCTTTTTATCCTCTCTTCCAGCATGCTCATGTCTTTCTCAGAGAGCTGAGGGGAGAGAGCAGTGCGAGCGATGGTAATGGGGAAGGGTTGCATACATGCACAGCTTTGCCATTACATAGCCAGAAAGTACAAGCCCAGGAGTCCACAGCACTGACCACCAACCGGAGAGAGTGTCACAGGAGGATGCATTTCCCCTCTATAGAACACATTATTTGCCTCCATATAACACTCACCTTTATCGATACATTGTAAATCTATACGGACTGCAATTTGCCCAACAGGAAGGTGCTCAACAATAAGTGGGCTTTATTTTCCCTGGTTCCCCTCAAAAAAGGTACAACTCACATTTCCAATGAGTTTGAAGACCTGCTCCCCATGCACGTTGTACACAGCCACGATGGTGTTGAGAGCAGCGTTCCGCACGGTCGTGTCCCTGTCCCCGATGTGCACAGCTATCTCCTTCAGAGCTTTGGCCGGAGTAGGCTGGCACACGTTCATACCGTAGGACTCCACCAGGCAGCCCAGCTCCTCCAGGCACTCTGGGGGTGAGAAGGGAGGATGGGCTGGGGGTGAGCACGCAACAGGCTGGAGGTGTGAAGTGTTACTGGACAGGTAGGACTTTTTGAGTTTTCAAAAAACAGGCTGTTTTAGAGGTCATAACTGCTCTGTATGCAACAGTCTTAACACTGGGACAGAACTTTCTCATCCAAGAGGTGGAAAGAGGTATACCATTAGGGATAGAATCACGTGTCTCAACATTCGTTGTCTATATGATAACTTGCCCTTGTGGCTCATGTTATATAGGGAAAACAACACGGATGCTCAGGATTAGATAAAGACATCACACTTTTGCGACGAGAGGCATATTGGATCTTTACCCTGGATACGGTTTTCCCAAAGGAGCTCAATGATATTTTGGCCCTGGGATGTTTTTTGAAGGATTTTGAACATATTCTCTATTTCTCAGAACATAACCTTGAGGGTATGTTTGAATTAGGACTTTATTAATGGTCTTCACTTTTCACTTTAAATGACCATGTGAAGATCTACACTTTGACAACCATTATTGTGGTCATTTTTATGCACAATAAAAAACATTTTTTAATTATTAATTATGGGCACAAGTAGTATGTTGATAACTACATCTTTAACAACAATGTGCCATCCTTCCCACGAAGTATGACATTGCTATGATATGCTGATGGTGGCTGATACTGGCACACTAGAAAAAGGATAAAAAACCTGTTTTACCGCTATGGAGTCGGGTTGCTCAGCAACCGGACAAACATCAACAATGGAGGATGCGGATGACTATGCACGCCAACACGTGGTGATGTCACGCGCCACCGTAGACATCAGGGGAATATGCTAATCGTGTGAGGACCTAACGGAAGGAAGAAGCCCTGGAGAGGACCCACGATGATTCTGCCGCATGACGCGATAGCCACGGATACACTGACGGCGCTGGATGATGCACCAAGCACTACTGATAAGTAGCAATGTGGGACACCTGGTGTTGGGGCTATTTATTGGAACTTTTTGGACTCTTACCATTATGCAATTTATTCTTGAGAAAGGCCAACTGAGGTCGTAATCTATTGGCCAATAAATGTCTTTATAGTTAAATCCGTAGTGCCCCGTCCCTCCTTTCTTCACTGGACAGGTAGGAACATACAGAACAGGCGCAAAGGAAGCGCGTATTCTGCTTATAGGAACACCCACAAAAGGAAAAGTATCTTTAAAAAAAAAACACATCTGCCATTTATCTACAAAGAGGATATGTGATGCAGGTCAGGGGTGGGAAACTCCAGTCAAGGGCCACCAACAGGTTCTCAGGATATCCCCGCTTCAGCACAGGTGGCTCAGCCTGTGCTAAAGCAGGGATATCACGATGTGTTGGGGGCTCTTGAGGACCGAGTTGCCCACCCCTGACATAGGTCCTTTAGCAACTTGTAAGGTTTGCTGGCAAATGTAATACGAAGATCCAGGCATCTCTGCATCTAGAGGCTCCATAAACTGGGCAAAAAAACTAAACCCACACGAAAATGTATTATATTTGTAATCCTGTTTGAAGCTTCTCCTCTCCAGCGGGGTCTCTGGAGGTCCTTGCTTTTTCGATTCATGCTCCCAAGTCAGACAGGACAGTAATCAATACAAGGAGAGAGATCCACCATGCTGGCAGCTCCGCCATGTTTTCTGCAGCTGCGCTTTGCGTGCCCGGGTCCCTGCATTACTCTGCCCTCTCACCTGCCCGCTGCTTGGAGTTCTTGGACTTTATGCCATCCATGACGAAGTTGAACATCTTGCTGGCTGGGTACACCTGGCACATCTTGCTCAGAATGGCACGCACGTCTTTACGAACAAGATCCTTCGACTCTCCCACCTGCGCAATGGTTAGCGTTACAGCAACACAGGCATAGACTGGGACACCCAAGAAATGCTACCCCTTCCCCGCCCCCCCCCCCCCCCCCCAAAAACTGAATTCTGGTGCTATAATGTTCCCACGCCTAGTCATGCACCCCGTATTTGCGCTAATTTACAGTTTGTCAAAAGTGTTGCTGTATTTCCTTTATAGCTATATGCCCATCATTAGTTTATGAATGGGGGAGGGTGGTAAATGCAACACATGTATGTAAATGAGCCCACTTGCGCATCTTATCGGATAGCGGATCTATACGTGCAGGGGTTGGCATTAGCAGTGTCATGGGGGAGAGAGCAGCTGTCCTAATTTCAGTCACATGTCTGATTATGGAGGAGGCAGATCTCTCCAGAACAGCATAGAAAAAGGGGAGAAAATAAAATCACACGGAAGAGAAATACAAAGAGCCATGTTAAATGTCTACATTACAAGCGGGTTTACCTAGGTGCAGTCCTATCAGGACCAAAGACACAATTTACTTACTTACTCATGTACTACAAATGCCAGGAATCTGTCACGTGCCGCCTTCAAGCTCAATACAGGGCACAAAACATTGGAGAACAGGTTTACATGCGATATGGGCTCAATGTCTGGAAGCTGACAGGAGTCAGCTGGCCCCTGTGCACTTGGTTCTGTCACCAGTCTGGTTCTGTTGGGCTCTGCAGTACACAGCACCGCAGCTCCCTTTGTGCAGCTCATCATCCTCCAGCAGCTTCCAAACCCGGGCACATTATACATAGGAGAGGGGGCTTGGGCAGCTCACCTTTAGCAGCAGGTAAGGGATGAACGAGTTGGCTTCCATCTCGCTCAGGTGGTATTCCTCCTGGCTGAGCATGGCAAAGAGCAGCTTCAGGTACTCCAGCCCCTTCATCAGGACACTCGTGTTTGTGTCAAAGAAGCGGAGGGTGAACCACTTCAGGATAAGGTCCAGGCAGTTGATCACACCTTCCTTCTCGCTCTCAAAGTGCTGCGATGGGGCAGCAGAGGGACATGTGTTAGACCTAAATGCCCAACGCTTGCCGGGCAGAAAATAGAGCTGTACGAGAAGGGGGACTGTATCTTGGCAGACATTTTTATTTATCCCAGGGGCGTTTAAGATTATGTATTAAAATAACAAATTAACCGTGGTTTAAGTAGAGCAATTCATCTTTATTAAAAATATAGAAAGGAACCTGTACTAGAGACCACATGTGTTGATGCGCGCTCACCTCGGTCATCACAGCCAGAGCCTTTATGTGGTGCTGGAAGTCCGCGTGGAAGAGCTCGTCCTGTAACCATTTGGCCACGCAGGGCAACATCTGGGTCTTCAGCTGCTCAATGTACTCGTCACGGGGGGCAGGGAAGTTCCACTTTAGGATCTAAAAACCAATGCAGACTCCGTGAGATCCATTCTATGTGCAAGGGAATGGCATCGAGTGGAGAATCGGACCAGAGTGCAAGAGAGCAGTGGTAGGGAGGAAGAGTGGCGTCCGAGCAACTCAAGGGATGCACATCCATTGACATGACAGTAAGGATTGTGGGAAACCACTACAGACAAGAACCAGACTGCATCATTTATAGAAGCAAATCCAAGCTATGGAAAGATGAAGCGGGGAACAAGATTTTATATTACGTCACAATGGCTCAAAAAGAGAAGATCTCAACTGCAAACTTCACCAATTCTTGTTGGGTTTGCACAATCCATTGGTAGTGTCGCGCCCCCCCCCCCCAGCCTTTTACCTTCAGTGTCCTCTCATCTTTCACCCGCTGTTCCTTCGCGTTGGGAATGATTGTAAAGATTGGCCCGGACTTGTCCTCCTCGTCCTTCAGATTAGGTTTGCTTGGCACTTTCTTCCCAGGCACGGCCTGAGGACATTAAATAAAGGGACATATTTCAAGCACCCCGCTATATTTCACTTATCTGGTGAATTGTTGCTGCTTTTTCTAATACAAAATACTTTAAGATGCAACAGAACAATTGAATGTAATTAGTGGTTTCAACACCATAGAGCCAGGGCGGCCAACTGCAGTCCTCAAGGGCCACCAACAGGTCAAGGTGTTCCGGATATCCCTGCTTCAGCACAGGTGGTGCAGTCTTCGACAGCCACCTTTGCTAAAGCAAGAATATGCTGAAAACCTGACCTGTTGGTTGTCCCTGACCGATGCCCCTGCTACAGAGAATGGAAGTCTTGCAAGCTATTTCAGAGGGACTGCTTTAAAGCTTCACTGAACATGACGCTATGGGCGAGATAAGGTGTCTCTGGAAGCTGCAAGGAGTCAGCTGGCCCCTGTGCACATAGTTGTGTCACCAGCCTGGTTCTGACGGGCGTCGCAGTGCCCAGCACCGTGGCTCCCTTCGTGCAGCTCATCATCCTCCAGCAGCTTCCATGTCACATACAGGACAAGGACAAAGACAGGTGACCAGTAGCAAGTGTGGGAAACACAGAAACCCATCACTATGGAAATTATAGCACAGCCCTCTAAGGGGGGGGGGGGGGAGGAGAGAGAGAAAGAGAGAGAGAGAGGGGGAGGAGAGAGAAAGAGAGGGGGAGGAGAGAAAGAGAGAGGGGGAGGAGAGAGAGAAAGAGAGAGAGAGGAGAAAGAGAGAAAGAGAGAGAAAGAGGGGCGGAGAAGAGGGGGGTGCATGTTCAATTCTAGCAGTTTATACACCCAGGAAGTGCAGAGACATGGCACACAAGTCAACTCCATACAGCCAGGTGCCACCTAAACACCACCTTTTCCAGTACCTGTGGCTTAGCATTGGTCAGATTGACATTTGCTTTAGACATACCGTTACTAGCCTCAGACAACTGTGCCTACAGAGAAAGGACTCCACGTTTACAGAACTGGTAAAGGCGTCTGCAGCGCACACACAGCACTCTGGGTTAGTTTCTAGAACGCTTCATACCGTTTGCACCAGGATACGGCTGCCAAGTCCTCCCAGAATGGAACTACTCTGAACCAAAAGTAATCCTTCAATACTTCTAGCAAATGCTACAATACTGGAGCCTGCACAGTGTCATGGTATAAAGATGCAATTTTACCATTTTAGTTCAAAGCATAGGGATTATAAAAATGGAATTTAATCAGGAGTACCAAAGCAGCTCCCACCAACATCCCTGCAAACTGCCACCAACGCTCACTGGCAAGAGGAAGGTTTTGAAACCAGGCTGCAGTGTTACAAACACTGGATGATGTCCCTCACACCTTTAGCTCCCTCTGATACAAGGCGATGGCTAAGGGAGCATTACATGAGCCTCCCACAGTCCTGTGACCCCACCTGCTTGATGAACATTGTACCTTTGCTTTGGGCGCTGAACTTCCTCCTTTGATTTTCTTCGGATCTGCTTTGGAGTCCGCAGCGCTGGTCCCACAATCTAAAGCAGCTTGTGAAAGAGAAGGGATCACAGGGCAAAGATTTACACGCTACTCCGTTTCAAAGTCTGGCTTTAACATTGGACGAGGCTCAGAATACAAGATTACACCCAAAATTCGTACAAAGACATCTCCCAATCCAACATTGCAGAAACAGGACAAGTATCCTTACTGTCAATTCCTTTTAATCTCGCCACAAACAAATGGGGATTAAGCCCCATGCAGCTGGCAGCAAGATACAACCCAACAAAGAGGTATCAAATAAGCGATCTAAGATGGCGGTGCGCAAGATTATTCTGGGAGGGGGGGGGGAGAAGAGGGGTTTCAGGGGCTCCGCGCTCTTCCCCTAAGGCATTTAAATTAATGCCGGGAGATTGCGTGAGGCCTCTGTAACGACTCGTCAAATGACGCCGCGTGGTCATGTGACGTCACGTGACACCGCAGCGTCATTTGACGACGGGAGCCGAAAAGAAGATAAGAGGGAGGGGGCGCGAGCAGGGAGGGAAGCGCGAGTAGAAAAGATTGCGCACCGCTGCTCTAAGACACCTTCTACCGGGGGGACAGTTGTACTGGGCATGGAGGAACTAAAAAGTAAATAAATGAACCAAGAATGATTATTTTTTCCTCTGCATCCCTCCTATGCCAGTACAGAGACTACCAGCCATTGAAACAAATATCAATGGAAGCTAAATAACTTTCAAGATCTAAGCATAGGGGATCAGATCCAGAAGCTGAATCTCTTCTGTAGGGTTGAATTCTAGATAAGAGTCTGGTGCGCCACTAATTACAGTAACAAAGAAACCTATGAATAGTATAATGCAGCACGGCCTGCAGCCAGAAGAGAAAGATGCACAAGTAGTGATGAGCAAGAGTCAGTTTGAAGTTCTACTATTTCTGAGGAACCCCGACCCCTCTCTAATAGCGCGTCTGAGATCAGGTGCATTGTAAGGAACCCCAACCCTCTCTAATAGCACGTCTGAGATCAGATGCATTGTAAGGAACCCCAACCCTCTCTAATAGCACGTCTGAGATCAGATGCATTGTAAGGAACCCCAACTCTCTCCGATAGCGCGTCTGAGATCAGATGCATTGTAAATTAGTCTGTTTTCAGTAATTTTTAAATGACCTGACAATTGCAAGAAACCCGGTGTCCGGGGAACCTAGAAACCCCTGTTGAAGAAACACTGTTCAAGATCATAGAAGACACCATACATTTGGAATACTAGGCAGCACAAGTCCTGCCTGTTGTAATAACCGTGGGCTCATACTCCTGATCGCTAGGAGTTGCTTTAAAAAGGAAAGCAGAGAGTCCAATAGGGGCTGATGGAACCAGACTTTATGAAAGCGGTCCTGCCCAGCTGGGCAGCGCTTAAGTCTCATTCGTTTGTACTGGCATGGAGGGACGTAGAGAGATGATTTATTTAAATAAATAAAAAGTGCAAGCGTTAGAATTAAAAATGTCATGAAGTAGCACCTTCATTTCTTACTAGGGTCGCAAGAACCGGCCAGTAGCACCTTCATTTCTTACTAGGGTCGCAAGAACAGCCAGTAGCAGCTTAACATGGTTAAGAGTCAGTGCTTTAAGCAGTTGTAATAGGGAAGGTAGATTAAAGGAGGAACGAGGGCCACGGTTCGTTATCTTAACCATTTGCAAGCACCAGGGCAGGCAAGAGGTTATGGGGGTAATGGTAACCCCCCCTCACTCACATGGTCTCTTTTCCATAATATATGCCGACTGCCCGCCTCTAGACAGGTATGCGAATACCTTACGTTCCATATGTGCAACCAATTGTAACCCAGTGTCAGAGTCAAAACACATCCATTGCTGTACTGAGCTCTTCTGCCGTACACCCACGGACTCTGCTCTTACCTGGCACTGGTGCAGAAGCAGAAGCTGGAGCCGCAGCCACCGGCTGTCTGGAAGACGTCTTCCCTGCAGGAGCAGCAGGTTTGGCCGGCAAGTTGGCTTTAGCCTTCTCCAGCAAGACAACGACTTGGTCCTTGGAAGCAGGCTAAGAATAAACAAGCGTTACATGCACATCTCCAGAGGCTCACTGTCACTGCCAATAAACAGCTAGAGCCCTGCTGCCTGGAACCAAGCACCATGCAGAACATACGCATCACATCTCCAGAGGCTCACTGTCACCGTCACTGTCACTGCCAATACAGAGCTACAGCACTGCTGCCTGGAACCCAGCACCATGCAGAACATACGCATCGCATCACATCTCCAGAGGCTAACCGTCACTGCCAATACAGAGCTACAGCACTGCTGCCTGGAACCCAGCACCATGCAGAACATACGCATCGCATCACATCTCCAGAGGCTCACTGTCACTGCCCAGAGAGCACTGCCAATACAGAGCTACAGCACTGCTGCCTGGAACCCAGCACCATGCAGAACATACGTATACAACAGGCAAACCATCTATTGCAGGCAGCACTGGCACTAAAGTAACATGGAGAGTTTGTGACGTTACTTCCCACATTCCAGCAGGAAGTAGTGTTAAAAAAATTAAAGCAATGTTCTGCCCAATGTGAGGGCAAACAATGCCCGTGTTTTAAAGCAGGGGTGGCCAACCCGTCCAAGGGCCACCACCAAGTAGGATATCCTTGCTTCAGCATATTTGGCTCAGTTGTTGACAGCCATCTGTTCTGAAGCAGGGCTACCCTTAAAACCCGACCTGTTGGTAGCCCTTGATGACTGGAGTCTGCCAGCCTTGTTTTAGAGCGTTTGATGGTGTACATCGCTTAGGGATCAGGGCTATCACACAAACCGGTCTTAAGGCTGCAAGCCGACACAATTCATTATTTATAAACGCTGCGAATTTGGACTCCCGAGTGACAGACAGTGAAACGTTCAACGTAAATGCCAAGACAGCCCACCCCGAAGGGGGGAGTAAAGCTACAACCTCACTACCAACTACAAAGATATGTTCTGCGTTGGTTCACACTGGCACCAGACACAGCTCATCGTACCTTGAGCTTGCCGGCAGCTTTGGACATCTTTTCAAAGCCAACGTGCATCATGAACATGGGTAGGGCTTCCTGGGCCTTCTTGCGCACGTCCCCATTGCGATCCTCCAGGCAGCAGTACAGATGGGGGACGCAGAGCAGCAGGTCGGAGGGGACAGAGCGGAGGGTGGGAAGCTTCTCCGCCAGCCACCCCAGGAGCTGGAACCCAGGCGGAAGGATTACAACTAAACCCCAAGCTCTGATCGATAAACAAAATATTTTCCAAGTACAGCGCCATCCTAAACGCAGAAATAAAAAAAATGCAACGGACACAGCAATCTCGTCTAAAAAGGCTCGGCATTTGGGCTTAAACATTTAAAAAACGCTGTGAATTTAACAGCCACACGAACAGGGCAAACTGCAGACAAAGATTGTGCATGAAAAGCTACCAGTAAAAACAGGTTGTAGAAAGGGAACTTCTAAAAATCTAAATAAAATGAGTGCGGAGGGCACCTCGGGGGCCTGACCGCATTACCAACAAATTTACAGGAGGGAGAAAGAGCAATCCCAGAAAATGAGACACTGCTGATTTTGGCAGAGGAACAGCAGGTGGAGTGCTAAAGCAGGGCCTGATTAATGTGTACAAGTCTCTACCTCCTGCCTCAGGAAAGGGTTCTCCTTTTTCAGCTCCTCAGAAAGATCATCCCCTTCCAGCCATTCCTTCATCCCAGTCTGTTCCACCCAGGAATTCAGAGATGCCAACGCTGCCGCTCGCACGTTGGCCTGGGTGTAAAGGGAAAACAAAAAGGGAACAGTATGTAATAGGCAGTGTTCTAGAGCTGGCACGTGGTCACTAGCGCAGGTGTAATAGGAGCAGGCATGTGTAATAGTCATGTGTTCATCTTCACACTAGTATTTAACTGGGGGTTCCTAGGATCCTTGGGTTCCGTGGGCATCCCTAAAGGGGTTTCCTGCAATTTTCAAAATTGTACCAGATACAGAAGAATTTACAATGCATCTGATCTCAGACGCGCTTATTAGAGAGGGTTTTAAGTTTAGCAAATCCATGTAAGTGACGAAGTCTATGGAACAGACAGGGGCTGAACTTGGGAAAAGCTTCCCCTCTGAATGTAGTTACAGCCACATTACCAGACTTGGTCCTCACATTGCTCCTTGATCCCTTGACCCCACAGTTCCATGTGTTGCTCACCTTGCTGTCACCCAGCACTGTTATGATGGGAATTCCCAGATTCTTGATGTGCGGCTTGATGCTGGGTCCCATGGCAGTGGAGAGCTGCTGGAGGATGGTTAGGGTATGCAGCACCTGTACAAAAGAACAGTAACATGATAGCTGTGTATTACAAGCCAGGGAAGTGCCGGCTAGACCAGGAGTGACTGGTACGGTGCTACCAGCAGATGCAGTGCCAGCCTGTTACAGTCGCCCATCGCAACATTACTGTATTAACTCAACAGCGATAGTGACAATCGGGGTACTCCAGCACAGAAACACCCACTGACGTCAAGGAGTTGCCATGCAATAGTGTGTCGATCAGCACCATTTCATTCTACACCGTATAACCCTGGCAATATCTGGAGGTAAACAAACCTTTAGCTACTTTAAAAAGCAGAAAAACCCTATATGGTGTAAAGTAAATAAATCAGTTTGTTATTACAGGCATACCCCGCTTTAAGGACACTCACTTTAAGTACACTCGCGAGTAAGTACATATCGCCCAATAGTCAAACGGCAGCTCACGCATGCGCCTGTCAGCACGTCCTGAACAGCAAAGTTGAACTCCCTACCTGCACCGAAGCTGTGCACAAGCGGGGAGACTATAGAGCTTGTTACAAATGCGTTATTTACATCAGTTATGCACGTATATGACGATTGCAGTACAGTACATGCATCGATAAAGTGAAACACTCCCTTTTTTCCACTTAAGTACATTTTCACTTTACATACATGCTCCGGTCCCATTGCGTACGTTAATGCGGGGTATGCCTGTATTAGATAGGCTTTAAAAATGCAGACATAATGCCATTTTTAATGTACTGATAATCCTTTGGTTGCTGCCGCAACCATTTAGCAAGTCATATCCACTTCCTCTTTTGAAACAGGCGCACATCTTTTTGAGCTCTGCCCTTTGGCAACAAAGTATCAAACAGATCTGTTGCTGTGTGATTTGTATGCCGTGTTCCAAACAGCCCATTACGCTAAGCATTTCATCGACTTGCACACAATCAGGATTTTGACAGATCCATCATAGGAGCACCAAAACAATTGCCATCTTGGGTAAAAATGTAGAACTATACAAGGTCACAATTTACAAATAAAAATGTAAGATAAATGGGGGAATGTAGTATTGTTGCTTTAAACACCGGATTAGTAAGGATAGGAAGGAGAATAAAAATGTAATCAGCGTTTTAATATTCGGTTTGTCCCAAACATTGTTTTGAAGATGCTGCCCCCTTAAAGCAAAACACAGACGTGCTTTGCTGATCTTTGGGATGCTCTATTACAATTCCCAAAAACATCTGACCATCCATGAAAAATGTCTGTACATATGCATAACCTCAGTTCCTTTAATGCAATCTTGTAATCACAACTGTGCCCAGACACTTAAAAACTAGGTGTAACGCTCAAGGTATTACTTCCTGGTAAACCATTGGTATAAATAAAAATGAAATATCCATTGAAAACATGCAGACTCCAAAGGACAGACTCGGGGGAGGGAGCGGAGAGGTTTTTGGACACAAGGATCCCTGAACGTGAAAAGCCATAAGAGGTACTGAGCACAACAGCTGGGAGTGAGGTTCTACTGTGGGAGTGATGTGGATGCCCATCAGCAGAACAACGTCTCCAGACACACTGCCTGGTATCCAGACACTGGGCTAGCTGACGTACCAGGATCTTGTTGGAGTCGTTGAGTCGGCCCTTCAGTGCACTTGGAAGCTCTCCGATGTTGGGCAGGATGAATTTGGCCTCGTTAATGATGGTGGTCACTTCATCTAGTCCCTCCTTCCGGATCTTCCAGTTTTTATCACTCATCTTTGTCACCAGGTCAGGGCTGATTTTGTCACTGGGAAGGAAGATCTGTTATAAGGCCACAAAACCTGCGACTTCACATGCAAGAGGGAGCTCTTGTACACAGCCTAAAGCAGGAACACGCTAAAAAACAAAGCAGCGACTAATAATTCAGCGCGATAGGACTGTTCTCACCGGATTAGGTCACTGCCAGCTACCAGGGTAACCTCAACTAAATGCCATTTAAAAACTCAGGGACACTGGTAACTTCTTCAGACTGCAACTACAGCATTTTAAAGGCAGCATTTCTAACTGCAGCAAAAGGTCTTCGCCAAGGGAAGGAGCACAGGAAAGCGGTTACGGTGCGGACTGTGGCATTAACGCCTCACCTGATGTCAGCCCTCGGCAAGAGGTCCATCACATCGACTGCAGCCTCTTCCTCAGGCTCTTCTCCTTCCTCGCGCTCCTCTCCTCCTGCACGGTTCTTTGAAGACCCCCGCGTTGGGGCTGGGGGTGTTTGACCTTTCACCTGTCGGCAGAAGCAAAAGTTAAAAAACCTGGGGCTGGGTTTCTTCCAGCAGCGCAACGATAAAAAAAAAAAAAAAAAAAAAATCAGTGGGGGGCATCTGCTCTACATTAGATGGTGTATACACCAGGGGAGGCCAACTCCTGTCCTCAACAGCCACCAACAGGTCATGTCTTAAGGATATCCCTGCTTCAAAGGTGCCTCAATCTGAAGCAGGGATATCATTTCGGCCGCGCTTATACAGCCGGCGACGCGACCATGGTACGATACATAAATAAAAGTATGTTATCAGGCTGGATATTTTTAAAGATAAGTTATTCTGGTAAAGTTGAAAGTAGGCCCCATGATATACAACAGGCAACGTTTACACTGGTTATTCTGCACTGTGACCCTGGTGTTGAGCAATTGTCTCATTGAAGACATATGCAGTAGGAACACCGCCGATTAAAATGTACTGAGAGCTACCGCCCAACTGGTCAGACTAAATACAGCTGGGCACTGCGCCTACCTTCTCAAACTCTGCATCGATCTGCGAGAGGAGTGCCGGCTTTTCTTCCTCAAAGAACATGCGCAGTGGCGCGCCCATGTACAGATGCATCACGCCAAGCAAGGTGATGGCGGACGTCCTGATCGCCTGTAGGGACAGAGCACAGCTTCAGACAACTTGCAGCATGGATGCAAGCAGCTCCCCTCACCACAAATCCTACTTACTGGGTTTGTGGCAGCAAGAGCGGTCTTCACGCTGCTGATGAAAGCCTTAACGTTCAGCCTGAAAGAAAGACAGCAGCAACACTTTAACAAGAACGGTTTGTTTATTAAACCCCAGGAGGGTCATTTGATGGACAAGACAGGGCAAGCATGAGAATTGGGACATTTACAGGCTGCAATACCTTCATTTGGACCGAGTCAACGTGGACACCTACTCCAAGGGTGGGCAACTCCAGTCCTCAAGGGTCACCAACAGGTCAGGATCCCTGCTTCAGCACAGGTGGCTCAACCTGTGCAGAAGCAGGGATATCCTAAAACCCAGACTTGTTTGTGGCCCTTAAGGACTGGAGTTGCCTACCCCTTGAGTAGGTGTCAGAGTTGTTAAGAGAATTTGAACCCAACAAGTAGAGAAATGGCGGCTAGTTCAAAAGCTTAGATTACAGCATCTAATTAGGTTAATCAAAATGACACTATTGGTCCTAGAAGAGAACGCAAGAAAAAAAGGCCACAGCTTTCCCAGCCCCTCAACCAATACACATTATACAGAAGTGGTCTGTGAACCCAGTAGCATGCATGGACCAGCACAGAATAAATGGAGACTAGATAACCATCTCCAGACTAAACTGGGATATTAAACCACGTACAAATACCTTTTACAAAATTAAAGAGCAGCTAAAAGCAACAAGACTTTCTACTGCGTCTGGCAAGGACACAAATTCCCCCAACAGATGCTCATGCAGGTAAAAAAAAAGCAGCTACACTCACCCCGCAAAACCAAACTCCTTAATGGCATTGCACAGCCAGTTCAGGGTTTCCGACTGGTTCTTGGGATTCTTCTGTGCAAAAGCCAACGACACTACCTGTGGACAGTGGAGGCGAGGGGTGCATCAGAATATGCAGACGGGAGGAGCACGGTTACCTTGGCACAAGCGCAGGCCACTCACCTGTTCAGCAGTCCAGGGCAGCATGCAAGACTCAGCAATAGCACTCAGGGCTTCCTTCGCATTTCCCCCACACTTCACATCTCCTACTTTGTCCACCAGCCCATCCAGGACCACGCTGGCTGAGGTTTTGGAAAAGTTGCCGTTCTGAGCAATGAGAGCCACAACATGCAGCTTCATCTGCATGACCTAAAAACAGAACCCAAGGAACATTTTTGCAGATGTAAAAATATGAAACGCCAGGGAGGGGGAGGGAGGACACACACACAAGACCGTAGGACGCATCCATAGTAGAAAACGCCAGCTTCTGCGCTGACTCTTCCTCCCGGCGTCGCGCTTCAAATACAAACTTGTTTGTATTACGAAGCACGCTCTCCCTGTAGCGCATGTGCACACACTATGCATATACTGCTGCGCCCGCCTTCAGCCTCCTACTTGCCCGCATTTATCCGGGCGATATCTCCGTTTCTAGCGGAGTTTCCCGCGTGGCGGCCGCATTCATCAGATAAGCGCTAATGGCGCTCATCATTGGAAGCGCCCGCGGCACGGGAAAACTAAAAAAAAAAAAAAGCCGCGCGCACGCTGCGTTCTAAAAATCCCGCGGTGGCGGCCGCCACTGTATGCATCGACGTCCCAGTGTTTGTTTCATAGCTCGCGCCGTATCCTGCACTATTGACAAAGCCTTAGGGCAGGTCCAAACTGCATTTGCCCGCGCCTGTGTGACATCACCCGCATTGTTTGTCCATGCTAGACATGCCGTGGTGGGCAAAACGCTCACGTGACCTGCCCATCTCGCCAAGGAATCAGTTTAAATCCTGCGGCCGCTCGGTCTATGGACGCAATCAATGCCTTAAGGCAAACAGATTGCGCCCCGCGGCAGCATGGACGTAGCCTTACAGAGCAGTATCCATTCATCTCAGTTTGCTGCTACAGCCCAGCTCTGGTAGTAACCCCTTTTACTGCATTGCAGCACGGCGCCTTGCTGGCAGTAAAGGTCTACAAAAAACAAAAAAAGTGCCGACTGCTAGGTACTTTGACAACATGGAACAATTGTTCCTTCGGTAGAAGCTCCGCAGCAGTGGGAAAAACATGCTAGGTCTCAAGTCCCTTAGATGGGCAGTAAAACTGCAGAGCAAGCTGGTGAATTTACTACACACCTGGAAGTTCGTTTCCTTAAAACCAGGTTTCTTTGCTAGCATCTTAACCAGCGCCTGGCAGGGCATTTCCTTCCTCTCCATCACCTCCACAGCCTGGGAAGCGAGAACATAGTTGATACAACGTCCAGTGTCAAGACATTCACAGCCCACCTCATCTCCACCCAAGTTGTGAGATACCTTCTGGAACTCCTCCATGCTTGCAAGCCTCTCCTTCCAGTTACTGCTGTCCAAGTTCTGCATGCAGGAAGCCGGGAGCACCGCCGCGGCTTTCTCTTCACATGCCTCCGGCTGCAAAAACAGAAAATAATATATATATATATATATATATATATGTCTCCAACATTCACTGAACCTTTAACAGGCCAGCAAATGGAGGGGACGGCGACAGTGGAAACGGCCTTAACATGTTAACAGTTAATCCTGGATTGAGCATATTACCGCAGCTTGACAAACTTACAGACAGCTCCAACTCAATGACTTCTTTAACATCTACTCCTTTCTTCCCTTTTGCTGAGGGTCCTCCAGCAGACGCGGGAGCTTTGGCTTTCTTGACTGGTCCGCCTGCCTGTAGAAAAACAAATCTTTATAGAAGAGACTTGGACGCCTCTCCAGATTAAGCTCCGATGCCATCATTACAAGCCGCTCAACTGCAATGTACTGTTCTCCCTACAGATCTCCGACTGCACACACCTTTACAGCAGTGGCCTTTTTGGCGGGTGCTCCAGGCTTGGCTGCATCCTTGTCACCAGCTGCTCCCTGAGCTGCAGCTGGTTTCCCTGGAGTAGTGTGCGCCTTCTCTCCAGGGGCTGTAACTCCCTTCTTGCCATGAGCCAGCTCCACCTTGTCTGCACACTCTTTGATCTGTGGAATAGTGGAACATTAGGCATACAGTGCGATATATTATGAGCGATAAATATATTCAGCACACAATAGGTTAAAATGTTTCCTTACAAGTGGTTCTTATGGGCAACTTGAAACTAATGATATACAATGTTATTAGTATCAGGGGTGACTTGAAACAGAGCGACAAGATGTATATATTAGAGAGAAAACTTGTTTTTGCCCAATTTCAAACTTTCCCACACATTGTATTCTGCTGATTCTCCAACTTATATTCTGACTTTTAGCTTCGTGAGAAACCAGTACGTCATTTAGTCTAGTTAGCCAAGACGAGTGATTTATATCTTTGTCCTGAGCGTATAAGGGAACAATGTTAAGCATACGTTACTACCTTCTACTGTCTAAAGATGCTCGTTACATCGAATAGAAGCTAATGAGCTACCTTCAGATACGTTACACTGAGCTGACATAGTATGCTGTATCCCTGCTGAAAGCCGATTAAGGAAAATAAAGAATGTTGATTTTGAACTGGAAACCCGATTCCTGATCATAAAAATCGAGAAAAGACTTTAACACATTGCACCCCGCGTTTACCGCCATGTAGAAAGGGTTGTATCCCAATAGCTTATTTGATAGAAGCCAAGCTGCAACTAACTGAACGCAATAAGAAACAGCTAAAGCATCAAGTGCATTCAGTTAGTTGTGATCATGTGCGCTTTACAAAGAAGCTCTTGGGATACAACCCATTCTAGCATGGTGGTAAAAATCAGTGCCATCACCAACACAATTCCAATGTACATGTAATCCACGTGCATGCACAATATAGTGTGTTTATTTAAATACCAGACTGGAGAGGTCCCCCAGGAATTTCAGTGGTCCCCCAATCTTTCGGGACCCCCGAATTGATTGCTTGTGGTTTATTTTTTTATTTTAACGCACAAAAACAACTTTCAATCTGACACCCTTGGTTAACCAGGCCCAGCTGTCTGCCAAAGCAGTTAACACGTTTTCATAGTTTACACCCATGGTGTCTATTCTGGTGTTGCCAATGGACCCTGGACATGCATTAAGATACTTTCCCCCCCCCCCCCCCCCCATTGGACCGTACCAGAACCACCACTGGACATGGTGCACTTACCCGGTCAAGCTTCAGCTTGTCCACCTCAGCAAGGAAAGTGTTGATCACTTTCTCGCCAACCACCTTTTGTACTGTGCCTAGAGCCTCAAAGGCTGCGTCTCTGACCTCAGCAGCAGAGTCATTGATTTGCTGTGGAGACAAAGAACCCAATGACTACATCTGGAGACATTAAGTATGGAGCCACCACTAAATCAGGCCGACACACAAAGAAGTATCCGACATGCTGGAATTCAGAGTTCCTGAAGGAAAACCAAGCGGTTTTGAGGATGAAGACATGAAACCATTTATACATTAAATAAAATTTAAAAAAAAAAAAAAAAAAACACTTCACAAAATGACCATTTGGTCCAACAAGTCTGAACTTTCTCCCCTTCCTGTGAAGTCTAAGATCCTGGCTGGCCCCTATCCCAAGGGTTCAATTCTGCATCCCAAACACTTGTGTTGATGTATTTACGTCAGCATGGCCCAGGAAAAGAGAAGTGTATAACAAATAGCTGGATGGCCAGGTAGCTGGCAATTTATTGAACCGTGTAGATGCTATTAAAAGTTCTGGCACTTATCTTTTATTCCTTGCTTCCAGGACAAAGTAGAACAGATGTGATGCTTCCAAAATTAGAGAGAATTCCTCCATAGCATGTATTAATAATCAGGATGACAATGGAAAGTCCATGAATAATAAGGCATATACTGCACCGACACACTTTATTCGAGCAAATACCCAGTATGTACCTGGCAGATACATACTGTGCAGTATTGCAGCCAGCGGGAATAAAATGCTTCAATCCCTGCTTGGAAAATACCTCAATGCACTCGGGCAGAAAACAGTCACAAACCTCAATACACCCGGGTATACCCGAATTCGTGGGACTAGCCGAGCTCGAATAAAGTGTGTCGCCAGTGTATATGGCAAGGGCTAAGTGTCTAGTAGGGTCCACTTGACCTCCACAGCTTAAACACTATATGAACCCAGCCAAGTAACCAATATGTAAATAGCAGAAGCACAGGTCTCCATATGTATATATGTTAGGGCACTGCGGCCCTTTACCTGAGTGCTTGGCAGGACTTCCAGGCATCCAGCCCATCCAGGTAGGTAAACAGCAGGAAGCAGGATGAGGAGTCGCACAGCCACGAGAATCCAACTCCCAAGGGGACCGGAAGGTATGAAACAAAAGCACACACTCCAATGATGCAATAGGTCTGGTTTAATGCAGGTTGGTGCAACAGGACAACACGAACGCACCTACGCGTTTCGTGCACAAGGCACTTTATCAACGTTCGTGTTGTCCTGTTGTTGCACCAACCTGCATTAAACCAGACCTATTGCATCATTGGAGTGTGTGCTTTTGTTTCATACCTTCCGGTCCCCTTGGGAGTTGGATTCTCGTGGCTGTGCGACTCATCATCATCCTGCTTCTTGCTTCCAGGAGAATGCACTCTCCCAACAAAAGCAGCAATAGTGTCATATCTGGGCTGGAGTGGCTCAGAGTAAAGACACTGAACTGAAGCAGGGGAACCTGGTTCAAGTCCCAATGTCGACACCGTGCAATCTTGGGCAAGACACCAATTGCCAAACAGATTGTAGCAGCGACTGTGTAAAACCTTATGTGCAATGCTGCTTACAGTGCATTATATCGTACTACAGGTAGAGTCCCAATGACAGAAAAGTGCTATAAAGAGTTATATCTTGCAGCGTTTGATCATTTTCCAGAGCAGACTGTGCTGAAGTCTTAATCAGTACTGGAGCCGGCAAAGAAGGACTAACAAATAATAAAATTAGACATTAAGCCACTAGCTTCCAGACACCTTGGGCACACAGGCCTACAGATGATTACCTTGAGGAGTGCGGCACAGAAAGACTTTAGCAGGCTCTTGGGCAGAGTGGAAGGAGTGCAGTGACGGAAGCTTCTTGCAAGGAAGAGAGAGGTTTGCTGCTTTATTGCTGGGTTCTTGTTGTCCATGACCGCCAGGACGTCCTCACTGATGTTCTGCAATGTGGTCTAAAACAGCACACCATGTGTAAGCCTCACACCTGCAGGACAGGTTCCTGTATCCGGTGTGTTTTCAAGGCACTCACCGTGAGGAAAGTGGCATCTATGGCTTCCTGCAGGGCCAGGAGTACCTGGGGCTTCTTCTCCTTAAACTTCTCCAATACCGTTGGCACAACCTGCAGAGATGGACTAGTTAGTTCAGTGATAGCTTGTGCAACCAGCAACTCACGTGTAGCCTGCACTCAGTGGCAATCAATGTTTTCCTTTCAGATCATTGATGCGTTAAACAAAATTAAAAAAAAAAAAAAAAAAGTCTCACACCTGCTGCACACAGCATGTTCTTATCTACAAGGGCTGTAACCAGCAGTGTGTCTCAGGCAGAAATAAAAAGCATCACAATACATCAAAACTTAAAGGTTTAAACATTTCCTACATATGGTTTATGAACAAGTCAGAATAATTTTTTAAACCCATTTAAATCAGCAGTCATTAAATACATTTGGTCTCATGCTAGAATGTACCTTTGATCCCCTCATACCACCAGACAGGCTATTCACATCCAGCTATTGCATGCCGCTTCCCCATAGCTCCTCAGACTCCAAGGAAACCTGCTGTCTGCATTTATTCTTCATAAGCCATAACCCTACACAACCCCCTTGTTCTATGCACCCAGTGCCAGTGCAGTACTGGACTTGCTCATGTCAGCACGAGGAAGCTGATAGGACAAGCCTTGCACAGGAGCTGGAAAGCATGTCATGTTAACAAGGATACACTGCTTCAGAAATGTTTCAGTTAATGCGTTAATATAGTCAGATGCATGTTTGTTACTCAGCATCTTTAGACTCGGATATGCCGCTATGCATTTAATGCAGGAACAAGGTTCCTATATAAAAAGGATAATGCTGAAGTCTAATGGAGTTCCACAAGTCTCTACCTTTGGTTGCTGGAAAGGTCCCCCCTTGGGACGAGGCAAAAATGACTGTCTTTACAGAGTAAACATTCCCATGTAAAGCTCCCATCAATCACCACAGCTATGTGCTAGCAGCAGTGCCCACACAGAAGGATCACTCACATGTCCGGCGTAGGTTCCAAACTTCTTCCGGAGACCAACCGCCAGTCCTGTCAAACACTTGGCAGCCAGAGCCACAAGCAAAACATTTGTGTCTTTCCCAACCACCTGCAGAAGTAATGGGAGAGCCTGCTCAGCACCACCCGTCACCCCTTGTATGCCGTATTCAACTCAATGTCGGGGGATCTGGCATGTCTAGCGGGTACTATTATTGTCGCTACCTTCTTCAGGGCTCTCACAAGGTCTGCAAAGTCTCCGGCTTCTATCTTGGGATTTTTTACAAGGACCTCTACAGCTTCCAAAGCCTCCTTCCTCTCCTGCCACTTTTTGGCTTCCTACAAGTAAAAAGATTGAGGGGTGTCAGACAGCAGAATAGGCAGGCTGTTTCTAGCCAGAAAATGCACTGAATCCTATTTATACTCCCATAGAAAAAGCTAGAAGAGGCACTTACAATTTTATCATAGAAATCTTTGGGCAGTTTGGACAGGATCTCCACGGCTTCCAGCAGCTCGTAGGCATCCACCTGAGGGACCACTTCCTCATCGCACTCCTCCCCTGGGGCACATGGGAGCGGGATTCAGAGAACGACAACCAGCCCTATTCATACAGCAATTCGTGCCCAGGAGAGAAAGGTTTGACCCCCACGGCCCAGCCTCTTCCCAAACCCACTCCCTTCAATGCCAGCAGCCTGGAGTCGATAACACCAGTCCTCAAACAGGTCAGCTTTTTCCAGCTTCAGCACAGGTGGCTCAGAGGCTGTCTTCAACTGAGCAACCTGTGCTGAAGCTGGGATGTGCTTAAAACCTGACCTGCTGGGGGTGGGCGCGAGAGATCAGTTCTGGAGGACTGGAGCACCCCTGCAGCAATCACCTCTGCGTACATGGTTATCGCTCCGAGGGACACTCACCTTCAGCATCACCGCCTGCCTGCTGCTGCTCAAACTTCGCCTTGAGGTCTTGCTGTGAGCGCAGGAAACGAGTCTGTTTGGGAGCAATTTGGGGAACCTTCACCCACTCCTCTTCCAGATCTTTCAGCTGAAGAGCAACAGAAAAAATGTTTATGAGCCGAGGAAACCTCCCACTTGGACGGGGCCCATTTAAAGCGGCCTGGGCACGACCAACTAAACACCAAGCTATAAAATGGGCTATACCAAACATGCACACGCATCTGAAGCAGGACACGGATCTTGGCTGTTTCGTAGACAAAATGAAGGCGGCAGCGCAAACATTGGCCCCATCTGATGTTATGTCCCTCCTCTCACCTGCACGGGGTTAATGTTTTGTAAGGGAGGCCTCACGGCGTCTCTGATCCAGCGGAAGATCTCCACTGATAGGAGTTTGGCTTCGTCTCGAACCGCTTTCTCTCGAGACTCAAATAGCTTTGGCAACACCTTAATAATTGGCTTCAGGGGCACGATTTTGGAACCAAATTCACTAGGGAAGAAAAGAATATGTCATGTATGAAGGGGTGTGCGCAAAGATAGTACAGCTTCAGCAGCGGGGCCCGAGTGAGGCGTGCAAGGCGAACCCCTCACCTCAGCGCTTTCCGCAGGGCCTCTACAGACGCCACCACAACCTTTGGGTTCTTGTTCTCCAGACCCTTCAGCAGCTCTTCTTGCACGGCCTCCCCTTTCTCTATCTCTATGTACATCAGGCAGATGTCTATTCCCAGCTCCTTGGCTCTGGCTTTTGGCTGGTTGAACACTTTATTTACTACTCCGGACACCACCTCCCCTGTGGTCCTAAACAAAGAAACAAAAAAAGAGCCATCTTCACCTAGTACCACGAGATGTGCTGCATCCCGCCCATCACTACATTGTAACAGCCTCATTTTCTAGTGACCGTACTTATATCAGCACACAGGATTATCTGCCTGTAAATCCGTTTAACACAACATGCTTTTTTGACCAACAAGTTGGGTTTTCAGGATCTCCCTGCTTCAGCACAGGTGGCTCGCTCAGTTGCTCAGTCAAAGAAGCAGGGACTGACAATCACCTGAGCTGAAGCAAGGATATCCTTTCAACCTCTCCTGTTGAGGACTGGAGATGAGAACCCCTGTGCAGAGCAGCCAAAGTGACGTTATTTGGTGGTTTACATAAAAAAGGCGACACTGAGGGGAGACAAAACAAGCGCCACACAAATGTCATTTAAAGCTACAGCCCCAGTCACTGCGTGCATATGTCGGAGCGTCTAGCTGCGCATGCACCAGTTTCTGTCGCGATCTGTGCTTGCGCGTCCAGAGAAGAGCAGGGACGGGGAGGGAGAGAAGGGGCTGGCACGCAGGGGGTGCAGCCATGAAGTTACGCAGCTGGTTGGCCCTCGTTGGCTGGACTGCCACTGTGACGTTGCCAGCGCTTGGCCGCTGCACCAAAAGACAAATGTTGTGTCTTTTGGCAAAGGTGGTTACGCATGGCGCTTTCTGCAGGCAGTGATCGGCCCCATAGAGGACCGTATCTTGTTTGCGCCGTAGCACGCAGTCGGGATGAGGCCCAAGTAAGTTAATTCTTCCTTGTTAGTCAAATCCATTCCCAAAGATTTTATTTCATACAATTGCTAAATAATCTCGTTCCATCTGGCAATAAGACGGATAATATGCATGGTTTCAATCTGCTGCTTGGCTTTATTTGGAAAGTAAGGCACGCCCATACCTGGCGAGACGCGAACACAAGGCCGTGCCTCTATTAGGCAGGCCATAGAACGTGCGACGGCCGGGTCATGTGAGCGGTTCAGCCAATGAGGGTGAACCAGCGCCATGATGTCACCGCCACACCTCCCTCTAGGCCACAAATCGCCCCTGCAGCAGGCGCACGTGACGCGCGCCTCGCATGGCCTGGGCCTAAGAAAACACAAGACAGGGCTAAAATTGCCCGACATTTAGCTGATAAACTCACATCACACGATTCAAGCCTACGTCAGTGTGCACTAAGAACCATGTATAATCAGGATGGCAGCTACATGGATAGGTTTATTTTTCAGCCTCAAACATGAGATGAGAAGTTGCTGAATGACACTGCTCTGTATACTATAACCAACGTACTCACCTTCCTGCAACCTGTGCATTTTCTACATAGATGAGGGCCACTTCCAGACCTTTCAACTGGGCAATTGCATTTGAGTCGGTCACAAACTTCTTCAGCAGACCCAGATATTTGGACCATTCTGGGCTCTTCTCATCAACGATTTTCTGGAACAGCTTCACGGCCTCTTCATAGCCACTTAATCTTGCTTTCCACAGCTGGGAATGGAGGATAGTGATCAGTGAGCATCACAGAAAGAATGGTAGCAAAAATACAATCTTCGTAGCACCACTTCCTACCCAGAATGTATTCACTAGGGCGGGGGTGGGCCAGTCCAGTCCTCAAGGGCCAACCGGTCAGGTTAAGAAGATCCATATCCCTGCTTCAGTACAGGTGGCTCCATCAGTGGCTCAGTCAACGACAGCCACCTGTGCTGAAGCAAGGATATCCTTAACACTTGACCTGTTGGTGGCCCTTGATGACTGGAGTTGGCCACCATGGCACTATGTCTTGCACGGCAGATCAACAGTGTTTTCACTTGACCATATCGGGAAGCCCCTTGATACAATGGGCGTGCAGCTTTAATCCATGAAGGGGATAACACAACAGATTTCACCCTAACCAAAAGGTGAGGTCAGGTCATGATCCATGCTTAAAAATGAAGGCTTTGTGGGGCCGACTTCTGAAGTTGACAATATTTTGTTCCAGATCAATGGTCAGCTGGATACCCTACAGTAAATAATGAAGTTCTCCATTTAATGTGACAGCCAAGAACAGTGGAACAACGTTTCAGGTCCCATATGGACCTTTCATCAGGTTGAAAGGTCCATACGAGACCGGAAAAGTTATTTTTCCCACTGTTCTTGACCGTCACATTAAAGGAGAACTTGAGTAGAGATCTGCTTTGAGTCTCTGTCTTTGAGGAGACCTGCACGTTGAAGAAATTGTTTCTTTGTTTTGTTGGCTGCACAAGCGGGGTTCTCCTCGCCGGAGGCCATTTCCCCATACTTTTGGAATTGTACCTTACATTACGACATTGTACCTCAGCATTTTATAAAACCAGACTATGCACCCCCATGCCAGATCAATAGAATCTTTAATCAGCCACATGCTGTGCAAACCCGTGAGACAGAAAAATACAATGGTTGGCGACTATTCGGGCTGGTGTGAAGGGTTGGGGCTGCAGACCATATGGTACGGCACAGGGGAAAACCAGTTGAGAAGGTACAAATAATTAGAATTCTCACCGGGCCTTTCAGAGCACCCGGCATTAACCGATTCCCGCAGGCTCAGGGACTTTCCGTTCAAAACAGCCAGAAGGCCAGCAATGTCACCCACCCCAACCCCCAGATTCCTCCCCATGCGATGTCTGGACGTACCTTGTGCTCGCACTTCTGGTCAACAGGCAGCTTCATCCACTCACTGTCGTCTGCCATGGTGGCGTTACGGTTTCCGTGCTATGTGATCTGTTGGGAGATGGGAGTGCCTGTTATGCAGTGAGAAATAAAAGCAGGGGGGGGGGGGGGGGTGTATATCTTCCACCCCATTACTGCCAAAGGAGGCAGGGAAGCGTTACTGGCCTCCTTTGGTCCCAAGGTATAAACCAGTTTACTATACTCCACTTGCACACAGAGGCCTCCGCTGCAGCCTCCTAGTGTTTAGTACCAGTTACTGCTCTAAGCTGGGATAGGCAGAAAACACCAAGCTACTCCAACCCAAGGGCTGCAATTATCCAGACCGGTCTGTGGGTGTGGTGACAGAATGCATTGAAAAGCTCCGGTCCCTGGAACTAGTTAAAAGTCAGGCTGTGAAACTGGTTAGTGACACGGTTTGATATTTGTTGGGGAAAATAAAATGCAGCCAGATCATGCGGTCATTAAAGTAGTAACAAAGTATCTGAAAATCTCACATCCAGACAGGTGTGGTCAATGTTCCAGGGGGAAGCACAGACAGGTGTGGTCAATGTTCCAGGGGGAAGCACAGAAGTATATTTATAGAAAGTTTCACCAGGAAATAATACTGCACGTTACCCATCAGTTTCAAGTATGTCCTGGGCACATCCAAGCAGCACACAGGGTGTGGGCAGAATAAACGGCAATTTTGTATACATTACTGTAACTTTACAGGTAGTCCTGACTAGGTCAAAGTAATGAGCCCAATTAATGCAAATTACCAAAGCTATACCATGAATAGGGTACCCATCCCTACATCATAGGGATTGCTGCCATTCTTCCCAGGAAATCACATCCTGATCGTATTCCCTACAGAGCATAAATGTACAGAGCTACTACAAATAATGTCCAATGTTATGTAACAAGGGCCAGTGTTTACTCTAACGCAGGAGCAGCCAACTCCAGTCCACAAGAGCCAACAGGCCAGGCTTTCAGGATATCCCAGCTTTGGCACAGGTGGCTCAGTTGAAGATTGCACCACCTGTGTTGAAGCAGGGATACTGGAGTTGGCCACACCTGCTCCAACATATCAAAAAGGGCCCTCATAAATGGGTGTGTGGCTTTAATTCAAGAGAAGGGGATAACCCGCTCGATAGATCTCACGCCAACTAAAACCTGTGCTCTTTGTTTACCGAATCAGAAAGTAACCACCAGGACAGTTACAATGAGTCGTGTTTGCAAATTGTAACACTAATGTAACAAGACCATGAAACCAGCCATGCATCAGGGAAGAGACGCTCCAGGGAGCCTCAGAATTCAGCAAGAGGGGAGCAGAGAATGCCACCACTGAATATAGTAAATGCCACCACTGAATATAGTAAATGCCACCACTGAATATAGTAAATGCCACCACTGAATATAGTAAATGCCACCACTGAATATAGTAAATGCCACCACTGAATATAGTAAATGCCACCACTGAATATAGTAAATGCCACCACTGAATATAGTAAATGCCACCACTGAATATAGTGAATGCCACCACTGAATATAGTAAATGCCACCACTGAATATAGTAAATGCCACCACTGAATATAGTAAATGCCACCACTGAATATAGTAAATGCCACCACTGAATATAGTAAATGCCACCACTGAATATAGTAAATGCCACCACTGAATATAGTAAATGCCACCACTGAATATAGTAAATGCCACCACTGAATATAGTAAATGCCACCACTGAATATAGTAAATGCCACGGCTCAGTTTTGCTTTGTGTCTGCACCTGATCCACTAACCAACAGGAGGAATCAAAGTTCACAGTAATATTATCAATGCTTATACTAAAGCTTCACCAATACATGTGTAGCTCTATCGGTTATACTGTATTGTCATTTTACTTATTATATTACCATTATTGGTTTTGCAAGAGTGCAGCTATGATTGCCGCTCCAGTGCCAAATTATTGCTGGAAAAATAAAAAAATAAATAAAAAAAGTTAGAGGCAATTGCCGGCTCCATCTTTCGATTATGAACCAATAAAAGCTTCCCTATATTATCCAGCATGTTCCTGCGCGGTTATGGTACGGCAGATAACAGGCATCATATAGGTGCTCACGAGCAGCTACGTGCGTGAGGAGGAGTGCTTTGCAATACATTCTAGGGTCACTCGGAAACAGATGGGCTAAGGAATATGCCTTCTGAAGTTGCACTCGGTTCCAGGCATCCCGAGGACCCCCGGGTGTTTGAAGAACTGCCGTCCTGCACAGCAGCTTGTTAAACAAAATAGGTGCTCAGATCTCCACTCATTCCCCCAATACCAAGGCTACGCAAATAAAATGGTGTTATACACAGCAGGTGCAGAATCATCTAATGCAGCAGAAGCCCATACAGAACTAGGTTGTGTTTCTGGGCCCTCCAATACGGAAGCGCTTTTCTGGGAACAGCCTTTGTTACACATTGAAGAGCACTCAGAAAAAACATGTATGCACTAGGAACAATTCCTAAGCAGCGTATGTAAAGGACGGCATGGAAACAAGTCCGCTGTATGACATGTAAAGCAGATATACATTCCTGGTGCATGGAAACATTTTCACCACCTCTGTGGGATCACTCACAGCCAGGTCATTTACAAAGGAGGATGGGCAGAACGTTACATCACAAAACCTGACCTCAGTCACGAGAAAATAGAAATAGACTATACACATCTCTCCTGTTTCAGGAATACCCCCTGAGACGTGCTGCATATCATTTGGATCAGTAATAACTCCGGCGGGAGCGAGAAAGTATCTGTAATCAGAGCTCCATTAATACAACACATTTACATTGGTATATTGCTTGCCCGGTGCTGCTCACGCCAGGTACGACCCCACACCGGCTCCTGCCTGAGCATTTCATACAGGCCATGAAACTCTTAGCAAAGCTCGGCTGGTTTGACCCGCCCTGTAATGTGACAGCTATGACTCAACTCAATGTGCATCCAGTGCACAATGCATCAATAAGACAGACATGAGCATCACGTATAGTGCAGAGACGCTGGAGAGCAATGCACACTTCCAGCCTCACACATGTGAAGTCACAAATAAACAAAAACAATGTCTATCTTTAAGCAGAGTACAAGGGGGTGTGGCAAGAGAGATGGCAGTACAGAGGAGAGAGGGGGGGGGAGAGATGGCAGTACAGAGGAGAGAGGGGGGGGAGAGATGGCAGTACAGAGGAGAGAGGGGGGGGGGAGAGATGGCAGTACAGAGGAGAGAGGGGGGGGGGGGGAGAGATGGCAGTACAGAGGAGAGAGGGGGGGGGGGAGAGATGGCAGTACAGAGGAGAGAGGGGGGGGGAGAGAGATGGCAGTACAGAGGAGAGAGGGGGGGAGAGAGATGGCAGTACAGAGGAGAGAGGGGGGGAGAGAGATGGCAGTACAGAGGAGAGAGGGGGGGAGAGAGATGGCAGTACAGAGGAGAGAGGGGGGAGAGAGATGGCAGTACAGAGAAGAGAGGGGGGGAGAGAGATGGCAGTACAGAGAAGAGAGGGGGGGAGAGAGATGGCAGTACAGAGAAGAGAGGGGGGAGAGAGATGGCAGTACAGAGAAGAGAGGGGGGGAGAGAGATGGCAGTACAGAGAAGAGAGGGGGGGGAGAGATGGCAGTACAGAGAAGAGAGGGGGGAGAGAGATGGCAGTACAGAGAAGAGAGGGGGGAGAGAGATGGCAGTACAGAGGAGAGAGGGGGGAGAGAGATGGCAGTACAGAGGAGAGAGGGGGGAGAGAGATGGCAGTACAGAGAAGAGAGGGGGGAGAGAGATGGCAGTACAGAGAAGAGAGGGGGGAGAGAGATGGCAGTACAGAGAAGAGAGGGGGGGAGAGATGGCAGTACAGAGGAGAGAGGGGGGGAGAGATGGCAGTACAGAGGAGAGAGGGGGAGAGAGATGGCAGTACAGAGGAGAGAGGGGGGAGAGATGGCAGTACAGAGGAGAGAGGGGGGAGAGATGGCAGTACAGAGGAGAGAGGGGGGAGATATGGCAGTACAGAGGAGAGAGGGGGAGAGATGGCAGTACAGAGGAGAGGGGGAGAGATGGCAGTACAGAGGGAGGGTTGGGAGATGGCAGTACAGAGAGGGGGGAGAGATGGCAGTACAGAGGAGAGGGGGGAGAGATGGCAGTACAGAGGAGAGGGGGGAGAGATGGCAGTACAGAGGAGAGGGGGGAGAGATGGCAGTACAGAGGGTGGGTTGGGAGATGGCAGTACAGAGGGTAGGGGGGAGAGATGGCAGTACAGAGGGTAGGGGGGAGAGATGGCAGTACAGAGGGAGGGTTGGGAGATGGCAGTATAGAGGGTGGGGAGATACTGATGTAGCCGACACCTGGTTTACCTCCCGGCCCTGCAGCCGCCGTCTCCCCGGGGGACCGGAGCAGTGATACCGGGACCGGTCAGGCAGCTCACACAAAGGGCCCGGGACGCACCTCCCGGGGCTCACGCCGCTAAGACCAGGCAGCCAATCACGTAACAGCCACAAAAACGTGACACTACCCTTTCCGGCGACGGGAGCCAATCACTATAGCCCTGCCGCTCACTGCCAGAGGCCCCGCCCCCACCGACAGAAAACCGAGGTCCCGCCCCCAACGACAGAGCACCGAGGCCCCGCCCCCAGCACATGAAGCTGCCACACCCGGCCCCCCGTGACGTTGGCAGCCTGCCCATGCTACTCCCCTATGTCTATCTGGTGCCCCTGGGCATTCATTCCCATAACCGGGCACCCATGCCACCAACAGGGGAACCCAGCCTCTGCCACTAGTGACCGCTTAGCACCAACAGTAATGATACCCACAGAGCTGGGGGGCCGCAAAGCATGCCCCCCCTGTTATTCATCAACTGGGCACTCAGTGGGTGAAATACAAAGGGGGGCGGGGGTAAATCCCATCACAGAATCGGGCTCTGTGCCAACAGCACCAGAGACAGAGGGATTCTGTGCGATTCCACAACCAGGAGAGGCAAACAGTGCATTAAACACCATGACGCATGGACACCATCACCTTGCTTCATACAGAACATTCCAATAGCTTGCAGAGCCTGCCCCAGCCTTTAGATATATTTTAAATCATTTTATGGATTGCTATTAAGATTACACCAAAATACTTCACTAGGACCAGCCAGGTTGCCCAAAGGGACCTGTAGTACACCAACACAAATGGGAGGTGGCACAGCGGGTTCTTCCCACACCGAGCTACTATTAGGTGGTACTTGTAGCTCATGGGATGTCACCCCTTCACATCTGATAATAGCAACCTATGTGCCATTGACTTTGTTACTCACATGGTGACAAACAGAAGATACCCATCACCAGAAAGAGTCCATATCTTCCATTGCTACAAGACAATGATCGAGAAAAGTCACGTTCCATTGATAACTGTCATGAAAGCTACTTGCCTAGCTCATGTCCATGTGGGTCAAGTTGACGTGGAGTCCCATGGCTTCTCTTTCCACCAACTAATTTCCACCATCACTGAAGGAGATTTACCTCTAGAGCAGTGTTTCCCAACTGCAGTCCTCAGGGAACCCGAGTAGTCATTTGGATTGACCCACCTGTGCTGGATCAGGGATATCCTTAAGACCTGACCTGTTGGGGTTCCCAGAGGACTGGAGTTGGGAAATACTGCTCTAGAGTATACAATTGGCACGGTCAGGGCAGCAGAGCTAACCAGCCACACCTGTAGCACTTGGTACAACTCCCAGGCACCGTCCTCTCAAACCAAGAGATATGACAGATTTGGACCAGCAAACCAGGTATATAGAACTAGAAATTACCAGAGCAGGCACAAAGCATTTTATTTTCCCCATCATCATATTTATATGGTGTGAGCATATACTAAAGTGCAATATGGAGACAAGAACATCACATACAATATAAAGCCATAGGTAATGAGGTCCCTGCTCCAAGAAGCCTATAATCTAAAAGCAATGGGAGAGATGACAAGGACAGGAGGGGGTATAAGGCCACTCACTATGGCAAACTGTAGGCTTATCAGGAGGGTGCTGGGCATGTCTCCTTACAGAGGTGTTCTTTGGGGAACGTCAGAAAGTGTGAATGGTGGCGCGGGGGGGTCAGAGAGTGATGTAGTGTAATGCGTTTCACAGTTGGGCTGCAGCCCTGGAGAAGTCTTGGAGGCAGGAATGAATGGAAGTAATGAGTAAGGAGGAGAGCTGTAGGCCATGAGCCTGCGTGTGGGAGAGTACGTGGAGATTGGAAATGTAGAGGGAGGGGGGGGGGGGCAGGGTGTTATGAGAGCTTTGTAGGGGAGAACCAGAACCTTGGATGAGAGTGCTGGGTATAGGAATCCAGTATCAGAACATGCAGTGAAGCAGCAGGAATGGAAGCATTGGAGAGGTGATGGAGCCTGGCAGCAGGGGGAAGGAGGAGACTAGCAGTAGTCCAGTCAAGATATGGAAAGTGCATCAACTAGAATTGTTAACTGCGTGGTGTGGGGGGGGTGTATATCTGTAATGTTTGGAGGCATTGGATGTGTGGTAAAAATGGGAGGAGTCAAGTGTGACAGCATAACCATCTGGCTTGTGGCGCCGGGAGGAGGGGGAACCAGCGGCTGTCCATGAGACCACAGTGCTCATCTAATACTTCTCCTGATAATACCATACTGCTGCCTCTTAAAACAGAACACACCGTTCTAATCAGATACCAGGTATAGACACCAAGAAGTTACTCTCGTGTAGTTGGTGGTGTTTCAGACTCCTATGGTTGAGTAAACCTCTTACCTTAACACTGCCAGTTTACGTGACAAGCACGTGCCCACCAGAGTCTGTGCTGATGGCAAAATGCATGCATGCCTTTATTTATATAGCGCTTTACAGCAGTAATACACGCGACAATCATAAAACAGATCATACAAATAACACATCATGGGGATACAGTACACAAGCAGTAAGCACTCCCACCTCGGTACCAGCAATACATGGTACCCAACTTTACAGTTGCTAGGCAGGTAACAAACAGTACTTCAATTACAACAATATTCTAAAAACATAACAAAGCATGGGCAGGACAAAGAACTGAAGACTGACTAGGTAACTTTACAAGTTACAAAACACCAGAGAAATGAAAAAGGGCGAGGTTGCTAGAAACCTGGGAAGAGGTCACAGGGAGGGCTGAAGGAGCAACGCTGGGGTAATGTCACTATCTGACGCAGGTGAGCATGTTCCACATCAGTGACCTCTCTCCTTGGGCAAGTCACCCAACATCTCTTCAACCCCAAAGTCTTAGTGAGTGACAACTCTTTGTAGCCCCATAAACTCTAAATTTATATTACATCCCATGAAGAGGTTCGCAATAAGATAAGTGCTAATTAGCTGAGGGGCAGAATGCCGAATCCCAGCTCTTTCGTTATGAAGCCATAACCCTAACCCCAAGTGTTTTTTAATTTAAATATTTACGAATGCATAACGTCCCATGGCATTATCACCCTTCTCTACCTTTGCAATACATGTTCTCAGTATGATTTTATGAACACACAATATTTATCTCCGTAGTTTGAAAAACATTAAACAGAGATTCTTGGGGTCCTCCAAGCCCCAGAAAGGAGTGGGTCCTCCGACATATGCTATATACAATTTTGATGTGTAATTTGTCATAGACCAGAAAGCAGCTCAGATTATTTTATATGGCCCTGCGAGTTGAAAGCTGAAGCACTATGATAATTAGCAGATCAAAGATTTTCTTTGGCCAGGACTGCACGACAGATACCATGGCATACACCTCACACAGCACACAACCCATTACATACGTTTAAACATGAATACAATCACTGAATATGTTCCATAATATGTAGCAGCCCTTTAGAAACGCAGTCACAACGGCTGAACTAGAAATGCCCTGCTCCTTTGAATCCCACCTGGGAGCAAAGTGAACCAATTCCACGTTTAAAGCAGCATTTACCCCATGTTTTTTTAACACTAGGTTTTTAGATGGAGTCTAGAGCTGAATCGCCTTTATTTCACCTTTGGGGACCCGCTGCTTCCCACGGTACATACCAGGAAGAGGCTGCCTGTAGCAGCTTCGGCTGGGCACAGAAATTACTCTTAAAATAAAGGTTCCTCCGGCTAATAGGAAGACGCAACGCCATCCCTTCAAACCAGAGGGATACCGGCATCACCTTGAGATGCAAGTATCTCGAGTAGGGGTCCCTGGAGTGGAGATCACCTATGGAGACCCCCTGCTTCTCACCTAGGGGGAGACAAGTTTTTGTTTTTTAAAAAGACATAGGTGCTTTAAGAGGTCTCATCTGTGTGATCAATACAGTCTTCACCAAAATCTGACACCTACTGTATAAGTATTTTGTCTGATGTCACTTAAGTGTTTGTACACATTCCAGTGGCTCTGATCAGAGCAGGGTGGGATAAAGGTGAAAAACCGTTGATTGCCACTTTCCCATTCGTAGGCGCCGACATGTCCAAAAAATAAAGGAAGCCAAACCTTTGCTATTAGCATTGTTAAAGCCAGTTCTGTGGTTACATGATTTACAAATGTATGTTTTCTGTGGTGGAACATGGGATATCAAAGGGACGAGACCCCCCGGCCCCACTCTACGACAGCTAGCAAATAACCGTTCTGAAGCCGGGATCCACACATTACCATCTGCGACAGAACAGAGCATCTGGGCTTCTGGTCCAGAATGCTGTGCGTAGGTTCAGGGTAACCCATTTGCCATGGGATCGACAAGCATGTGACGGACTTGGCACATTAATGGTGCCAGAAACTGCCCCACAACAGGTAGGATGGTACCTGCAGCAGCGCAGATGCACAGACATAGTGGGCAGTGACACTCCCAGAGAAGCCCAAGCCTGCTTCATGGGGCAGCCCAATAGTTACAGCATTGCTCAATGTCATGTCTGCTTCAGCAGCATCATAACTAGACCCAAGCTCTTGACAGCCCATTGCCCCCTCATCTTCACCCCACACACACCTCTAGGACAGCAGCCACCCCCGCATCTTCCCACAGTTCAGGAATCCCCACACCTCTAGGACAGTTCAGGAATCCCCACACCTCTAGAACAGTTCAAGTACCCCCACATCTCTGGGACAGCCCAAGGCTCCCTCGTAATCTTTCCACACCTCTAGGACAGCCCAGGGGGCCATCATCTTCCCCACAAACATCTGTAGGACAGCCATGGGGCCACTCATCTTCATGGCACACCTGTAGGACAGCCCAGGGCTCCCCTCATATTCTTCACACACCTCTAGGAAAGCCCAGGGCCCCCCTCATATTCTTCACACACCTCTAGGACAGCCCAGGGCCCCCCTCATATTCTTCACACACCTCTAGGACAGCCCAGGGCTCCCCTCATTCTTCACACACCTCTAGGACAGCCCAGGGCCCCCCTCATATTCTTCACACACCTGTAGGACAGCCCAGGGCCCCCCTCATATTCTTCACACACCTCTAGGACAGCCCAGGGCTCTCCTCATTCCTCACACACCTCTAGGACAGTCCAGGGCTCCCCTCATATTCTTCACACACCTCTAGGACAGCCCAGGGCCCCCCACATATTCCTCACACCTCTAGGACAGTCCAGGGCCCCCCACATATTCCTCAAAGGACAGCCCAGGGCTCCCCTCATATTCCTCACACACCTCTAGGACAGCCCAGGGCTCCCCTCATATTCCTCACACACCTCTAGGACAGTCCAGAGCTCCCCTCATATTCCTCACACACCTCTAGGACAGTCCAGGGCTCCCCTCGTATTCCTCACACACCTCTAGGACAGTCCAGGGCCCCCCTCATATTCCTCACACACCTCTAGGACAGCCCAGGGGCCCCCTCATATTCCTCACACACCTCTAGGACAGCCCAGGGCCCCCCTCATATTCCTCACACACCTCTAGGACAGCCCAGGGCCCCCCACATATTCCTCACACACCTCTAGGACAGCCCAGGGCCCCCCTCATATTCCTCACACACCTCAAGGACAGCCCAGGGCCCCCCACATATTCCTCACACACCTCTTGAACTCAGTGACCGGGCTCTCCCCATGGACCCTGACCTGTGTTGGTGCTGGCTCCCCCCCACGCTGTATCGCGATATATCCCAGCGTGTCAGACTCGCAACCGTTGCTGTCGCCCGTTTGAACGCTTACAGCCCAGTATTCTTAAACCCGATTGGTCCCCGGAGCAACTGCAGCGCCGCACGCTGATTGGTCCGTTTAAACGGTGTGGGCGGAGCCGGGTTAAAGGGACTTTCCCGCCCACAGCAGGAGTGTGACAGGGGCAGTGATATATAGGGACAGGGGCAGTGATATATAGGGGCAGGGGCAGTGATATATAGGGGCAGTGGCAGTGATATATAGGGACAGGGGCAGTGATATACAGGGACAGGGGCAGTGATATATAGGGACAGGGGCAGTGATATACAGGGACAGGGGCAGTGATATATATGGACAGGGGCAGTGATATATAGGGACAGGGGCAGTGATATACAGGGACAGGGGCAGTGATATATAGGGACAGGGGCAGGGATATATAGGGACAGGGGCAGGGATATATAGGGACAGGGGCAATGATATACAGGGACAGGGGCAGTGATATATATGGACAGGGGCAGTGATATACAGGGGCAGTGGCAGTGATATATAGGGTCAGTTTGCTATATAGGGTCAGTGATATATAGGGACAGGGGCAGTGATATATAGGGGCAGTTTGCTATATAGGGTCAGTGATATACAGGGACAGGGGCAGTGATATATAGGGTCAGTTTGCTATATAGGGTCAGTGATATACAGGGACAGGGGCAGTGATATATAGGGACAGGGGCAGTGATATACAGGGACAGGGGCAGTGATATATAGGGACAGGGGCAGTGATATACAGGGACAGGGGCAGTGATATATATGGACAGGGGCAGTGATATATAGGGACAGGGGCAGTGATATACAGGGACAGGGGCAGTGATATATAGGGACAGGGGCAGTGATATATAGGGACAGGGGCAGTGATATATAGGGTCAGTTTGCTATATAGGGTCAGTGATATACAGGGACAGGGGCAGTGATATATATGGACAGGGGCAGTGATATATAGGGACAGGGGCAGTGATATACAGGGACAGGGGCAGTGATATATAGGGACAGGGGCAGTGATATACAGGGACAGGGGCAGTGATATATATGGACAGGGGCAGTGATATATAGGGACAGGGGCAGTGATATACAGGGACAGGGGCAGTGATATATAGGGACAGGGGCAGTGATATATAGGGACAGGGGCAATGATATACAGGGACAGGGGCAGTGATATATATGGACAGGGGCAGTGATATACAGGGGCAGTGGCAGTGATATATAGGGTCAGTTTGCTATATAGGGTCAGTGATATATAGGGACAGGGGCAGTGATATATAGGGGCAGTTTGCTATATAGGGTCAGTGATATATAGGGACAGGGGCAGTGATATATAGGGGCAGTTTTCTATATAGGGTCAGTGATATATAGGGACAGGGGCAGTGATATATTGGGGCAGTGTGATATATATATATTAAAAATTAGGATTCCTCTTTCTCCAGTCTCGAACTTTGTTATTGGCATAGTCCTCCTTATCTGTAGCATATTTATTCCTCTTTCTCTCTAACACTTCCTTTTCAAAGTCTACAACCCTTTTGCTCACAGCTTCATCTAATTCCTTAAAATCTTCTGTATCTATACATGGTTTAATTAGATCCTTAATATCTGCAATCTCTATTTTAAGTGTATTTAATTTGTCTTATATATATAAATATATATATATATTTATATTTGTACAACAGAGAAAGCAACCTGTAAAGACCTGAAAAAACCTGTGCACACACTGGAATAAAGTATATCCACAGATAAAAATGCACCGCACAATCTAGGTGAAGAGTAGCATTGAGTGGGAGTTCGTGGGGGGGGGGACCCTACCTCTTCTACCCTGATATGAGGCCTTGGCTTACCTTTTGCCCGTGACACCCGCAGTCTGAGTGGTGATGTATATAACCAACCGCTTTGTGTACTATTTTTGCCTCCACTCAATGCTACTCTTCACCTAGATTGTGTGGTGCATTTTTATCTGCGAATATACTTTATTCCAGTGTGTGCACAGGTTTTTTCACATGTGTGCTTTACAGAGCTCCCTGTGTGTTCTCTCGGGTGTCAGATTTGGCTCTATGTTTAGACCCTTGCCTCTAGGTACACAAACTTGGTAGAGTTTAGTCCCCCCCACCATTTTAACTTCATCCCTTGTTTTTATTTACCCTAATAAAATTATTGTTGACACTTGCTTGGTATGTCCGTGTGCTCTTTACAGGTTGCTTTCTCTGTTGTACAAATACTATTTCAACCTTTAGCACCACTGCTGAGTATTATTTGTATTACTTACTGACAGTTTTGTGGACACCAGTTATTCACTGTGTTGAGCGGTATTCTGTGTGTATTAATATATATATATATATATATATATATATATATATATATATATATATATCACAATGCCCCAATATATCACTGCCCCTGTCCCTATATATCACTGCCCCTATATATCACTGCCACTGCCTATATATATATATAGGTTGCACCACATCTAATACATATTCTGTCTTACAAGATAGATCTGAGGAATCTAATCTTAATGAACATACAGAAAACAAAACTGAAGGTGCTAGACCCAAATCTAGGTCAAATGGAAATTCAGAACCGATTAATTTCTCACCTATTAAAACAACATCCTCGTCTTCTTTTTTAGAGAGAAGTCATCATCACAATCCGAAAGAAAAGGGGAAACAGTATCCCCTATGGATCAAACAACAGAATCAACAGTCTCAAGGTTCCCAGAGACGAAAAAGAGATTCAGATGAGTCAGAGGAGGAAAGCAGAGGAAAAGATTGGAAGAGAAGAGACTGATGGTCACGGAAACGGTAGAGTGTGTCATATATAACTTATCTAAATACACACTTACACCTTACCATTTGTCGCTTTTGGCAAAGGGATTATCTTTTTCACCTAGCAGCTTGCCAAATAAGTTTGATCTATTTGTGGATCTCAATAGATATATACGAATGCTAACACTTATGAGACATTACTCCATCAAAGACAGGGGGAAACTATGTCCCACTGATACTGGTACCCAAGAACAGGAGTGTATTCGAGCACTAAGTACATTCCTCATGGGTGGAGGTAATACCAGTACTCAGATACAAGCTATGTCTGATGATTTATTGGGACCACTAAATGGGGATTTTACCATTCATGAGGTGGACCAAGAGGAAACACCATCCTCAATAGTGGTAACACATCCAGATATGAGTGATTTACCTGAGAATCTTACCAAACACTCATTGATTGACTGTGAAGTTGGTTCGGATTTAGCCTTGAACTTCAAACATTCTCCATTTCTTCCCAAATCCACTTATTTTCCCTATCAATCCAAGGGAAATTTTATTGACACATTCTATACAATAGTTCTTAAAGCTCTTGAGCTACTGTGTCACACTAATACTAATCTGGTTCATAGAAATCTAAGTAAAAATGAAGAATTGGCATTGAGAAACATTAGAGATAATACTGATCTTGTCGTGAGACAAGCCGACAAGGGTGGAGCTATTGTCCTGCAGGACCGAGAAGTCTACTTTTGTGAGGCCGATCGTCTCCTGCAGGACAGTTTATCTTACTGTGTACTGGATGAGGATCCGTTCATGTCTTTCCAGTTAGAATTTCATGACTTGTTACAGAAAGCACAAATAGAGGGAATCATCACTAAATCAGAGAGCACTTTTTTATATATAAAACACCCAAGAACACCTATATTTTATCACATACCTAAATTACACAAAAATACCACAAATCCCCCTGGAAGACCCATTATATCAGGGGTGAGGTCAATGACGTCGAACGTGTCCCAATATGTTGATTATTTTTTACAACCTTATGTTTCTAAGTTACCTTCATACATTAGGGACACGTTGCATGTCATTGACTCCACCTCTGCCATTATATGGAAAGACACTTTTTGTTGGGCCACGTGTGATGTTTGTTCACTTTACACTTGTATTGATCACGTTAAAGGTCTAGGTGCTATAGATCACTTTTTGAGTTCAGGTTCACATTTAAACACTTCACAACGGTTATTTATTTTGGCATGTATTAGATTTATTTTAACACATAATTACTGTTTATTTGATGGCACTTATTATTTACAGACATGTGGGACGGCCATGGGACCAGATTCGCCCCTAGTTACGCTAACCTCTTCATGGGGTTATGGGAGAACCTCCATGTTTGTGGTGATACACAGCTGGCGGCGGGTCTGGTGTTCTATGGCCGTTTCATTGACGACATCATTATTATTTGGGATGGTGACATAAACACACTGGAAAACATTCTGGAATCCTTTAATAACAACGATATGGGTCTTAAATTTACCCACACTATACATCCAGACAGTATAATATTTTTGGATCTTGAATTCTTTATTGATAAATCAAATATGAACATCCAAAGTTGGACACACTTCAAAGCAGTATCTACTAACAGCTATTTACAATATAGCAGTAACCATTATAAAAAATGGTTAAACAATGTACCAAAAAGCCAATTCTTTAGATTACGTCGAAATTGTTCCTTGTCCGCTGATTTCTGTGATCAAGGTAGGAAACTGACACAGAAGTTTATTGATAAAGGTTATAACCATGAAGTAGTTAGAAAGGCTTTTGAAGAAGCTAATGGTACCAACAGGGATGTCCTGTTGGAGAGGTCCAAGGCTAAATCTGTCCCGGCTACATTCAGTAACAATGTGGTTACTCATGACATTAAGACCTTACAATCTACTCCCAAATTCATAACACAGTACAATCAATTAGCTTATAAAATTAAAGGTATCTTTAACAAACATTGGAACATTATACAAAATGACCCTATTATAGGACATATGGGGCCTCATGCAGTAAGCGTTGATAAGGTATTTTTCGGCATTTTATAGCCAAAATTGGGTTTGAGATTCAGTAAGCGCCGATAAGTGCTTGATTTCGCCAGGTTTCGGAGCCGATAATTTTGTTATGGCCAGTCGGCTGCCGATAAGCCTGTTTTCGCCACTGATCGTCACTTTTTTAAATCGGCTGGATTCAAGAAAAAAAATCAGCTTATCGGGGCTGATCCGCACTACGAAATTGAGATGTTATGGCCAATTTCTGCCGCCAACTAAAGTTGGCAGTTTGGAGGGGAGAACGATCGCTAAGGCTGCCGGAACGGCACTTAGAAAAAAAAAATCTTCTGTACATCAATGGAGTCAATGGAGCGGGGACGTATAACAGTATAGTACTGTTTACGTTTCATTGCTCACAATACAAACGTCATTTGCATTACAGTGTGGGGGCATTCCCTGCATTGTGTCACAGCTGACGTGTATTATTTGCATAACATTCTACTTTTACATGTTTTCAGCATTTGCGGGTCACATTACTCATCATGTGATGATGTGGCAAGGGAAAATACTATACTCAACTCTTAAAGGAGAACCTCACATCATATCACACATTTTACTGAACTGAGCAACAATTATTTACATGATGTTACACATGTCACACATGTCACACATACACCGTATATTCATGTTCCTTTACATTACACAATGCTTGTAATGTGACACGCATCTTTAAACGTTCATGTACATCTGTCTTCTCATGTTTACATCTAGTTTTGGGTCCTCCCTATTTTCATGACGTCACTTATTGGACGCTCAATCACATTGCATGTTTACATTGTAACCGTAGCATTACAAGCACTTCAACCTAACCTATACACACATGTACAGTAATTCATCATTGGGACACCTTGTAAACTCATTCTATAGCAACTATCCTCATTACAGAAATGCATGCATATGCACACGACTATTCATTGTTGTCAACATGTGACAATAACATGCCTAATTACACATGTTACACCAAACTTTTCCCACGTCAATCTCAGCCTTTTTGTCTAATTACATGACTGACTGTTGCCTTCAGAAGTGTTACATGCATTGCACATTCAACTATTTATTTTCAAGCAATCTTTGTACAAAGCTTCACGTCACATCATTGGCAAATATCATCATTCCCTGCAGAATACACACAACAAATACTTCTAAGAACAACTGCACACAGCTTGCCACAGAAGTACTTTATTATGTTAATGTAACACCTTGCATTTTACTATGTCACCTGACATCATCACATACCTATTTAAAGGACGCCCATTACCTGCTCATTCACAGCTACTCATTTCAAAATGTTGCGATTGTTTAGGAGACGGAGGAACATTCTTTTCTATGACATGCTTGCTGATCAAGAGAATGATATAGGGCAAGGGAGGGACAGACCGAGGGACAGTGACAGGGACAGTCACGCGGATACGACAGGGACAGGGAGAGGGACAGGCCGAGGGACAGGTAGAGGGACAGGAGATCAGAGGAGAAGACAGAGGAGACAAGTTGTGCCTCGTCCGCGTGTGTACAGGGAGAGAACCCTGTTAGATGGGATGAGTGAGGAGGAGATTGTAAGTCGCTATCGTTTGAGTTCAGCAGCAATCTTATCTCTTTATGAGGAGATAAGGGGAGATTTAGATTTTTTCACAGCCAGAGGTCGTGCAGTCCCTGGGCTTGTTAAAATGCTGTGCTCATTACATTATCTTGCTTCCGCGTCATACCAGACAACTGTGGGCATAGTGGGCGGGGTCTCGCAATCTACATTCTCGCGGGCCTTTACCCAGTTTCTCTATGCACTCAATAGACGCGCTAGGAATTATATTCATTTTCCTACAGAGGCGACAGAGTGGCTGGAAGTCAGGACTGGCTTTTATAATATAGCAGGGATACCATGTGTGCTGGGTGCAATCGATTGCACACATGTTGCTTTGATTGCACCTAGTCAGAGTGAGCATGTGTACCGCAATCGTAAGCACTACCATTCACTCAATGTACAGGTGGTATGTGATGCGACGATGAGGATAATGCATGTGGTACCCAAATTCCCTGGTTCCAGTCACGATTCCTCTATCCTGAGGAACTCTTCAGTCTTCCATGCGTTCGAAGAGGGACATTTTGAACATGGTTGGCTGCTGGGTGAGTACAGATTTACATGTTCTAACACAAAACACATTTTTATTTAGGAATGTTGGCATTGTACAATTTGATCACTAATGTCAGCTTATGTGTGCTCCATTCATTATAGGTGACTCAGGATACGGAATTAGGCCGTGGCTCTTGACTCCGGTGCTAAACCCTCAAACTGAAGCAGAGGAGAGGTACAATGCAGCCCATATATCTACAAGATCTGTTATAGAGAGGACATTTGGCCTACTCAAGACCATATTTAGGTGTCTGGACAGAACTGGTGGGGCTCTTCTATACAAGCCTCAAAAAGTCTCTGATATTATCCTTGCCTGTTGCATTTTGCACAATGTTGCACTCAGGCACAATGTACAATCAGACCTAGCTGAGCCTTTGGTAGACGAGCATCCCACCCATGTAGCTGCTGAAAATGAACAAACAGCCAGTGGTGGCCAGACACGCCAGAATCTCATCAATTCATTTTTTTCTTGTAAGTAAAAACATATATGTTCCAAGTTCTACTTTTATAGTTACATTATGTTATCTTAACAATAATGTTTTTTTATATACCCTTCTGGTAGGACACAGATGAATATGGGTTGCACACCTTTCTTTTCTCTGCTGTGTGCACAAAGGGATGTGGCACCGGTATGTTATTGTTGCACAGGTTATATAATCCCTCTTCAATTGTACTTTAGTTGTGTGTATGTGAATACAACTGGGGTAACAAAGCACTAATATTTTAGCATTGTGTTGTTCCTTATGCTAAGACAATACACATATTATGCCCATACTCATTCATGCTTCTAGTATGCTTACATACAATGTTATTGGTGCAGTGTAACATGTACATCCATATGATGTGTACACCAGGCTGATTTACATTTTGAATGTGATTAAATATACATGGTGTTGCACATTTAACACCAAATACACACTTTGCTGTGTTGTTTACGGTACTGAAGATGGCATGTCAATGTTTGCAATTTATATATTGTTCCTTTGCATTATAGGTATATCTCCAGTATGACTGATCATGGTATGTATATTTGCTGACATCTCTCATAAGATGTGCCTACCTCAATCTTCCTATAATTATTTGAAGTAAAAACCCAACATATTGGTTTAAACACAAATGTAACATACATGTACTTTCTGTATCATGTATATGCATTTAGCTACTCTTGAGGTTTCATGTGCATTGTATTAGAAAATGATTACTCCCATTTCATCACATTTTATGTATGTTTCCTTATAAATTCCATTAATGTAATATAGAGGTGTTTGGAGACAAGGGGATAACTGTACTTATTTGTTTACTTACGGGAGATCATTCATCACGGATGAAATTGACTGATCATAACACTCCATGCATGAATGCCTGTAATCACAACAATGCGTACTACATCTTATATTTAGCAATGTAGGTGTTTATTAATGCTAGGAATTAATAGTCAACATTAATTTAAATTTGTGACATGTGTATGTATAAGTCACACGTGTGTGGATGTGTCCTACATGTACCAAGTGTAAAACTGTTAACAGAAAAGACAATTTTGTCGCAAATGTTACTGTCATTTAGCATTTCTAATTTACCAATATGACAATGTTGGTAATATTTTTGGAATGTCAATCACGTCACTTCATCATTATCATGATGATAATTATCAAGTATTCTCACAATTGTAACGTCAATCACGTGCACATTAGCATAGACACACTTTTTAAGACAACTGTTTGTGTCTGTATCAATTTGTGTAGGATCCATGTATAACACCGACAAATGATAACAGCAGCTTTATTATGGTAGCTTATATCATCATATTGACTATACTATTTATTTTTAGAACGTTTAATAAACACAGTAAACTATAGTTAGTTAGGTTAATGAAATATACACAGAAACGTAATTCATTACATGATGTTGATGTCATATTCAGAACATCATGCATTGTAGGGGACCACAACATCTGGCCAATAACATTATTTGCTACAGTCCCAAACCATTTTATCAACATACCCATGTAACAAGAGATTTTTAACAATAAATGGCTAGTTGGTTGTAAGTGTCCTTTACATTGGGAGAAGGAGTGGCTCAGTGAGTAAAGACACACACTGGCACTGAGAGTTTGAAGCAGGGGAGTCTGGTTCAATTCCCGGTGTCAGCTCCTTGTGACCTTGGGCAAGTCACTTTATCTCCCTGTGCCTCAGGCGGCAAAAAATAAATTGTAAGTTCCACGGGCCAGGGACCTCAGCCTGAAAAATGTGTCTGTAAAGCGCTGCGTACAACTAGCAGCACTATACATGAACATGCTCATATTATTATTATTATTATTGTTACATAGTTTCGACAGTCATACGTTCCATTACACAATAGAATACACAAATGTGTTAGCAGAGTGGGAATGGTTGTTATATATAAAACACACCATGCCATAAAATGCTAGTAGTAATTAAAGAACACTCAAGAAAAATTCATGAGGCACTCTTTTGCAACATCATTATGTTAATTAAGTGCTTATGCAATATAGGCATAAGGGTATCACATTTTTAATTGTTTGTTAATAAGCGCTGCAAGCAATATAAAATTAGTTCCATATGTAGTATAGTAGTCGGTGGCTCCTCCTCACAATCATCTCATATAAAGGTAGACTCTTCTGAAATCATACATTGATCCGATTGTATCTTCCCCGACATCTCTGAAATACAGCAAACACATGATGGTCAAAGATGGCACCTTACTATATATGTATCCGTGACAACGCGTTACACAGCTCTATATGATTGTGTACATACACACGTCACTCACTTATATGTTAGAACTACAAGTGTACATCAGTATGTAATTTTTCTTTAAATTGGTAGCAGCCATAACTATGTATATGAAGTGAACGTTGCCTGTATACTGAAAAATGTGCGCGCATATCTTAGTGTGCGCACGCACTTCACGCTTGGCTCCACTAACTGTTAGTGCATGCGCAAAACAAAGCGTACGTTGTGCGTTCAATACATGTTGAAAATACCAGTAAACATAAAATCTTTATTTCAAATACAATGAAGATGAAACTACATTCGTTCTAAACGAGTACATCTGTATTCTTTTTAAACAGACGTGTTTGGACAGAAAGCACGGCCGATAACACAATGCGCAAATGCAATACGTGTGACGTCATGTTAAGCCAGCGTGAAACGCACGCTAACACTCCTCCCACTCAATTAACATTCGGCTAACACACAGTTGACGCCTACAAACACTGAGCCGCACGCATGACACACTGCAGTTACCGTTACTATAACAAAACATGACAGCCAATAGGCTTTGAGGCGCGCACGTCGCTTGGGGGCGGGACTTACATCCGTAATCCTTTTTAAGGACGCCTTGGCCCATGACAAGGGTCCCACGTCATACGTGGTGGACCCGGTTTTAAATGTTGTAGATGTTGCATGATAACAAAACAGGTATGTGTTAGAGTTATGGTAAAATGTTGCTAATATGTTTAAAGGGATAGGAAAGTACGTATATTTATTCCGTCAGCAATGTGTACTACTCTTTCAGGTTCTACTATATTGTATTAGGAAACAATTTCTTTGTGATCGCTACATGTTATGCAGTCTGCAATGTTACGCTGTATCCACGCATTGAAAGTGAAAATGGTGGTTACAAAAAAAAAAATTTTTAAACGCAGAGTCAACGCATAACGGTTGTTATATTTACCATTCTTCTAGAATTAACTCTTCGTCTGCCTGCAACTGGTCGCTCCAGAAATGCAAGGCATTTTCATCCACGCTTGACCCAACCGCTGAATCCAGTATGACACACATCTCCTCCATGAAGCGCTCATAGGAATCGCCACTGCTTTCTTCAAACAATTGGTCCGGAGGTAGGTTCATTTCTTCGTGTACCCATTCCAATGCATTTTCAGCTGAAAGGCTTGCTACATAATCATAGTAGTTTTGTTCTTGTACAATGTGGGTTTCAGGAATGGAGGGTGCAGATATTGCAGCAGGTATCGATTCACACGGAACAGTAGTAGCGGATCCATTGCTATTGGCATTAGGAATAAATATGCCTTTAAGCACAATATGTGTGCCCTCTTTCACGGTGAAATGTTTTTCCTTGGCAATCTTCCAGAAACCATACTTGTCTTCTAGCTTATCCTGCACACGTTCAAAACAGTCATTAGTTGATAAAGTGAATCTTACTGAGGAATTAAAATTGCGCGCATGCCCACGGTCTTGGTAATAAGGATATTTTGCTCGAATCAAATCATAGATTTGGCGTGTGCTCGCTTTGTGTCCGCAAGTTGTCAAAATCGCTTCTGATACCATGTATTATTACCCTTATTGCGGATTCATATTTTTAACGAATTCATCAGCCATTGCAGATTAGCACAAAAGATGTGTGCAGGTATCTGTTCTTTGCTCATAAAAATGAAACTGCTCAATGGCTAACAAATTGCTGTGTTTCCTTTTCAAGGTCAACAAAAGTATAAACTTTTACTCCTTATTTCAAACGCCAATTGGATCTGTAGTTTTAATTGGTTGAACATTTGTGGTTTCTGATAGCCGCTTGTGGGACAAACATGTATCCTTTTTTTATCTCGTTTCTGAAAACATTCCTACACTTTTAATTCAGTAACATTGAGTTTTCTTGAAAAATAACAAAGAGCACTGTGTGAAAATAGTGCTTAGACAGCCATATCAGTAAATACACACACCTGCAAAATGAAATGTTTCTTTCCCGCATACATTTCTGTGTGTATTTGAAAGTCTGGTTAACTCCCTGTCTGCATGAGTTTAAATACGTGTGTATCTATATATATATATATATAAATATATCTCTCTCATAAATATATATATATATAAAGTGTATATTGTACTATATGTATATTGTGTGTATATATATATATATATATATATATATATATATATATATATATATATTTATTTTTTATTTATTTTTTTTATATTGCAGGAGTACACACAACATATTGATGGCAGTAAGTAGGCCTTGTATGAAACCTATTTAAATGGTGATAAACATGAGTGAATTAAGTAATAAACATTTGTTTGCGCCCAATACTGTTAGAGGCTCACACTTAGTATAGTTCTCAAACATTAGGCCTGTATTATTAAAATACTGTGTTTTCACAAGGAAGCATGAAGTGTATGTTTTTTGTAAATACATCTATACCAGTTTAGATAGTACTATATATACATACACACACACACACACACACAGTGTGTGTGTGTGTGTGTGTGTGTGTGTGTGTGCATATATCCATACATACTACATATATATATTAGTATACATTCAGAGATGTTCTTGAAACAAGAACACATAAATGATTAAAGGACAACATTACAATGCCCAAGCAAGGCAAAGGTAAGTAATATTTAACACATAATCCTGCTGTACACGTACAAGAAAGATGTTTGCAGTTAAATAGGTGTTTTTTTAATTGCATGTGAATAATATGCACATGCAATGATTACATCAAGTAACACACCCAAATGCAATGTTTTGCTGCAAAGTCAATGGCAGCTTCTCTAAACTTAGCAACTGGCTCCTGGTGGACCATTACTGAATACACGATTCATACATCAATATTAATAACACTATTCATTAATTACGACTGTTAAAATTTCCAAAACTTCACGTGTACAAGAACATACTTGAAAGTTTGGAAACAACACAGTCTTCAGCATACATACAATATTAATTAGATAATCTGAAGTCAACAAAACAAGGCCAAAGACATATTTAGTGAATTATAACATTTATTTTTTTTGTTCCTTTTGAGAGCGAGTAACAGGCCTGCTTGTTGTCTCTTGGATTTTCCTTTTTCTTTTTGCAACAACTTTAGCCACAACAGAGCCACTTTGAGTGGCCTCTGGCACTTCACGGCCAGGGCTTGTGGCCAGTGACTCACCTACAGGGCTTGTGGCCAGTGACTCACCTACAGGGCTTGTGGCCAGTGACTCACCTACAGGGCTTTTGGGCAGTGACTCACCTACAGGGCTTTTGGGCAGTGACTCACCTACAGGGCTTGTGGCCAGTGACTCACCTACAGGGCTTTTGGGCAGTGACTCACCTACAGGGCTTTTGGGCAGTGACTCACCTACAGGGCTTTTGGGCAGTGACTGTTCACGGACAGAGCTTGTGCCCACTGACACATGTGAGCAAGTTGGTAGACACTGCACAAGTGATGGTTGGTTTGTTTCATGTGTGTCTTTTTTTGTTTGTGTCCAAAAACTGGTCAGTAGTAACTGCTTGTGCTGTTTTGTTTTTGTCGCCTCCTTTGTAGGTGTCAGCTGCTGATTTTGTACAGATGGCAGCGGTAGGATGTCGTCAGGAACCTGCACAGCAATGTCTGCTACTTGACCGGTAACATTCGGACCTGGGGAATGAAGATCAGATGCATGTGGTGAAAACTGACCAGCATGTACAGATCCTGCCTGTGAGGTGTTCAAGTTGAATTGTGGTACATTAGTCATTCTCAAGTAATTTGCTTGGGTTTGCTGAACAACTAATGCTTCGAATGAGGTGTTGATTCTTTGCAACTGTTTAGGCACTTCAATGAAGACTCTGTGGAGATGTGCCAATTGTGATACTGTTTCTTCCTGCAGTGCAATCATCCTTTCCAGCACTGTCATCAGGTCAGAATGGCGACGATTTTCTGCTTCCACAATTTTTCCCTCAGAAGCTACAATTGCATCGTATGTGGTAGTTGCTGGACGATTTGGCGGTAAAACAGTTTCAATTGGAACCTCTTCATGGTCACTTGCTTGTATTTCTGTGTCTATGGCGGCATCATCATCATCATCATCATAATCCTCATCATCATGTTCTACAAATAAATGTACACATTATTAAATGGCATGTTAATCTCTGCTGTGTTACTATGTAATTCTACTGTGTCATAAGTAACACCTAACATGTTTCCATACGTTTTATAACCTCACATTAAAAACTACCTTGACTTACGAATAATGTTTGGACTCAGTATGAAATATGAATGAATGAAAACTTGCTCTAAACTCAGAACTCCTACATGATAGTTAACATCACTAACACAATACATGTTGCCTTACACTTCATTTTCACTGACACTAAGTAATCCTATTTAAAGAAGATGTGCAAAACAAATAATGAATATGACAACATAACATATAGAAGTGCACATATTATATGGCCACCAACTGATACACTCACCTTCTAGGTGTGTTGAGCTGCATGACCCAGGTGAAGACACTTGTTCCATCTCAGGTGACACATGTCCTCCAGGGGCAACTATATATAACAATAACATTAGTTTTACATTTACATGTGTAAATATTGAACAAACACTTATTGTATGTTCTGTATTTATGATTACCTAACAGCATCAGTTCCTTAACCGAAAATGTGTGTGTGAAAGTGAACATAAATAGTTGTAATAACAATGTACATGCCTGTGTACTTAGAAGTTTTGAGTTCCCTAACATACAACATACTATGTTTCTGCAGTAATGCGTGAGGATAAATAGATTAAATTTGTACATAAAAATCATATGTTGTGTAGTGATATCAGTATCATAATGTACATAACTATCATGAGATGACCATTCACAATGGTTATCATGAAGGTGGTCATATTGCAAAAAGTTTTGTTTTTGGTACAGGATATGTGTGGTACATTAATAGAAGATGTGGCACACCTGAATGTGGCTGTCACTCAACAAGACAACACATGCAGTGTGTGATAATGTGTCGTTGATAGTAGTTCAACTATAGATATGAGTGAACTAATGTGTGATGTACGCTTTGATAAGTAATGAGTTGTTGGGGCATTTAGTAGCTAGAGTTAAGCTTTCAAATGAGTGTGATTAACTTCAGTTGTGCTAGTCAGGTTGTAAGAACGGTATTCCCTTCCCCAAAAAGCCTAATCAGCCACACCTTTCAATTACTTCAAACAGGTGAAAATGGTGTGAACTAAGTTGACCCTAAAATGAGCCTGTAATTTGTGTGTGTGCTGAACCCCACCCCCTCTGTTGAAGTGTATGCTGTGATGAGATATTAATTGCAGCTGCTTTAACACAATGGTAGAGGAGCTAAATAGTCGTCTGCACTGTTTAAGTTATGAACACAATGACATAACATATGCTACGTGTGCCTCATTATGCTGTCTGTATATGACATAAAGCAAAAATGGACCTTTTCATAAACAACTATAGATGTGTTAGTGCAAGTGATGTTTGTAGGCCGTTGCATGCAATATATTTGATGCATGTTTAAAATAGGCAGTAATGTCGTGTTTGTAGGAGTAAAATAAATAAAATACACAATAATATTATACATATTTATGTTCTGTACCTGTAGGTAGTAATAATTTCTCATTATCATGTGTTACACATGTGTGCTACCCTGTTGTTCCCCATCTTCGCCCACCATAAATTGCTTCCAATGCAGCAAAGCATTGTGGGTATTCACATGCAAATGAGCACGCAATGCAACGTGGTATATTAGTTACTGCTTTTAGTAGGACTACAACAGATATGTCTAATTTGACACACACACACACACACACACTATATATATATATATATATATATATATATATATATATATATATATATATATGAGAGACAGAGAGAAACACACATATACATATATAGATGTAGGTATGTTTATATTGGGAAGACACTATAAAAAGCTGCGTAAATATGCTAAATAACTGTAAACAACGACACGCCTAGTACAGTAATATTTCTCACCTGGTGGAAATTGTGAGGGATAAATTCCAATATCACGGTCACCAGCCAATCCCTCCACGACGACGGGAAGTAATTTTGCCCGAAGCAGCTCCTCCAATGGAGTTAATATCAGACGTTGTGGTGTCGGCCCACCTCCAGTGCCAGTAGCATGCACGCGTTGGTCTTGTATTTTCTTTTTCAATTTTGACCTAATATCATCAAATCTTTTCCGACAATGATACTTGTCCCTGACACTATTCCCACACGCATTGACACCAATGACTATTGTGTCCCACATTTCTTTTCTGCTTGATGAACTTGTCCGCCCTTGAAAAACATATAAAATATATGAGGTAAATTAATAATAATAGAAGCACCAGTTTCCTACACTGCTAGCTGTTCCAAGAGATAGCAAACATGCTGTTTTAGGTGTAATATGTGAAGCACATGAGCATTCACTACTAAACCTATACATGTAAGCAAGCTTGCATTCATATTGTATGCAGTTATGGCAAATTGAACGCCTGTGTTTAGTTGTCCTTGTAACGCATGATAAAAAGCTGTGTTTCCACACTAATTAACATAGAAAGATATTCTGTACCCATATTTGCATATGAACAAAACTCAGATGACCTAGGATCACATGTATTTGAAGAATAAATGTAAAGGTACACTTACCTACTAAATGTCCATAGATACTGTCATAGTGCTCCAGAATCCCAGTGACAAGAGCTGTATTTTCCTGGTCATTGAAGCGAGGATTACGTGGCTTCTCCACACGTTTCTTCCGAGCAGGTTTAGGGTCAGAGCTTGGCTGGTGCTGACTGGACTCTCCTTCTTCCAATGGAAGAGCCTCCAAAAGCTGGCCACCAGCAAGCACGCCACCACCAGACACCCCATCAGCAACTGCGCCACCAGCAGCACTCCCAGCACCAGCACTCCCACTCCTAGCACCAGCACTCCCACTCCTAGCACCAGCACTCCCACTCCTAGCACCAGCACTCCCAGCACCAGCACTCCCAGCACTCCCACTCCCAGCAACAGCACTCACACTCCCAGCAACAGCACTCACACTCCCAGCAACACCACTCGCAGCACCAGCACTCCCACTCCCAGCAACACCACTCGCACTCCCAGCAACATCACTCCCCTGAACAGTACGTTCACTCCGACGCGTACTCGCACGAGTAGCACTCCCACTCCCACCAGCATCACTCTTCCCACGCTTTGCGGGCATACTTACAGCACTCACAAAAAACAGACAACAAATGTACAGCCAATCACACGAAACACTTCCACATATAAAACAAGACAAAGATGTAAACAAAACAACAAAGGACAAAGCTCTCCCAATACACAACAAGTCTCTCAGTCAATATGCAAATCTTCAATCACCAAGCTCTCTGCGTCTCTCTCTCTCTCACTCCCAACAACACAGAGAATGATTAGCAGTACACGTTGCCTTTAAATATGGCGCGCTATCCAATACATGCTTGTTTCGCCTGATTCAGCAAGATTTGTGATTGGGCAACCTAACAGCACCCCGCCACGCACGCCGATACACCTGTGTGTGATCGGCTAATCATCGTGAGAGTGGGCGGATTTGTTTTCGGCTTGATTTTGAATGTATTCGGCACTTACTGCATACGGAGAGGAAAAATCGCCAATAACATGACTAATCGGTAAGCTTGCCGATTTCACATAATCGTCGCTTACTGCATGAGGCCCATGGTGCCTACAAGAGTTCCTATCATATTTAGAAAAGCTATTTATTTAAAAACCATCATAGCTCCTAGCAAACTAAAAACTATACAAAATACATTAATGGAGAAAACCAATACTAGCCTATTAAAAGGAAATTTCTCCTGTAAAAGGAGTAGATGTATAACATGTAAACATCTAAATATAAATAAATCATTTACTTCTTTCTCCAATGGCTCTTCCTATGAGGTTAACAGTTATATAGATTGCCTATGATAAGTACATATATTGTGTATCTCATATCTTGCCAGTGCGGTCTACAGTATGTGGGCTGCACTTCAAGGTCCCTAAGTACTAGGTTTCTTGAACATCGGAGAAACATAATACATGGTTTTCAAGCTCACAACTTGTCCCGTCATTTTTGCAATACACATGCTAAGAACCCTTGTTCCCTGTCTGTCATGGGTATTGAATCCATCTCACCATCCCTTTTGGGAGGTGATAGGTTTAAACGACTTTGTGTCAGGGAGACCTACTGGGTGTATGTCTTGGGTACATTGCACCCTGGAGGTCTCAATGACACTATTGATATTAGTATGGTGGTGTAGTGTTCTTTCCCTCATTATACCATGTTGGACCATTCTGGAGGTCTGGTTTGAACAAGCTAGTCTTGTTCCCTCTGGGTTGTTGTCTTTCGTGTATATCTAGAGATACCACTCTCTTTCTTTTCATTGTGATTAATTATAATAATATACATTCTTAATAATTTGTTTGTATGCCACACTCTGTTTAGGGTAGTGGCTGTCGTTCATCTCCTCTTCCTGTCTTTCAATATCCAACAAGCATTATGTGTGGTATACTGTATATGTATATATATTCTTTTCTATTTTATCACACATTTTTACATATGATCTCTAATGTTTACCTAAATAATGCTATATCTGTACATATATATTGTGTGTATATGTATTTTATATACAATATATTTTGTACAAGTTCCCCTATTATGGAGGATATTGATGGGTTATTTTAACACATTTATCCTTGTTTCCTCTATGAATCCTGACATTTCCTTTGAATCTCTAGTGCTCTGGCAACCCTAAGGCTAAGGCCCCGCTCCCAGAGTCAGCGCACCCGCGCTGCATACGGGCGGTGCGCTGAGATACACAGACCGCAATATGCGGTCTGTAGGGAGCGGGAGCGGGAGGTGGGCAGTTTGACAGGGAGGGGGGGCGTGGCTTGAGCGGAGGGACCCGCTACTCTCCCCCCCCCCTCCACGGACTGCAGGAGGGAGCTGCTACTCTCCCCCCCCTCCCCGGACTGCAGGAGGGAGCTGCTACTCTCCCCCCACTCCCTCCACTGGCTGCAGGAGGGTCCCGCTACTCTCCCCCCCCCCTCCCTCCACGGACTCGGGCTGGAGCACTCATACATACACACATACACACACACGCGCGCACACACATGCAGGCACTCACGCACTCACACACACACAGACAGGCACTCAGGCACACACATACATACACATACACGCACACGCACTCAGGCACACACACACACACACAGACAGGCACGCACGCACTCAGAGACACACACAGACAGGCACTCACCTGCTTTCACTCCACACTCCTCCCCGCTCCCCGAAGCCTCTCCTCCTCCCGCAGCCTCCCCTCCCCATTGGCTCACAGCCACACCACGTGACGCGTCAACGCTAGGAAACACCATTCTGTTGTGTCTCCTAGCGGCTGACGCGCCACAGCGTGTAGTCAGCTGTGCAGCCAGGGGGGACCGGGACCGGCTCGCGAGGATTCCCCTGCTGGTGGTGAACTCGCTACATTGCCGCCCGCGCCAACGAGCGCAGCGGGACCGAGGCCTTACACTGTGGCTCCACTTTTCATCCTGTTACAATATATGTTGTTACAATGTTTATCCTGTTATACATGTGTACATGCTGATCTCAACATATTTGTATGTTTCATACTTATTCATTGATGTTATATATATATATATATGTTCTGAATCTATAATCTTTTTACCAGCACTGAATATGGGTTAATTCTATCTGGTTCCAATTACTCACCTGTTAATAATTACCTAATCAAATCAAGTCTATTTGCGATTGGCTTTTCTAGCTATAAATAATGTGTGTAAACCATATATTTATATATACCCCTGACGAAGTCCACAAGACGAAACGCGTAGGGCATATAATTTGGAGTATATTTTTTCATTGTATTGAACTTGCAATATTTGCTTACAAACGGAGCGCCTGTCCCTGTGCAATCGGGACTGACTAGCATTACACCGCTCACTGTGGTGGGAGTGACGAAGCTGACCCGGACCTTCTCTATGGTGAGAGGAACGTTTGAACAACAGAGAGGTGTATCGTGTATGCATCCTGTTTCCGATACATGGAGCGTTTACCGCGATCATCTGGTCCCTCCTGTACAGTGACGGGACAGTACCTACTCCGGAGATCCAGCTGAGTTCCTGCTACAGCTGTTGGCGATTGAGACAATATCTAATACATGCGATTTTTATTCATCCGTTTGTGAGTGCGCAGTTCATATTTTATCCCAGTCCCATATAAAATTGTTAACCTTACTACACTATGAGTGCAACTGTTTTCTGTTTGTTTTTCCTTTAGATATCTTCAAGGGAGTGCTGTTCCCCCCAAACAGGCTGAAAAGACTGGGGGACAGTGTTCTGGGACTGGTTTTTGTATCTTCTATTTTTTATATTTTTATATTTATTTAATTTTTTTGATTGATATTCATTGTTTTTACATTTATTTCATTTTTTAAATATATATATTTTTAGTAGTTGAGATATATATATATATATATATATATATATATATATATATATATATTGTGTTCATATACTCCCCAACTTTTTTTTGGTTTACTAGTTCATCACAGTCATTGCCTATTATATTTTGTCAGTTTAGCCATCAGTAGGCGCCACTTCTTTGTCTCCTTTTTGTGTGTATATATATATACAGACAGTGATATATAGGGACAGGGGCAGTGATATATAGGGACAGGGGCAATTATATATAGGGACAGGGCAGTGATATGTAGGGACCGGAGCAGTAATATAGGGACGGGGACAGTGATCTATAGGGACAGGGATATATAGGGGCAGTGATATATAGGGACAGGGAAAGTGATATAAAGGGACAGGGGCAGTAATATATAGGGACAGGGTCAGTGATATAGGGTCAGGGGCAGTGATATATAGGGACAGGGGCAGTGATATATAGGGACAGGGGCAGTGATATACAGAGACAGGGAAAGTGATATAAAGGGACAAGGGAAATGATATATAGGGATGGAGCAGTGATATATAGGGACAGGGGCAGTGATATACAGAGACGGGCAGTGATATATAGGGACAGGGAAAGTGATATAAAGGGACAAGGGCAGTGATATATAGGGACAGGGAAAGTGATATATAGGGACAGGGGCAATGATATATAGGTACGGGGCAGTGATATATAGGGACAGGGGCAGTGATATATAGGGACAGGGCAAGTGACATAGGGACAGGACAGTGATATAGGGTATGGGGCAGTGATATAGAGACGGGGCAGTGATATAGGGACGGGGACAGTGATATAGAGACAGGGACAGTGATATAGGGTATGGGGCAGTGATATAGAGACGGGGACAGTGATTTAGGGTATGGGGCAGATATAGAGACAGGGGCAGTGATATAGAGACAGGGGCAGTGAAATAGAGATGGGGACAGTGATATAGGGTATGGGGCAGTGATATAGTGTCTGGGGCAGTGATATAGTGTCTGGGGCAGTGATATAGGGCATGGGGCAGTGATATAGAGACAGGGGCAGTGATATAGAGACAGGGGCAGTGAAATAGAGATGGGGACAGTGATATAGGGTATGGGGCAGTGATATAGTGTCTGGGGCAGTGATATAGTGTCTGGGGCAGTGATATAGGGACGGGGACAGAGATATAGAGACAGGGGCAGTGATATAGGTTTGGGGCAGTGCTATAGGGTATGGGGCATTGATATAGGAACAGGGGCAGTGATATAGGGTCGAGGGGTAGTGCTATAGGGACAGTAGCAGGGGAAGTGATATAGTAACCGTGACATAGGGGCTGTGTCATAATGACTGGTGGGATTCATTATTTATTGCTATGAGGAATATTTTTATGAATAGGATTATTTGTATTCTCTATAATAAACACCCAGCTCTGTATAAAAGAGCAACTGATAATAACAGAGAGGACAAGTGACAATAAACCCCACCAGAGCAGATACTTTCTATTTAGAAGCCCAGTAGATGCCAAATATCTTATATGTGATACAAGTGTTAACTCAACTGATACCTTCTTTCCCATTAAAGTGGCATTTCATCCAAAACCTTGTTTTTTGTTTTTTTTAAATAAATCAGTTTGGTAGAATTAGATAATACTTATTTTCACTCTGTACGTCCTTATTAATGGTTTTGTATGTATTAAGCTTTTTTGGGTTGCCATAGCAATGGTTTAGGAAGCCACAGCACTTCCTCTTTTGACATAGGCGGCCATATTGGGTGCCCCGGGAAGCAGGATCTTCGCCGATTGATCGCGGGAGAATAGAGCGATCGGCAGCTCGGGTAATCGCATTGACGTAAACGTACAGAACCGCCGCATTTATTACAACACCCGGGCAGGAGGAAATGCTGCTTTAATTAGTCTGACTCGAGCGTCCACCAGGTTCTCATGTATCTTGAGCAGTTTATTAATATATAATAAAAAAAATTTAAATTAAAAAAATTAAAAATTCTTGGATAACCATCAAATAAAAACCTTATATTTTTTTACTGGTAAGTATCTCATTAGGCAAAGCTTCATCTAGCAAAAAAATGTAAAACCTTTATCATTTTTTTTACATATATACCGGTGTATATATCTTGAGTTACATCACTAGTTATTTGATAAGAAGATACATTCCCTAAAAGCCTTTGTGCCTTCTTAAAATTGTAACATCTTGTATGATGACGTTTAATAATACTCTTATTATCATTTTTAAGGAGGTTATCCAGCGCCATTCACTCCGTTTTTACCAAACTATATTTAAAACAGGCCCGACTGGAAGATAAAACACAAAAAACAATTATTTTCACTAAATTGTAAAAGGTATCAATTTAACACCTCTTAGGCCCAACTGGATAAAACGTAGATTTGGGTTTTAAAATTGTAAGGGCTTCAGATTCGTCAGCTATACCAGGGGAGCTCATCTCCAGCCATCAAACCCCTCCCCCAACAGGTCAGGTTTTCAGGATATCCCCGCTTCAGCACAGGTGGCTCAATCAGAGGGGGGAGGGGGTGAGGACTGGAGTTGAGCATCCGTGGGGGGGGGGGGGGGGATGACTGGAGTTGAGCACACCTGTGTTAGGGGGGTTTGGGAGTTGAGCCCCTGTGGTTGGGGGGGGGGGGATTGAGGATGGGATTTGAGCCCCCCTGTGTTGGGGGGGGGGGGGGAATGAGGATGGGAGTTGAGCCCCCCTGTGGTTGGGGGGGGGATTGAGGATGGGAGTTGAGCCCCCCTGTGTTGGGGGGGGGGATGAGGATGGGAGTTGAGCCCCCCTGTGTTGGGGGGGGGATTGAGGATGGGAGTTGAGCCCCCCTGTGTTGGGGGGGGGGGGTGATTGAGGATGGGAGTTGAGCCCCCCTGTGGTTGGGGGGGGGATTGAGGATGGGAGTTGAGCCCCCCTGTGTTGTGGGGTGGGGGATTGAGGATGGGAGTTGAGCCCCCCTGTGTTGGGGGGGATTGAGGATGGGAGTTGAGCCCCCCTGTGTTGGGGGGGGGGATTGAGGATGGTAGTTGAGCCCCCGTGTTGGGGGGGGGGATTGAGGATGGGAGTTGAGCCCCCCTGTGTTGGGGGGGGGGGATTGAGGATGGGAGTTGAGCCCCCCTGTGGTTGGGGGGGGGGATTGAGGATGGGAGTTGAGCCCCCCTGTGGTTGGGGGGGGGATTGAGGATGGGAGTTGAGCCCCCCTGTGTTGGGGGGGGGGGGATTGAGGATGGGAGTTGAGCCCCCCCGTGTTGGGGGGGGCGCTTGAGGATGGGAGTTGAGCCCCCTTGTGTTGGGGGGGGGATTGAGGATGGGAGTTGAGCCCCCCTGTGTTGGGGGGGGGGATTGAGGATGGGAGTTGAGCCCCCCTGTGTTGGGGGGGATTGAGGATGGGAGTTGAGCCCCCCTGTGTTGGGGGAGGGATTGAGGATGGGAGTTGAGCCCCCCTGTGTTGGGGGGGGGGATTGAGGATGGGAGTTGAGCCCCCCTGTGTTGGGGGGGGGATTGAGGATGGGAGTTGAGCCCCCCTGTGGTTGGGGGGGGGATTGAGGATGGGAGTTGAGCCCCCCTGTGTTGGGGGGGGGAGATTGAGGATGGGAGTTGAGCCCCCCTGTGTTGGGGGGGGGGGATTGAGGATGGGAGTTGAGCCCCCCTGTATTGGGGGGGGATTGAGGATGGGAGTTGAGCCCCCCTGTGTTGGGGGGGGGGGGATTGAGGATGGGAGTTGAGCCCCCCTGTGTTAGGGGGGTTTGGGAGTTGAGCCCCTGTGGTTGGGGGGGGGGGTGAGGATGGGAGTTGAGCCGTCCTGTGTTGGGGGGGGGGGATTGAGGATGGGAGTTGAGCCCCCCTGTGCTGGGGGGGGATTGAGGATGGGATTTGAGTCCCCTGTGTTGGGGGGGGGGGGAATGAGGATGGGAGTTGAGCCCCCCTGTGGTTGGGGGGGGGGATTGAGGATGGGAGTTGAGCCCCCCTGTGTTGGGGGGGGGGGATGAGGATGGGAGTTGAGCCCCCCTGTGTTGGGGGGGGGATTGAGGATGGGAGTTGAGCCCCCCTGTGTTGGGGGGGGGGGTGATTGAGGATGGGAGTTGAGCCCCCCTGTGGTTGGGGGGGGGATTGAGGATGGGAGTTGAGCCCCCCTGTGTTGTGGGGTGGGGGATTGAGGATGGGAGTTGAGCCCCCCTGTGTTGGGGGGGATTGAGGATGGGAGTTGAGCCCCCCTGTGTTGGTGGGGGGGATTGAGGATGGTAGTTGAGCCCCCGTGTTGGGGGGGGGGATTGAGGATGGGAGTTGAGCCCCCCTGTGTTGGGGGGGGGGGATTGAGGATGGGAGTTGAGCCCCCCTGTGGTTGGGGGGGGGGGATTGAGGATGGGAGTTGAGCCCCCCTGTGTTGGGGGGGGGATTGAGGATGGGAGTTGAGCCCCCCTGTGTTGGGGGGGGGGATTGAGGATGGGAGTTGAACCCCCCCGTGTTGGGGGGGGCGCTTGAGGATGGGAGTTGAGCCCCCTTGTGTTGGGGGGGGGATTGAGGATGGGAGTTGAGCCCCCCTGTGTTGGGGGGGGGGATTGAGGATGGGAGTTGAGCCCCCCTGTGTTGGGGGGGGGGATTGAGGATGGGAGTTGAGCCCCCCTGTGTTGGGGGAGGGATTGAGGATGGGAGTTGAGCCCCCCTGTGGTTGGGGGGGGGGATTGAGGATGGGAGTTGAGCCCCCCTGTATTGGGGGGGGATTGAGGATGGGAGTTGAGCCCCCCTGTGTTGGGGGGGGGGGATTGAGGATGGGAGTTGAGCCCCCCTGTGTTGGGGGGGGGGGATTGAGGATGGGAGTTGAGCCCCCCTGAGCTGTACAAGAAGGACTAAAAGAAAAGCGTGCTGAATTCCTCCTGTTATCTGCTTTAGCAAATCATCCCTTTAATGTAAGATTTCTAGTGAATCTGTCCAGGTCTACAAACAGCTGAAAGCCATCAGGCCCACACCCCCCCCCCCACCCCCCCCAGTTACAGGCCTGGGACGGGGTTCCTCCCGCAGCCCCTACACGCGCTAGTACTGAGTTTATTGGTGAGTAGTTCGATTAAAAATAAACGAAGGGCAAACATTCTGAGGACTTTCCTGTGGTCACTGGATAATTGTAAAAGATGAATAAAAACCCTGTGGTTTTTATCCATAAATTAGAGCCCTCCGTCTTGGGGTGGGTGTAAACAGTCTTAAATCTATTGGTTACCCTCTGTAGCTAAACATCTATAGGGTCTCTTCTGGTGTTTCCTTAGTTATCAGAAAAGGTAGGTCAGTTGTAGGCAACATGAAATACTTCCAGGACCCTATGTGCATCCCTTACACGCAGAAGAGATATTGCAGCTGTGGGAACGAGCGCCTCTCCAGTCAGCTTCTTGAAGCTGTGGGAACGAGCTTCTCCCCCTGCAGTCAGCTTCTTTGTGCCGGCGCGCTAATGAATACGGTCACCAGGTCACAAGCCGCGGAGCGACGAATACAAGCCCGCCTGTTGCCCACCAATTGTCCGAGAGCAGGCGTGGCGAACAGACGCTTCTTTCTCAGTATGACTCCTGACAAAGCGAAACGCGTAGAGTTCCTAAGGCCTCGTTCAGGGTGCCAGAGGCAGGAGTTGGAGGGCGGGCGTTCGCGTGTGCGAGCGGCAGTCTGCTGGGCGATGTGTGCACATCAGCCCAGCAGACTTTTTCAAGAGTTGAGGAGGCGGGGAGGGGCCGGGGCTACAGACCTCAGCTTAGGGATCAGAGTTGCAGTCTTGAAATCATTCTCAAGAATGATCTCATTGGCTGCCGAGGTCCCAGTGACGCTGCTGCAGCTTCAAAAAACGACTTGGGTTGTTTATTGAAACTGTAGCCAGCGTCAACCCCGTACTTCGGAGACAGGGCAGCTGCTACCTTGACAACCGCAATTCACTTTACATACATTGTTTCGGACTGCCGCCCTCACGTAAGCACGCCCTCCCTCCCTCCGAAGCCTGCACCCTGAACGAGGCCTAAGAAAGAAGCCTGCGGTTGGGGAAGGAACTCCGGTCAAGGCTACCGAGCGGTCACTACCGGAAGCAACACCAGCCGGCATCCAAACAGCTACCCATCAGCGTCGCGTCGGTGGCGAGATCTCCGCTCCAGAGAATCTGTTTTTATTGATATATGCCCAAAAGATTTGCCATATTGTAAGTGCGCATTTGATAGGCTTGTGTTTATTACCTTATAAAGTTTATTACATGTATTTTGCGCGACGGTGTTATCTTCTCCTGAGATAATCAGCTGCCTGCCGGCACTTGCCACAGATTGTGATAAGCTTATTGGCACTCACTAGAATGTGAGTATAACTTTCGGAGGTTCTTCTTAACACATTACCATTGATTTAGACATTACTAGTCTATGGTCTATTTTTTGTTTCCTTGATATATTTTTGATGTCCCCCGCTCCCTCCTGGAATACTGAGAGGAACTGGAGAATTGTTTCTCATTGAAGGTTGAGTGGAGGACTCAACATTTTTCACATCTTTGTGTCACTTCCACTATCCACCACTATGTGGCAGCAGTGGTCTCAGTCATTGAATAAATCAGAGGCACTTGTACTATGTGTCTGGCCATGTTTACTGCTTGCTGGCGGAAGCGTGCTGACGCGCGCTCCCGCTCAGCACTGAGCCCCTGCAGAGCGGCTTTAGTAGAGGCTCACCTGCGCTTGCGGAAGCGCAGGTCTTAGGGGAATTTAAAATTCCCCCGCTTGCCGGCGCGACAGGCCGGTCACGTGAGCGGTTCGCCCAATGAGGGCGAACCAGCTCCGTGACGTCACTGGCCCGCCCCCGGCCAGTGACGTGCCCGTCCCCGGCCCGCCCCGTGATGGCCCGCTGACGGTGCGTGCGGTAAGCAACCGCAAGGCCAGGGAAAGCACCCGCTTTCCCTGAGCCTCAGCGCGCCTCAGCGAGCAAGCAGGGAGCATGGACTCAGCCTAAGGCCTTGCCCCCGCTGTCTACTACAGCGTCCGCTGTGGCGGACGCTGCGCGCACGAGAGCTCTCCCCGCAATGGCGCAGGGCCCGCTGCGAGGGGGGGCCGCAGCGCTCGCGCGAGAGCTATTCCTGCTCTCAATAGAATTGAGAGCAGGACTCGCGTCGAGCGATTAGGCACGCCCCCCGGCGGTTCAGCCAATGAGGGCGAACCTGCCGGGTGACGTCATGGCCGCGCCCCCGTCACTCCTCCGCCACGCCCCCCCCCCCCGGTCTCTCCTCCTGCAGTGAGCTGCAGACCGGGGAATCGGCTGAACGCGCCGCCAAAAGCGCGGGCGCGCGTTACAGCGTCGTGACCGGGGCCTTAGCCTAAGGCCTCGTCCAGGGTTGCTGCTTGCTGGCGGAGGCGCGCTTCCGCTCGGCACTGAGCCCCTACAGCCGCAATTAGAGCGGCTTTAGTAGGGGCTCGCCTACGCTTCCGCAAGCGCGCAGAAGCGTAGGTCTTAGCAGATTTAAAAATTTCAGCGCTCGCCGGAGCGCAGGTCCGGTCATGTGAGCGGTTCGCCCAATGAGGGCGAACCAGCTCCGTGACGTCACTGGCCCGCCCCCGACACGCCCCCGGACGGTGCGCTGTCTAAGGCCAGGGAAAGCACCGCTTTCCCTGAGCCTCAGCGAGCCTCAGCACGCCAGCGGGGAGATTGGCCGAGGCCTAATACAACCGTGAGCAAAGCCTCAATAAAATGTCCCGTTGCTCCAATGTTTGGTGTTAAGAGCAACGTGGGACTCGGCCTATGCAATGAGAAAAACCCACCAAACACAGTGTAATGCTGTGCGATAAGAACAATGTTTAACCTTATGGTGAGTGGTTAATGAGATCCTCTGAGGTAGGAAATAAGGAGGTAGGAACTGTATTGCACATTGAATTGCGAATCTCTGCTGGGGGCGGCTGCTTTTCTTCTCCGGATAATGCATCTGGTGTCCTGGGTACGGCTTTTCCGGACCCGCTGCCGTATGCAGGTTCTCCTGTAGCCGCCGAAGTAGTGTCACTGCCTCTCTCCCCTTCTACCGGCGGCGTCCTGCAGTCGGAGTTGTTGTGCTCACGCGAGATCGGGTGATAGGGAGGGTCGGTTCCGGGTCTCCTGCAGTCTGACTTGTGCTCATGCGATTTTGGGTGGGTCCCTCGTGGATTGTACCACCGCAAACAATGTCTTTATTAATGCAGGGTGATCTGTGTCCTGGACCACAGGCCGCAGCCACCGTGCGGCATCTCCCTGTGTCCCTCACACTAATATTGCTAAGCAGGGCAGGGTCCCTATCTGAGGGGCAAGTCCCTATCGCAGCCACAAACTATGTGGGAGTCGGGGCCTAGCTGGGGCATAATAGGGGGTATCTGGCCTAGTGGAGATGTCACTGATATCTGCACATATAACTTACGCCTTCCTTATCCCAACTCCAACTGCCCCTCTCCGAACTGTCAGCTCACACGTCAAGCCCACCCAAAGTACCAATCTCCCCTCAGGAGATTCTAGCAGCCCTATTGGCTGTACTGAGTCATGTGTTGTGCAGCCCCTGGGGCTGCTGGAACCATTGCATGCGCGAACCTTTTCTGTGCATGTGAGCGCACAAACAAAATGGCGGCGCCCTTACCGGCTACCCGCCTGCAGCGGAGGCGAGCAGAGCTAAAGGGAGGACCAGGGTACATCTAGTATTTCGTACCTCTGAGGATCTCATTAACCACTCACCATACGGTTAAACATTGTTCTTATCGCACAGCATTACACGGTGTTTGGTGGGTTTTTCTCATTGCATAGGCCGAGTCCCACGTTGCTCTTAACACCAAACATTGGAGCAACGGGACATTTCTATTGAGGGCTTTGCTCACGGTTGTATTATTAAGACACATAGTACAAGTGCCTCTGATTTATTCAATGATGTTTTCCCATTAGTTGCATTAGAAACGCTTGCACTTCATTCCTAGTGAATTATTACGCTGTTAATATTAGCGCCAGGCGCTGCACAGAATCTGTTTTTCACTATAGTTTCCCTATCTGACCAGGGTGGTCAGATTCACTGATTGGCAGCCACCAATCACTACATCATTTAAGTTTAGATGTTTTTATCACAGTGCGCCATTTAGTCACGTGCTCCTACCACGGTTAGCGCAGTACACGTTTCCTTTATTGCACGGCCTCAGGTCTTGACCACACTGCTCTGCACGGGTTTTGTTTTATACACAGCATTTACACGGAGGATTGTTTGATCTGAGTGCACATCACTGTATGATTAAGCACGATGACTGAGGATAAAAATAACAGGAGTGGCGCTCTCAATCATTGACTGAGCCTCCTGTGCTGAAGCAGGGATAGCCTTAAAAGCCTGAGCTGTTGGGGGCCCTTGAGGACTGGAGTTAGCCACCCCTGGTCTAGAGGTTTTTTTTTTTATTTTTATTATGACCCTTTCCTCAATGGGGAAGAGATGAGCTGCACCCCACATCTTGGGTCTGGAGAAAGGGGGATTCTGACCGCTCCCTTGTATAACAGCAGATTCTTGCTATTCCTAGGGGGGGGGGGGGGAAACACACACAACCTTTAAAAATGTCATCTTCAAATACGTGGGAAGGATACAGGCACAACGCTCCTTCATGGGTAGCTGGGAGAATTAGATTTGGAATAATAGTCCTTTTGCGAGTCATGTTAGTTATTGGATGGATGGTATCTTGGTGCTCTCCCAGGAGATCCGCTTCTCCTCTACCTTCCAGAAGGGACACAGAGTCTGGAGACTGAGAACTATGGAGGCAGCGGTGTGCCTTCGCTGAGCCACTTTCTTATTTTATGTCTGTAAGTGCATTACTTACCTAGTGACTTCTCTGTATTAAAACTGTGCTTCACCATTAGCATCAATTGGGCTGCGTTTTATTCTATATAGAACTAATAATAACCCTGATCCTCCTACATACGAACACCATGATACAGGAATGTCACCACTGTGTCTTTCAAAGTGTCACCTTACAATGGACGGGTCCCCATGGTCTTTAGGTCGCTGCTTTCTGTCACTGTAAAGTTGATAGAGGCCTTTGGCCTATTCAATCCTGTTACCCACTGCGAGAGGGGAAATACTGAACTGGAATGTGTCATAGGTCCCCTAATTGTGGACTTGATCACACACACACACGCACACGCACACGCACATCATATATGTCCCTTTTTCTCAGCCAAGGAGTTGTATAAAACAGGTACATTCCAAGGGCCGTGGCTCCCATGCCACGAGAGAACAGGGTCACTTTGTCTCACCCTAACATGGGAAAGGGTGTCACTTCTGTGTGGCAATGCCACCTGAGTGGTAGGGTCAGACAGCGGGTGCTATTTTACCTGCGTCTCTATCACACTGGCATGGACCACCGATTCCTTGGACTAGAAGTTGTGTCTGTTTCTATGTTGCCAGTGCCGGGGCGCACACATCCCGTGGCTGGTCACACACATCCCGTGGCTGGTCACACACATTACGGTGGAACAGTCGAATACACTTTGAGAACATTCTATCCTCGTGTGACATAGAAATGGAAGGTCCGTCTGACACTGGGTACCTGAACATCAGAACTTCACACACTTCTACCAACCGCAGAAAGCATAAAAATCCTGCTCCGGCTGCAACAGTCACACAAGAAACTCAACAAATAAGTGCGGTGACAACCCCATCAGTGCAACACATTGAGACGCTAGGTGTTGCATACGCCTCTGGAACTGTAAGGGTTAAGCCGGATTTTTGGCAACTCTGCATGGAAGACATTATAACAGCGTCCAGCAGCAAAAGGAGATTAATACCACGACGGTCTCCTGTTTGTATGTGTTGTGTCAGAAGACAGCGGTGATAGGCACCGGCCCAGAGTCAAAAGATCAGACCCGGAAAGGGATGTGTTTGGAGGATTCTTAAGGTTGTTTTGTGTAAGCAGACGTTCCAGGGGAGCGGCAATGTATGGAAACGCAGTGCAAATGGCCAGACAAAACTCTGCGTACACCTACCTGTTACTTTATATACAATACAACCTTAAAAACTCAACACACCTGTGTTACGATCTCCGCTAGACACCCATGGACTGGCTTACACTTCTTCCATATCATTCATACCAGGGGTGGGCAACTCCAGCCCTCAAGGGCCACCAACAGGTCAGGTTTTCAGCATATCCCTGATTCAGCACAGGTGGATCAATCAATGTCTCAGTCTTTGACTGAACCACCTGTGCTGAAGCAGGGATATCCTGAAAACCTGACCAGTTGGTGGCTCCTGAGGACTGGATTTGGGTACCACTAATTTAGCAGGATACAGTCCAATAGGAGATGGTGCTCAGACTGGGTACAGGCCCCAAGTTAATAATGATATAAAACCACATAATGTCCAGAACTTCCTTAACAGAACATATAGTGGATATGCAAAGGCTTCAAGTCCAAAACAGCCACCAAAACCATGCAGTGTAATAAACATCTGCCACCATACAGAACGTGAAAACCCGCAGCTTAGGACAGAAATACAGCCATAAAAACTGGGGGCCCTCATTCCAGGCCGCCCGTCGTGTATCCTTATCATCAACTGGGACGTTCCGACGTGGGTCAATGAAAAGGGAGTTTCTTGCCTACAGAGCTAGTGTCCAAAAAAAATGAGGTGAAGTGCGGAGCGCCACCATCGATGAAAAAAAAGAAGAAGGATTGAGATCAAGAGACGACTCCAATAAAAAAACAAATGTATTAAATCAGATGGATTGCAGAGGTAAAAATGCACCTACGCGTTTCACACAACCACACTGTTACGCACGGTTGACAGCAGCTCTGAAACCTGGGCCAGGTCAGAGGGTCTCATCTACCAAGTCTCCGTTTCTGCAACACACACACGCACTCACAGACACGCACTCACAGACACACACACTCACAGACACACACACTCACAGACACACACACCTCCTCCTTCCCCCCCAGGCATCTAGCAACCCTCAAGACAAAGAAACGGGGGTACGAAAATCTATTTTTATATTAAGTTATCATAACTCTAAAATAACCAACTTAGAGGTTAAATAAAATAGAAAAATCATACCCAAAAATCGGTGTTAAAAACATTACAAAATGATCCCCCGCCCACTGCCGCCTGAATTTTTTTTCTTCTTTTTTTTCCGGCTTAGTATAAAAATTAGATTTTTTTTTTTTTTTTAAATCTCCTCTGAGAATCAGTGCTTAACCCTCTGTGTGCTGGTGGGATCTCCAGAGAAAGGCTCCGCAGTGCTGTGCAGGCCAGTCCACGCGCAACGCTCCGCAGTGCTGTGCAGGCCAGTCCACGCGCAACGCTCCGCAGTGCTGTGCAGGCCAGTCCACGCGCAACGCTCCGCAGTGCTGTGCAAGTTACTCGTTATACGTATTCCTGCATTCCTGGGGATTCTGGTCCAGATGTCGGGAGATTTGGCAAAAGTCACAGTATCCACCCAACGTTTGAGCAGTGGGCAGAGACCGTCACTGCATGGGAAGACCCAGGTCAATGTCACCCTGTTACCCAATGCCACATTGCAAAGGGCAGCCACCGCCAATGGCTCAAGTGGCATCTGGGAACAGAACACGTATCGCCAAGGTCACAGAGGTCAAACGCAGGTGTGGTGACCTCTTGACTGTTTTTCGTCACTTCTGTCTTCACATGCACCAAATAACCCCGCTGAGATGCACATCCAGGTCATAACACCAACACGTGACAACTGAAGTGTCCTCCCCCACAGAGGCACCAAATCACCTCTGCCCAACAGTGAGAGAGTCCTAGAGGTTAGTCCAGCCAGGGGCATGTTACACAGGAGGACTCGGTGTGCACACATAAAATCTTTCCCAGAATGCCGGCTCCCTCCTGTGCCCCCCTCACATAGCCCCAAACAACAGAACTGAAGTCCAGTTTCATCCAAAGAGGGAGGGAGGGAGCCGAGCGCCCACACAAGATACTATGCCTTCTGATTAGTTGAGTAATGTTGGGAAGGAGTCAACAGACTTCATGTATCCCGTCCTCCCCCATCTCATGTCCTCCGGTGCCTCACACCTCGCTCTCGGTGGAAGGTATGTGCTTGCCGCTCCAGCCCGTGTCGGACAACGAGACGTGGCGTTCAGGGCTAGGGGGCAGCGTGACACTGCCGCTCTCAGACTGTTCCTCCTGCAGTAGCTGCTGTGTCTCGGTCAGGTCAAGAGAGGCGGTACTGGCCTGCAGAGACACCGTGTCCGTCTTGATACACACATGGTCCCGCAGGATGCTGCCACGAGACGGCTTCACCTGTTTCAGGTCGTCCCAGTCACACTCCTCCCCTGACAGCAAACCGAAGCCCTCTAAGATCCGAATCTTCTCTTTGGTGTAACCACTGTCAGGAGAAGCCTGAGGGGAGAGTAGGGGAGTGAGGAAGGAGAGAATGACCTTACCTTCTGTTGTGCGGAGAGCGAGCGATAGAGAGATGGAGCGAGAAAGAGAGAGATGGAGTGAGAGAGAGATGGAGTGAGAGAGAGTAATGGAGCGAGAGAGAGAGCAATGGAGCGAGAGAGAGAGAGTGATGGAGCGAGAGAGAGATGGAGCGAGAGAGAGAGAGAGAGAGAGAGAGAGATGAAGCAAGAGAGAGAGAGATGAGAGATGGAGCAAGAGAGATGGAGAGATGGAGCGAGAGAGAGATGAAGCGAGAGAGTGATGGAGCGAGAGAGAGAGAGAGAGAGATGAAGGGAGAGAAAGATGAAGCAAGAGAGAGAGAGATGAGAGATGGAGAGAGAGAGAGATGGAGCGAGAGAGAGAGAGAGATGAAGCGAGAGAAAGATGAAGCAAGAGAGAGATGGGGAGAGAGAGAGAGAGATGGAGCGAAAGAGAGAGATGGAGTGAGAGGGAGAGAGAGAGAGAGAAATGGAGCGTGAGAAAGCGAAGTTGCTCAAATCCACACGGTTTGAAGAGTGAGAGTAGGCAAAAGAAACAGGAAAGAAGCGGGATGCAGGAGAGAACTCAACACTTCCAGCCATGTGGAGAAGAGAGAGACGAAAGGAGAAAAAGACATAGAGGGACAGTGAGAAAGAGACGCAGGGAATAAAGAGAGCGAGTCAGATGGGAAGAAGCAGCACATGTCAACACTCACAGCACCCAGACTGAGTGGATAGAGAGGCAGGAGGGGACAAGGTGTTAAGGGGCTGAGGGTGGTAGAGGAGGGTGAGAAGGGCATAACGGGAGTCACTATCGTGCAGCAGCCTCTGATACCTGTGTGTGTGACGGCAGGACTCAGAAGAGGAAAGGAGAGAGACTGTCAGGGGGAGCAGAGCGCTGCCGGGCGAGACAGTGTGACTTAGTCAGACAGGTGCAGGGGAAGTGACCCATGCGTCCTTTTCAAAAGTGTGCTAATGCCTGCAACTTCCACACAGTGACAAGCACCCCACAACATACACACACGTCACACGGCTCCCCACCACAAACACACACACACACACACCTTTATGCTCTCACCTATCACATAGTTCCACAGCACACACACCGCCATCCCTTCCATATACACACACTGCACTGCTCTCCACGCGCACACACCAGCCCTGCCCTCCGTGCGTGCACAAACATGCACACGCACCCTCAATGCGTGCGCGCACACACACACACAAACACACACACACTTCCCCAGTCCTCACCTCTTTGCACTGACACACATACACAAACACACACAAACACTTCCCCAGTCCTCACCTCTTTGCACTGACACACACACAATCACCCCTTGATGTGTGTATTTTAGTAAATGCAACATGTAATAATCTACGTAAAAACCTATATTTGAATCCTGTCTCCAATCGCCCCTTGATGTGTCTCTTAATTAAATTCAGCCTGTAACACTTAAAGCAGGACAACAACCTGTTCAGAAATACCATTTGTTTTAAGGTGCCTCACATGTGCTAATTAGGCTGGCTGGGCTGAACTTAATTCAGTCACGTGACTTTTTAGAGCTATATAACTAAAAGCACAGCAGCCTATGCTGTCTTGCAGCTAGATTTTAAAGCAGTCCTTGTTTCAAGTAGCCCATTTTAAGTAGCTTACAAAGTGGAGTTTAACAGGGAGTTCAAAAGGGGAGAATAAATGGACAACACAACGCCTACTGGCCCTGATTCCTGAATTTGAACTATGCTGGAAAGGAGGATATTATCTATCTCAGACTGCACATCTCAGCACTTTACTATTTATATTTGCTATGGCCTCACTTCTTCTCAAATTACACACTTCTTTCTACAGCCTCAGTATGTCTCTAACTCTATTCATATATCTCCATCTCTCCTATCTTCACCACTTCTCAGTTCACATGAACTCCTTTCTTACCTGCGCCCTCTGTCACCACACAGCTATACACCCTGCACTAAAATACACCCCTACAAATCATCCTCACACATTCTCTTTCTTTCCATGCTTCTCCTCCTTGCTTCTGGGGATATCTCTCCCAATCCTGGTCCCTGCCTTATTCCTACATGAGCTCGTCCTCGCCTGCCACATGCAATGTCTACTCCTTCTGGTGCCAACCCCTCTAACCTCATACCCATCACCTGCCACCCTCCCCCCTCTCTCCCTTTCTCCTGTGCCCTTTGGAATGCTCGCTCCCTTTCTAACAAGTTCCTCTCTGTGCATGACTTCTTTCTCTCTCACTCTCTGCTCCTATTTGCTATAACTGAGACCTGGCTCACTCAGTCTGACTCTGCTCTGGAAGCTGCCCTCTCATGGTGGCCTTTCCTTCTCCCACACTCCGCGCCCTGATGGCAGGGGTGGAGGCGTGGGGCTACTCCTCTCCTCTCGCTGTCGTTACTGTACCTTTCCTATTCCTCCCTCTCTTGCTTTTCCCTCCTTTGAGGCTCACACTGTCCAGATCTTCTCTCCTCTCCCGGTCCATGTGGCGGTAATCTATCGCCCACCTACCTCTACTCATCCCCCTTTTGCCTTTCTCTCTCACTTTGAATCCTAGCTCTCTTTCTTTCTCTCAGACTCCCCCCTGTTCTTCTCCTTGGGGACTTCAACTGCCACATTGATGACCCCTCTCTCCCTTGGGCCTCCCGCTTTCTCTCTCTAACCTCTTCTTTTGGCCTTCAACAGTGGACTGCAGCCAGCACCCTCAAGGATGGCCACTACCTAGACCTGGTTTCCACTAAAAACTTTTCTCTCTCGGATTCCTCCATTTCCCCCTTTCCTCTCTCTGACCATCACCTCATCTCATTTTCTCTCTCTCGCTTCTCCATCTCCATCTATCCCTCGTTTCTGCCGAGACCTGCGCTCTATTAACCTACCCAGCTTTTGATTCCACTTTACGCTCCTCCCTCTCCTCTCTCAGTTCTGCTCCAGATCCTGACAACCTGGTCAGGAACTACAACTCTGCCCTGTCCTCACGATCTACATGCCCCGCTTTCTCTCTGTCGTTCTCGCCCTTCTAACCCCAGACCCAGGCTAAATTCCCACACGTGCATGCTGCGTTCCTCCACTCGTTCCTCTGAACGTCTCTGGAGGAAATCTCACACTCGCAGACTTCCTTCACTACAAATTTATGCTGTCCTGTTTCAACTCTGCCCTCTCAAAAGCCTAAACAAACCTACTTTTCTTCACTATTCAAAACGCACAAATCTAATCCAAGCCGACTCTTCTCTACTCAAACCACCCTCAGCTGCCTCTTCTTCCTCCATCTCACCTCAGGACTTTGCTGACTATTTTAAGGATAAGGTGGAATACATACATCAGGACATCTCCTGTTTTCTCCTCCCATCCTACACCTCTTCCAAACTCTCCTTCCTTGACTCTTTTTCTGCTGTCATAGAGGAGGATGTGTCACTGTTGAAATCCTCTTCTCCCTCTACCACCTGCCCTATTGATCCCATTCCCTCCCATCTCCTAAAACCTCTTGCTCCTACAGTACTATAATCCCTACGCTCACACAGATTTGTAACTCCTCCTCCTACTCGGGTACCTTTCCCTCCTCCTTCAAACATGCAACAGTCATACCATTACTCAAAAACAGCAAGCTGGACCCTACCTGTCTTTCCAACTATCGACCTGTCTCCCTCCTGCCTTTTGCCTCTAAACTCCTTGAACGTCTTGTATTCTCTCGCCTGCTCCATTTTCTCAACACCTATTCTCTCCTAGACCATCTACAATCTGGCTTCTGAACTGCTCACTCCACTGAAACAGCCCTCACTAAAATAACTGACGACCTCCATGCTGCCAAAGACAGAAGTCATTACACTCTGCTCATATTACTCGACCTCTCTGCAGCATTTGACACCGTCGACCACCCTCTTCTCCTTCACATTCGCCATACCCTTGGTATTCGTAACAAAGCTCTATCCTGGATCTCCTCTTACCTCTCCCATCGTACTTTCAGTGTATCTTCTGCTAAAACCTCCTCCTCTATCGATCTCTCTGTGGGGGCACCAGAGGGCTCTGTTCTGGGACCTCTCCTCTTTTCTCTGTACACTCTCTCTAGGTGACCTAATCACATTTCTTGGGTTCAAATATCACCTCTATGCTGATGACACACAAATTTACTTCTCAGCCCCTGACCTTCCACCTGCTATACAGACCAAAGTTTCTGAATGTCTCGCTGCGATATCATCCTTGATGGTCCTCCGCCGACTTAAACTCAACATGTCAAAAACAGAGCTCCTCCTAATTCCTCCCAAATCTGGCCCTACTACCTCCTTCCACATTACTGTTGGAAGTTCAGTCATACAACCAGTGGCGCAGGTACGCTGCCTAGGGGTCACACTCTACTCCTCGCTCACATTCAAAACATATCTAAAACCTGCTGCTTTTTCCTCCGCAATATTACAAAAACTCGCCCTTTCCTCTGTTTCTTGACTGCTAAAACTCTGACACAGACCCTCATTCTCAGGCACAGACCTGTTATTTGTATTATTTGTTATTTATAAGATTGTCACATGTATTACTACTGTGAAACGCTATGTACATTAATGGCGCTTTAGAAATAAAGACACACACACACACTTTCCCAGTCCTCACCTCTTTGCACTGACACACACACTTCCCCTGTCCTCCCCTCTTTGCACTGACACACACACACACACACACTTTCACAGTCCTCACCTCTTTGCACTGACACACACACACACTTCCCCAATCTTCACCTCTTTGCGCTGACACACACACACACACACACTTCCTCAGTCCTCACCTCTTTGCACTGACACACACACACACACACACCCCCAGTCCTCACCTCTTTGCACTGACACACACACACACACACACACACACACACAACTTCCTCAGTCCTCACCTCTTTGCACTGACACACACACACACACACTTCCCCAGTCCTCACCTCTTTGCACTGACACACATACACAAACACACACACTTCCCCAGTCATCACCTCTTTGCACTGACACACACACACTTTCCCCAGTCCTCACCTCTTTGCGGTGTCGCTGCAGGTGGCACGGGGCGGCTTTGTGCACAGCCTCGATCTTTACCTCCTGAGTGGACGTGCGGTATGAGGGGTTACTGTAAGTGAGAGTGCCCAGGCCGGGGTCTGACAGCTTTGCACGGCGGTGCCTGTGAGAGACGGAGATTAGGGTGGGACATGACAGTGAGGGGGACTAGTCAGAAACGGGGGGCAAGGTGATGGGGGGCACTGACCTGTAGATTAGCAGAGCCGAGAGGAGCAGGAGCAGGCAGAGCACAGACAGAGACCCAGCAATGATATACGGCACACGTAGCCTGTCCCCTAAAGAGACACCGAACCATCAGGGAGATGATCACTCAGACACCACCCACCGTGTGCACACCCCATACTCCAGTATTAACCACACGTCCATACACAAGCTAACCTGCAGCTTAGGACATGCACTTATAGACACCCTATATCCCCCCTTACATCTATTCATAGATAACACCCTATACTCCAGTATTAACCACACGTCCATACACAAGCTAACCTGCAGCTTAGGACATGCACTTATAGACACCCTATATCCCCCCTTACATCTATTCATAGATAACACCCTATACTCCAGTATTAACCACACGTCCATACACAAGCTAACCTGCAGCTTAGGACATGCACTTATAGACACCCTATATCCCCCCTTTATATCTATTCATAGATCACACCCCATACTCCAGTATTAACCACACGTCCATACACAAGCTAACCTGCAGCTTAGAACATGCACTTATAGGCACCCTATATCCCCCCTTACATCTATTCATAGATAACACCCTATACTCGGCCCACATCACACCAAAACATTTGCCTCCTGTTGCTGCCCTCACCGGCACTGGCTGGCACTGCCCCATTGGGCTCACAGAGCCCCCGCGATGCCTCCTGGTCTGAGCAGCTGCAGGAAAGGAGAGAGGACTGGTCAGAGAGATGGGGAGTTGGGCGAGGAAGGGATTGGGCAGGTGAGGAAGACATCGGGATGGCACACAGTGACACCGCCCTATACCATCCCACACAGCAATGCCAGGCAGTCTCCGTGCTCCCATACCTTCCTCTCGTCACCCCCAGAGTGCTGTCCCCTCGCCCGCTCTGGGTGTTGGGGCTGAAGGAACCGGAGCTCCTCCCGCTGCTGTCTGTTGGCACTGGAGCCGAAGCCAGAAATCCAGGGACTGTAAGACAGGAGTATGCAGGGATTAAGCAGGGAGGGAAGCTGCAGGAGGCAAAACAGCACTCCCTGCCTACTCCCAAGAGAGGATTGTGTGAGAGTGAGTGCGCTGCCTACAGGGGGCGGCAGGCAACAGTATAAAGAGCAGGGCACTCAGTGAGGGAGCTGTATAATGGGGAGAGCAGTATAAAGAGCAGGAGACTCACTGAGGGAGCTGTATAAGGGGGTAGGACACTCTCTGAGGGAGCTGTATAATGGGGGGGGAGCAGTATAAAGAGCAGGACACTCACTGAGAGAGCTGTATAATGGGGAGGAAGCAGTATAAAGAGCAGGGCACTCACTGAGGGAGCTGTATAAAGAGCAGGGCACTTACTGAGCGAGCTGTATAAGGGGGAGGACACTCACTGGGGGGGCTGTATAATGGGGGAGCAGTATAAAGAGCAGGGCACTCACTGAGGGAGCTGTATAAGGGGGAGGGCACTCACTGAGGGAGCTGTATAAGGGGGGAGGGCACTCACTGAGGGAGCTGTATAAGGGGGAGGGCACTCACTGAGGGAGCTGTATAAAGGGGAGAGCTGTATAAGTGGGGAGGACACTCACTGACGGAGCTGTATAAGGGGGAGAGCAGTATAATGGGGAGAGCAGTATAAGGGGTGAGAACACTCACTGAGGGATCTGTATAAGGGGGGAGGGCACTCACTGAGGGAGCTGTATAAGGGGGAGAGCAGTATAAGGGGGAGAGCAGTATAAGGGGTGAGAACACTCACTGAAGGAGCTGTATAAGGGGGAGAGCAGTATAAGGGGTGAGAACACTCACTGAGGGAGCAGGGCTCCGAGTCCATCTCATCAGGACAGGCGCACACAAAATCACTGGTACGAGCGAAGCAGAGGTGGGAGCAGCCACCGTTACTCACTCCACAGGGGTTACTACCTGAGGGGGGGGAGAGCAGAAAAGGAGGGAGAGTGAGACGCAGAGCAAGGAGAGAGGGTGGGGGGGGGGAAGCAGGGAGAGAGGTGGGGGGGAAGCAGGGAGAGAGGTGGGGGGGAAGCAGTGGGAGAGGTGGGGGGGAAGCAGGGAGGTGGGGGGGAAGCAGGGAGGTGGGGGGGAAGCAGGGAGGTGGGGGGGGAAGCAGGGAGGTGGGGGGGGAAGCAGGGAGAGTGGTGGGGGGGGAAGCAGTGAGAGAGGTGGAGGGGAAGCAGGGAGAGAGGTGGAGGGGAAGCAGGGAGAGAGGTGGAGGGGAAGCATGGAGAGAAGGAAGCGATGGAGAGAAAGGGAGAACGCTAGGGCAGAGCAAGGAGGGAGGGAGAGCAGGGAGAGCAGGGGGGAGCAGGGAGAGAGAGGGGGAGCAGGGAGAGAAGGGGGTCAGGGAGAGAGGCAGAGCAGGGATAGGCAGAGCAGGGAGAGAGGGGGAGCAGGGAGAGAGGTCGAGAGGCAGAGCAGGGAGAGAGGGGGAGCAGGGAGAGAGGGGGAGCAGGGAGAGAGGCGGAGCAGGGAGAGAGGCAGAGCAGGGAGAGAGGCAGAGCATGGAGAGAGGCAGAGCAGGGAGAGAGGCAGTGTGACGTTCGTGAGGATTTGGCCCGGGATTAAAGGGGTTACACCCCAATTGGCCACCCTCTAACCTCACCAGGGAGACAAGGGGTTAACTGGGCTGAGGTCCAGAAATGTGATTCAACCCTTGTTATAACATGAAAATGTATATTCCCTTGCTCCCATGTATTATTGTTATATCAGTGTCTGCATAACACACACACTGGGGCTTAAGGGGTTAATATTATATGCATTGCTGTCCCTATTTTGGCAGGCTAGTCACTACCTGCAGGGCTGAATAACAGGAGCCGTTCCGTTAAGACTGCTAATGTAGGAACGTAGTGAGCCAGCACCCTGATTGTTGGTGTGCAGCCTCAGGGTAACCCCCCAAGAACACACCTATTAAAAATATAACTTTGTCATAAGGGAAACATATATTTTTGATAAAGTGCCTTTCTGTTGCAGTTTTAAAATGTACAGGCAGGATGCTATTGTTTCTGCCTGCCTTTGTAATGCATTAAGGAACAAATGTTATGCATACCAGAACCAAATGTTTTGACACCTATGAGCTGGGTCACTTGCCTATGCAAGCAGAACAGCTTGCTAGAATTTACATAGCCTGGTGATCAAAGGCTAATTACCTAATTGTTTATGCGGGACCCAGGAACTGGAGTGGGTTGTGAGCGTTAAAACTCACACTTACAAACGAAGGTATCCTGCAAGAATAAACATAACACAGGGGACAAATGTCCCCCCCCCCCCCCCCAGGGGTCCCTGCTTCAAAGGATTTATTGATGGGGCAAGGGGTAGGGCTACCCAAGAAGAAAATCAGAATGAGTGACCTTATTAAATATAAGAATATTATGAGATGTCCTTGGCTGAACATGCTAAGAGTTACATATGTGTATTCATGGGACATACCCACAACTAACGGTTACAAACACCTGATGTTTAGCCGGTTCGAACAGACAGATATTAATATCTCTCTTAATTTTAATATTACACTGTAATATTTAGTCTCTTTGGGAGCGTCAGGTGTGACGGAATGTATTAATATGTCTTGCATGCCAGTAAGTACTACTGAACTGAAGTTATGAAGTTATTTAGATAGGGATAAGCAGTTTTTAAACGTCGTGGGGTGGGAGGAGTTTTACTCTGAGGAAAACTGTCAACTTCACCACTGATTTATGAGAGGGGCTGGGTTTAGGTGGTGTTCAAAGGGAAATAATTGTATAAGAACCAGACTCAGCCTATGGCTATTGTCCTTCATGTCTTCATGCAAAAGTCCTTCATGTTCTGCGTGTGTCCTGCATGTATTGCTGTGATGACTACATCTGAACCTGAATTATGGAACAAATGGCCAATCCTGTAAACTGATGACTTTCTTGTCCTAAACCTTAAGTAAGTGACTATATTTTGCCTGTTATTTGTATATTTTGTGTGTTCACCTTTATCAAGGAATAAATTATATTTTATCATATCTAAGTCTCGTCCCAGTTCAAACCCAGTTATATATATATATATTATATATTTTTGTGTAAATTACAGCCTGTCATAAAGTCACCGTGACAGGCAGAGCAGGGAGATTGGCAGAGCAGGGAGAGAGGCAGAGCAGGGAGAGAGGGAGAGAGGCAGAGCGGGAGAGAGGCAGAGCAGGGAGAGAGGCAGAGCAGGGAGAGAGCAAAATGAGGTGGAGTGTGAAAGACAACAGTAAATGGAAAGAGGGGAGAGAAAGGATACGTAACAGAGGGAGAGAAGTGGGGAAAACAGAAAGAGTGAGATTGAAGGAGAAGAAAGGGAGGCACAGGGATACTTCACACCCTTGGAGGTGCCCGTGGTACCTGTCTGTCTGTGAGCCGACACCACGATAATGTCCATCAGCCCCTCCACATTCCCCAAAATAGTCTCCTGGTTCCGCCCAGAGTATTTATCCACCCGCTGGATGGACTTGGTCTGCCAATCCGTCCAGTAGATAAAGCGACCCTCCTATTAAGGGAAAAACCATAGTATGTACCCGGGTACCAGACACCCACTCCTACCTATCACCAACCATAGAGATCCCCAGATGCCCACACACCCGCCCCTCATCTCCTCACATGTGATAATGATGCCACAGATAGGACCACGTGGTCCTCCTCTCCCTTTGTTCTAGTTGACGTTGCAACTGGTTAACATGACATTTCAGTGGCATATTTCTCAATCCTCTTGGGCACGGGTGAACTGGAAGAATGCTTTAGGCAAGTTCAAGGAGGACCACATACTCAAAATGGGAAGAGACAACAGGTAGACACGGAGCGCTCACCTGCGTAAGGGCAAAAGGGTGGGAGATCTGACTGACCAACACCTGCCGGAGCTTCCCGTTCAGGTCAGAACTCTCGATACGATCCAGGTGGGCATCCACCCAGTAAATCCTGCAAGAAGAGAGAAGGCTTGACCTGCAGTTTGGTCACCTTGGAATAATGGAAGCACCAACCACAGCAGGTGAGGTGGGCACTGACCTGCGAGTGTCATAGTCCAGCGTCAGCCCGTTGGGCCACCCCAGGTCGGTATTAATGAGGGTCTTGCGGTCAGAGCCGTCCAGGTGAGCTCTTTCGATCTTAGCAACATGACCCCAATCAGTCCAGAAAATGAAACTGCAATGGTGAGAACGTAAACAAAACCCACTTCAAACTTGGGACCCAAACCAAATGCCCCTCACAACATCGCATGCAAGCTAAAATCTTCTCTCCAGCTTGTCTCCTAAATCACTCCCCACCCAACATGGCACCTTCTCCGGCATCTCCTCCCCTCCTCATCGCTGTGACGGCACGTTGTCATGGCAATGTGATGCTGCGAAGTTGCAGAGATAAGGAGCAGGAGTAGCCATAGAGAAGGTAGGGGACACTTAGAGGCCTCGCGCTCTTCCCCAGCAATCAGTTTAAGAGTTGTGGGGAAGAGCGCAGGGCCTCTGTGTGCGCGGGGGGCCTCTGTGTGCGCGGGGGGGCCTCTGTGTGCGCGGGGGGCCCTCTGTGTGCGCGGGGGGGCCTCTGTGTGCGCAGGGGGGCCTCTGTGTGCGCGGGGGGGTCTCTGAGTGCGCGGGGGGGCCTCTGTGTGCGCGGGGGGGGCCTCTGTGTGCGCGGGGGGGGCCTCTGTGTGCGCAGGAGGCCTCTGTGTGCGCGGGGGGGCCTCTGTGTGCGCGGGGGGGGCCTCTGTGTGCGCAGGAGGCCTCTGTGTGCGCGGGGGGGCCTCTGTGTGCGCGGGGGGGGCCTCTGTGTGCGCGGGGGGGGCCTCTGTGTGCGCGGGGGGGGCCTCTGTGTGCGCAGGAGGCCTCTGTGTGCGCGGGGGGGCCTCTGTGTGCGCGGGGGGGGCCTCTGTGTGCGCGGGGGGGGCCTCTGTGTGCGCGGGGGGGCCTCTGTGTGCGCGGGGGGGTCTCTGTGTGCGCGGCGGGGCCTCTGTGTGCGCGGCGGGGCCTCTGTGTGCGCGGGGGGGCCTCTGTGTGCGCGGGGGGGCCTCTGTGTGCGCGGGGGGGCCTCTGTGTGCGCGGGGGGGCCTCTGTGTGCGCGGGGGGGCCTCTGTGTGCGCGGGGGGACCTCTGTGTGCGCGGGGGGACCTCTGTGTGCGCGGGGGGACCTCTGTGTGCGCGGGGGGACCTCTGTGTGCGCGGGGGGACCTCTGTGTGCGCGGGGGGACCTCTGTGTGCGCGGGGGGACCTCTGTGTGCGCGGGGGGACCTCTGTGTGCACGGGGGGACCTCTGTGTGCACGGGGGGGCCTCTGTGAGCGCGGGGGGCCTCTGTGTGCGCGGGGGGGGGCCTCTGTGTGCGCGGGGGGGGCCTCTGTGTGCGCAGGAGGCCTCTGTGTGCGCGGGGGGGCCTCTGTGTGCGCGGGGGGGGGCCTCTGTGTGCGCAGGAGGCCTCTGTGTGCGCGGGGGGGCCTCTGTGTGCGCGGGGGGGGCCTCTGTGTGCGCGGGGGGGGGCCTCTGTGTGCGCGGGGGGGGGCCTCTGTGTGCGCGGGGGGGCCTCTGTGTGCGCGGGGGGGCCTCTGTGTGCGCGGGGGGGGCCTCTGTGTGCGCGGGGGGGGCCTCTGTGTGCGCGGGGGGGCCTCTGTGTGCGCGGGGGGGTCTCTGTGTGCGCGGCGGGGCCTCTGTGTGCGCGGCGGGGCCTCTGTGTGCGCGGGGGGGCCTCTGTGTGCGCGGGGGGGCCTCTGTGTGCGCGGGGGGGCCTCTGTGTGCGCGGGGGGGCCTCTGTGTGCGCGGGGGGGCCTCTGTGTGCGCGGGGGGGCCTCTGTGTGCGCGGGGGGGCCTCTGTGTGCGCGGGGGGGCCTCTGTGTGCGCGGGGGGACCTCTGTGTGCGCGGGGGGACCTCTGTGTGCGCGGGGGGACCTCTGTGTGCGCGGGGGGACCTCTGTGTGCACGGGGGGACCTCTGTGTGCACGGGGGGGCCTCTGTGAGCGCGGGGGGCCTCTGTGAGCGCGGGGGGGCCTCTGTGAGCGCGGGGGGGCCTCTGTGAGCGCGGGGGGGGCCTCTGTGAGCGCGGGGGGGGCCTCTGTGAGCGCGGGGGGGGCCTCTGTGAGCGCGGGGGGCCTCTGTGAGCGCGGGGGGCCTCTGTGAGCACGGGGGGCCTCTGTGCGAGTGAACTGATTGAACCGCCAGCCAGCCCTGCTTGTGTGTTTATAGGGGTGTTACACGTGTATTTTTTCTTTTATACTTGAAATATTTTGCTCTACTGCAGGGATGACAAAATCCAGTCCTCAAGGGCCACCAACAGGTCAGGTAGTAAACATGTATGTATGTATGTATGTATATATGTATGTATGTATGTATGTATGTATGTATATATGTATGTATGTATGTATGTATATATATATGTATGTATGTATGTATGTATATATGTATATATGTATATATGTATGTATGTATATATATATGTATGTATGTATGTATGTATATATGTATGTATGTATGTATGTATGTATATATGTATGTATGTATGTATATATATATGTATGTATGTATGTATGTATGTATATATGTATGTATGTATGTATGTATGTATATATGTATGTATGTATGTATATATGTATGTATATATATATGTATGTATGTATGTATGTATGTATATATGTATGTATGTATGTATGTATGTATATATGTATGTATGTATATATGTATGTATGTATATATGTATGTATATATGTATGTATGTATATATGTATGTATGTATATATGTATGTATATATGTATGTATATAGCTCTATAGCTTAGTTTTTTGCGTACCCTCTTTTATTATTACCACCCCAAGTAGTGAAACAGATCTGACCCCAGCGCCCCGGCGGTTCTCACCCCTTCCTCGGGAACACCGCGATGGCGCGAGGCTCGTCCAGGCTGTTATTAATCAGCACCTTCCGGTACTGGCCGCCAAGCCGTGACACCTCGATGGTGTTCCGTCCGGTGTCCGTCCAGTACAGGTTTCTGGCCACCCAGTCTACAGCCAGCCCGTCCGTGGTCTTCAGCCCCTCGCCGATGACCGTCTCCATGCTGCTGCCGTTCAGATCCGCCCGCCTGAAAGGAACACAGCCACCGGCTGACATCGCTTACAGAGAGGAGCATCTCACACCATCCCAGAGCCCCGCAGAGCATCGCTCGTTCAGATCCGCCCGCCTGAAAGGAACACAGCCACCGGCTGACATCGCTTACAGAGAGGAGCATCTCACACCATCCCAGAGCCCCGCAGAGCATCGCTCGTTCAGATCCGCCCGCCTGAAAGGAACACAGCCACTGGCTGACATCGCTTACAGAGAGGAGCATCTCACACCATCCCAGAGCCCCGCAGAGCATCGCTCGTTCAGATCCGCCCGCCTGAAAGGAACACAGCCACCGGCTGACATCGCTTACAGAGAGGAGCATCTCACACCATCCCAGAGCCCCGCAGAGCATCGCTCGTTCAGATCCGCCCGCCTGAAAGGAACACAGCCACCGGCTGACATCGCTTACAGAGAGGAGCATCTCACACCATCCCAGAGCCCCGCAGAGCATCGCTCGTTCAGATCCGCCCGCCTGAAAGGAACACAGCCACCGGCTGACATCGCTTACAGAGAGGAGCATCTCACACCATCCCAGAGCCCCGCAGAGCATCGCTCCATGAACCGCTTCACGTCTGCAGACTGTCGCTGCTTGTACTCCGTTCTGGTATTAACCCTTGCCCTACTACTAAAGGCCCACAGTGCTGTGCCATAAACAGTTCATCTGCTTAATGAAGTAACAGCGTCGCTCTTTGAGAAGCGAATCTCTCCGGGGGGGGGGGGGGGGGGGTCCCTCGCCTGGCTTCCTATTAACCCTTTGGGTGCCGGAGGGGCCCAGCGTCACACGGCCCCTCCGGAACTCGCGATCATGTGATTGCTCCATCACTGTTGATGGAACAGAAAGGGAGAAGTCACACACCCCCCCGCCCCCCCAATGCCGATCATGTCCGGATCGCTCCATAGCTCAGGACGCCCCTCCCCATAGGAACCGGGGGGGGGGGCTCTACTTAGGGCATCCAGGGTGCCAGAACCCATAATGTACCTACGACCTAGGGCACGCACAGGGTTAAATCCCGTATTACTTACTTCTTGTGTGGATGTCTAATTTTATTATTATAGTGCCAACGATGTACTCAGTGCTTTACCCTAATATCTCGCTGTACACCCCTCTGCCCCTCCTTACAGCTCACCCTAATATCTCATTATGCCCTCCTCTGCCCCTCCTTACATGTCACCCTACACCCCTCTGCCCCTCCTTACATCTCACCCTAATATCTCACTATACATCCCTCTGCTCCTCCTTACAGCTCAGCCTAATATCTCGCTATACCCTCCTCTGCCCCTCCTTACATTTCACCCTAATACCTCACTATACACCCCTCTGCCCCTCCTTACAGCTCACCCCAATATCTCACTATACCCTCCTCTGCCCCTCCTTACATCTCACCCTACACCCCTCTGCCCCTCCTTACATCTCACCCTATCTCACTATACCCGCTTCACATCTCACCCTAATATCTCACTATACACCCCTCTGCCCCTCCTTACATGTCACCCTACACCCCTCTGCCCCTCCTTACATCTCACCCTAATATCTCAGTATACATCCCTCTGCTCCTCCTTACAGCTCAGCCTAATATCTCACTATACACCCCTCTGCCCCTCCTTACATCTCCCCCTAATATCTCACTATACACCCCTCTGCCCCTCCTTACATCTCACCCTATCTCACTATACCCTCCTCACATCTCACCCTAATATCTCGTTATACACCTGCTCGCCTCTTGCTAAGGGATGTCTTCTGTCTAACCCTTTTATATCTAAAGCCCTAAAACCCTCCTTTCTCACTGCCCCACGCCTCTGGAATGCCCTACCCTTCAATATCTTAAAATACACCTTTTTAATGAAGCATTTTGGCAGCTTAATTTGCTGATATATAGATATAAAAAACCAAACAGCAGCAGCGCGCCCCACAGTGCATAACAGTGTAATACATTTATTAGGTGGAAGAAACCTTACAAATACACACTCACAAACAAATGTATTAAAATCGCATTGTAGAAAAAATACATTTGTTTGTGAGTGTGGTTTCTTCAGCCTAATAAACGCATTACACGGTAACACCGCGGGGCGCGCGCTTCTGCGGTTTGTTTGTTTTTAGATCCCTTGGAACTCGGTTTATTCCGCAGAAGCTGCTCAGACCCCAGGAATTTGAACCCAGGAATTATTTGAGCCATCTTCTCCAAATCCTTTTTTTCCAATTCACCTGGACTGGTTGTATTGATCAATATCCTCTAATAGGCATACTATTGGAAGATTAATTGATTAATTGCTATATATATCTATATATATATCTATATATATGCATTTACTGAACCTTAGATTGTAAGCTCTTCGGGGCAGGGACTCCTTTCCCCCACTATTTGTTTGTATGCCTGTGGCGCTTATTCCCACGATGACGTGTATTACTGCTGTAATATATATATATATATATACGCACACTCATACGTGAACCTTGTCACTGCGCACTACTGCTCCAATAACCACAGGTGTCACCGGATCAGCCCTCTAACCCGCAGGTCACTGCGAGGGTTAATCTTAACACATCCCCTTTCCGATCATTGACCCCTTCCCTGCCGGCCCTGCTCAGCACCTGATCACATCCAGCAGGACGTCGGTGTAGTAGATTTTGCTCTCCACGCTGTCGTAATCCAGGGAGATGACATTGTGCAGCTCTGGGGCGGGGATGTACACATCTGTGTGGTCATCAGTGTCCAGCGAGATCCTGCGTATGGACCCCCGGCTGGAGAACAGCAGGTAGGTGTCCGGGGAGGGGTCACATGTCGTCCCGTCCTCTTTCAGCTGGATACCAGTGGGACAGGCGCAAGAATAACTGGTGGGATTCGGCAGACACAGGTGGGAGCAGCCCCCATTTCTGTCCCCACACTTGTTATACCCTGTAAGGGGCAGAAGCTTTGCTATTACATGTATCAAAGGGGCAGGGAAGAGGGCGCCGGAGGGGGGCAGCGAGGCTCGGGGGCAGTGCGAGGCCCGGGAGGAGGGCGCCGGAGGGGCACAACGAGGCCCGGGAGGAGGGCGCCGGATGGGCGCAGCGAGGCCCGGGAGGAGGGCGCCGGATGGGCGCAGCGAGGCCCGGGAGGAGGGCGCCGGATGGGCGCAGCGAGGCCCGGGAGGAGGGCGCCGGATGGGCGCAGCGAGGCCCGGGAGGGCGCCGGATGGGCGCAGCGAGGCCTGGGAGGAGGGCGCCGGATGGGCGCAGCGAGGCCCGGGAGGAGGGCGCCGGATGGGCGCAGCGAGGCCCGGGAGGAGGGCGCCGGATGGGCGCAGCGAGGCCTGGGAGGAGGGCGCCGGATGGGCGCAGCGAGGCCCGGGAGGGCGCCGGATGGGCGCAGCGAGGCCCGGGAGGAGGGTGCCGGATGGGCGCAGCGAGGCCCGGGAGGGCGCCGGATGGGCGCAGCGAGGCCTGGGAGGAGGGCGCCGGATGGGCGCAGCGAGGCCTGGGAGGAGGGCGCCGGATGGGCGCAGCGAGGCCCGGGAGGGCGCCGGATGGGCGCAGCGAGGCCCGGGAGGAGGGTGCCGGATGGGCGCAGCGAGGCCCGGGAGGGCGCCGGATGGGCGCAGCGAGGCCTGGGAGGAGGGCGCCGGATGGGCGCAGCGAGGCCTGGGAGGAGGGCGCCGGATGGGCGCAGCGAGGCCCGGGAGGGCGCCGGATGGGCGCAGCGAGGCCCGGGAGGAGGGTGCCGGATGGGCGCAGCGAGGCCCGGGAGGGCGCCGGATGGGCGCAGCGAGGCCTGGGAGGAGGGCGCCGGATGGGCGCAGCGAGGCCCGGGAGGGCGCCGGATGGGCGCAGCGAGGCCCGGGAGGAGGGTGCCGGATGGGCGCAGCGAGGCCCGGGAGGGCGCCGGATGGGCGCAGCGAGGCCCGGGAGGGCGCCGGATGGGCGCAGCGATGCCTAAAGGGTGCAGTGAGGCCCGGGAGGAGGGCGCCGGAGGGACGTAGCGAGGCCCAAAGGGTGCAGCGAGGGGGGACAGGGGCGGGGAAGAGCACATGGGGGTGAGACCAAATGCAAGTACAAAAGAAAAGAAGACGCGAGGAATAAGGCCGAAAGAAAGATTTGAGGACTGACCGAGGGGACGTGTCCTGTCCACCGCCTGAATGTCCATGAGTCCGGGTAGGTTGTCTCGGACCACAATGACGTTCCCCCCAGTGTCCTTATCTGCCCTCTGGATGCTGCGCGTCTGCCAGTCTGTCCAGTATATGTGCGCGTCCAGCAGAGTCAGACCGTACGGATGCTGGACCGGAGACACCAGTATCCTTCTGTTCCGCCCCATGAGATCGGAGGCCTCTATTCTCTGGGGAACGTGGGAGGGAGTGAGGTTGGGAGGCGGGAGAGACAGCGAGGAGACAGATAATGTACGGAGGGGATAAAGAGGCAGAGGGAGACACAGAGAGATGCCAACATATAAAGACTACCGGAGAGAGGAAGGGAAAGCATGGAGGGGAAGTGATTCTGTGTGCTAATCCCCTTCCCATAATACAGAGACCCCACTTCATCTGCATCCTCATCCCAAACTCTAGCTTACTTATGCCTTCCTGAGCACTCAATAGTCACTCCCTGACCGTACCTCTGTGTGTGCGTCTGCCCACAGTAGCTGCGATCCAGCCTTGTCCACTGCCAGCCCATTGGGCCAGCCTAGGTTCAGGCTTATCAGAACCATGCGGTCGGAGCCATCCATTCCTGCCCGCTCCAGCTTGGCGTTCTCCCCCCAGTCTGACCAGTACATGTACCTGTAAAAGCGCACAGGTCAGCAGGGGAGTAGCAGAATATAAACCCCATGCCGGATACTCGTTGACAGATCAGGAACATGGTGCAATGCTGGAACACAGCCGTGTAGCAGATGGAAAGTCTGAAGCACCAGGTGTTATTTAGGACAATTGGGGATTTAAAAATGGCCACCACTTCTTTATATCAGTGGCCATGTGCTCTGGAAGGGTAATTGATGCAAGTAGGTTTTTTTTACCGAAAGGAGACTCGTGGCACAGGGCAGTCATCCCATCTCGTGGCACAGGGCAGTGGCTCGGGGACTGGGCAGTCATCCCATCTAGTGGCACAGGGCAGTGGCTCGGGGACTGGGCAGTCATCCCATCTAGTGGCACAGGGCAATGGCTCGGGGACTGGGCAGTCATCCCATCTCGTGGCACAGGGCAATGGCTCGGGGACTGGGCAGTCATCCCATCTCGTGGCACAGGGCAATGGCTCGGGGACTGGGCAGTCACCCCATCTTGTGCACAGGGCAATGGCTCGGGGACTGGGCAGTCATCCCATCTCGTGGCACAGGGCAATGGCTTGGGACTGGGCAGTCACCCCATCTTGTGGCACAGGGCAATGGCTCGGGGACTGGGCAGTCACCCCATCTTGTGGCACAGGGCAGTGGCTCGAGGACTGTGCAGTCATCCCATCTCGTGGCACAGGGCAATGGCTCGGGGACTGGGCAGTCATCCCACCTCGTGGCACAGGGCAATGGCTCGAGGACTGTGCAGTCATCCCATCTCGTGGCACAGGGCAATGGCTCGGGGACTGGGCAGTCATCCCATCTCGTGGCACAGGGCAATGGCTCTGGGACTGGGCAGTCATCCCATCTCGTGGCACAGGGCAATGGCTCGGGGACTGGGCAGTCATCCCATCTCGTGGCACAGGGCAATGGCTCGGGGACTGGGCAGTCACCCCACCTCGTGGCACAGGGCAATGGCTCGAGGACTGTGCAGTCATCCCATCTCGTGGCACAGGGCAATGGCTCGGGGACTGGGCAGTCATCCCATCTCGTGGCACAGGGCAATGGCTCGGGGACTGGGCACTCACCCCATCTCGTGGCACGGGACAATGGCTCGGGGACTGGGCAGTCATCCCATCTCGTGGCACAGGGCAGTGGCTCGGGGACTGGGCAGTCATCCCATCTCGTGGCACAGGGCAATGGCTCGGGTACTGGGCAGTCACCCCATCTCGTGGCACAGGGCAATGGCTCGGGGACTGGGCACTCACCCCATCTCGTGGTACAGGGCTATGGCTCGGGGACTGGGCACTCACCCCATCTCGTGGTACAGGGCTATGGCTCGGGGACTGCCCAGGTTCTGCCACACAAGCACCCTCCGCATGGAGCCATCCAGATTCCCCACCTCGATCCGATTGGTCCCTGTATCCGTCCAGTACACCTTCCGGCCAATCGCATCTACTGCAAGACCGTCTGTGGTCACCAAGCCTAGAGAGAGAAGGAAGAATAATGACGCACGAGCGGGCAACATGACTGCAGTGGAGAGAGAGAAATTAAAAGACCCCTCCCGCTGAAAGAGCCCCCCTCCTCACACTTGGACCCCCTGAGGAAGAGTGTGATGAAGTTACCGGTGGTAATTATGTCCTGGTGATCGGACCCATCCAGAGCTGCTCTGCTGATTCTCCGCAGGGTGCTGTCTGCCCAGTATACGAGCCCTGCGAGGAGACCGGCACAGTTAGAGACCCCCTCACCAAGCAATCACCTGATCAACACAGCCAGGGACCCATCACACACTGCAGCAGTCACCCTCCGTGTAGAACCCCGAGACCTCCCCACCAGGGAATCCCTCACCGTTACACACTAAAGTGAACATACTGTATACCAATCACCCCGATCACTCACCCTCCGTGTAGAACCCCGAGACCTCCCCACCAGGGAATCCCTCACCGTTACACACTAAAGTGAACATACTGTATACCAATCACCCCGATCACTCACCCTCCAAGGGATCCACGCCAATGGCAATTGTGTTTTTCATGGTCACATTGATGGGAAACACAACATCCGCGAAATATGGGATATCCAGAGAGACGGAGCGAATATCTGTCCGCCGAGCAAAGATAAGGAAGCGATCCATTCCTGAGAGGGAGGGGACGCAGGAGGGGTGAGAGAGAGAGCGCGAGAGAGCGCGAGAGAGCGCGAGAGAGAGAGCGAGCGACAGGGACGAGAGAGAGAAAGAGCGAGCGACAAGGACGAGAGAGAGAAAGAGCGAGCAACAAGGACGAGAGAGAGAAAGAGCGAGCAACAAGGACGAGAGAGAGAAAGAGCGAGCGACAGGGACGAGAGAGAGAAAGAGCGAGTGACAAGGACGAGAGAGAGCGAGAAAGAGAAAGCGACAATGATGAGGGAGAGCGACAATGACGAGAGAGAGGGAGAGAGTGACAAGAATGAGAGAGAGAGAGAGAGCGACAAGCACAAGAGGGAGAGAGCGACAAGGACGAGAGAGTGTGAGAGCAAGAGAGCGACAAGGACGAGAGATTGTGACAAGGACGAGATAGTGTGACAAGGACGAGATAGTGTGACAAGGACGAGAGAGAGCAAGAGAGCGACAAAGACAGGAGAGTGCGACAAGGACAAGAGAGCGCGACAAGGACGGGAGAGCGCGACAAGGACGGGAGAGCGCGACAAGGAAAGAAGAGAGCGCGACAAGGACAAGAGAGCGCGAGAGCAAGAGAGCAACAAGGACGAGAGAGTGTGACAAGGACGAGAGAGAGCAAGAGAGCGACAAAGACAGGAGAGTGCGACAAGGACGGGAGAGCACGACAAGGACAAGAGAGCGCGACAAGGACGGGAGAGCGCGACAAGGACAAGAGAGCGCGACAAGGACAAGAGAGCGCGACAAGGACGAGAGAGCGCGACAAGGACAAGAGAGCGCGACAAGGACAAGAGAGCGCGACAAGGACAAGAGAGCGCGACAAGGACGAGAGAGAGCAAGAGAGCAAGAGAGCGACAAAGACAGGAGAGTGCGACAAGGACGGGAGAGCACGACAAGGACAAGAGAGCGCGACAAGGACGAGAGAGCGCGACAAGGACAAGAGAGCGCGACAAGGACAAGAGAGCGCGACAAGGACAAGAGAGCGCGACAAGGACGAGAGAGCGCGACAAGGACGAGAGAGCGCGACAAGGACGAGAGAGCGCGACAAGGACGAGAGAGCGCGACAAAGACAAGAGAGCGCGACAAGGACGAGAGAGCGCGAGAGCGCGACAAGGACGAGAGAGCGCGAGAGCGCGACAAGGACGAGAGAGCGCGCGACAAGGACGAGAGAGCGCGCGACAAGGACGAGAGAGCGCGCGACAAGGACGAGAGAGCGCGCGACAAGGACGAGAGAGCGCGCGACAAGGACGAGAGAGAGCGCGACAAGGACGAGAGAGAGCGCGACAAGGACGAGAGAGAGCGCGACAAGGACGAGAGAGAGCGCGACAAGGACGAGAGAGAGCGCGACAAGGACGAGAGAGAGCGCGACAAGGACGAGAGAGAGCGCGACAAGGACGAGAGAGAGCGCGACAAGGACGAGAGAGAGCGCGACAAGGACGAGAGAGAGCGCGACAAGGACGAGAGAGAGCGCGACAAGGACGAGAGAGAGCGCGACAAGGACGAGAGAGAGCGCGACAAGGTCGAGAGAGAGCGCGACAAGGACGAGAGAGAGCGCGACAAGGATGAGAGAGAGCGCGACAAGGACGAGAGAGAGCGCGACAAGGACGAGAGAGAGCGCGACAAGGACGAGAAAGAGAGAGAAAGAGAGCGCGAGCGACAAGGATGAGAGAGAGCGACAAGGATAAGAGAGAGAGTGACAAGGATGAGAAGGAAAGAGAGCGACAAGGACGAGAGAGAGGGAAAGAGCGACAAGGATGAGAGAGCGTGACGAGGATGAGAGAGAGAGAGAGACAAGGATGAGAGAGAGCGTGACAAGGATGAGAGAGAGAGAGAGAGTGACAAGGATGAGAGAGAGAGAGTGACAAGGATGAGAGAGAGAGAGTGACAAGGATGAGAGAGAGAGAGTGACAAGGATGAGAGAGAGTGCGTGACAAGAGAGAGAGAGCAACAAGGATGAGAGAGAGAGTGCAACAAGGATGAGAGAGAGTGCGTGACAAGGATGAGAGTGAGTGCAACAAGGATGAGAGAGAGTGCAACAAGGATGAGAGAGAGAGAGAGAGAGAAAGAGAGCGCGAGCGACAAGGATGAGAGAGAAAGAGCGACAAGGATAAGAGAGAGAGTGAGGGAAAGAGAGCGACAAGGACGAGAGCGAAGGAAAGAGAGCGACAAGGATGAGAGAGAAAGAGCGACAAGGATAAGAGAGAGAGAGAGAGTGAGGGAAAGAGAGCGACAAGGACGAGAGCAAAATGTGACCACAACGACAGCAGAGATTGGGCATCACAGACATACACTATACACAGTGTCAGACCAGTGTCACTATACACAGTGTCAGACCAGTGTCACTATACACAGTGTCACTATACACAGTATCAGACCAGTGTCACTATACACAGTATCAGACCAGTGTCACTATACACAGTATCAGACCAGTGTCACTATACGCACAGTGTCAGACCAGTGTCACTATACACAGTATCAGACCAGTGTCACTATACACACAGTGTCAGACCAGTGTCACTATACACAGTGTCACTATACACAGTATCAGACCAGTGTCACTATACACAGTATCAGACCAGTGTCACTATAAACAGTATCAGACCAGTGTCACTATACACACAGTGTCAGACCAGTGTCACTATACACAGTATCAGACCAGTGTCACTATACACAGTATCAGACCAGTGTCACTATACACAGTGTCACTATACACACAGTGTCAGACCAGTGTACACGTGGAACTTACCTGAGGAGCAGGTCCTGCCATCTCCAAGCAGATTAACCCCCGTGGGGCAGGCGCAGCTGTGGCCTTTCGGGTGGGGAGAGAGGAGGCAGATATGGCTGCAGCCTCCGTTATTAATGGAACAAGCAGATCGAACTGTGGGGAAGAGAGATATACATACACCTGTCAACGGAGTGTTATAGGGAGAGGGGGCCCTGTAATAGAGGGGTGAGAGGTACAGGACAGTTATATGGGGAGGGGGCCTGTAATAGAGGGGTGATAGGTACAGGATAGTTATAGGGAGAGGGGGGCCTGTAATAGGGGAGGGATAGGTACAGGACAGATATAGGGTGAGGTCCCTGTAATAGAGGGGTGATAGGTACAGGACAGTTATAGGGTGAGGGGTCCCTGTAATAGGGGAGTGATAGGTACAGGACAGATATAGGGTGAGAGGTCCCTGTAATAGAGAGGTGATAGGTACAGGACAGATATAGGGTGAGAGGTCCCTGTAATAGAGGGGTGATAGGTACAGGACAGTTATAGTGTGAGGGGTCCCTGTAATAGAGGGGTGATAGGTACAAGACAGTTATAGGGTGAGGGGTCCCTGTAATAGGGGAGTGATAGGTACAGGACTGATATAGGGTGAGGTCCCTGTAATAGAGGGGTGATAGGTACAGGACAGATATAGGGTGAGGTCCCTGTAATAGAGGGGTGATAGGTACCGGACAGTGATAGGGGGGGGGGGGTCCTGTAATAGAGGGGTGATAGGTACAGGACAGTTATAGGGGGAGGGTCCCTGTAATAGAGGAGAGATAGGTACAGGACAGTTATAGGGTGAGAGGTCCCTGTAATAGAGGAGTGATAGGTACAGGACAGTTATAGGGTGAGAGGTCCCTGTAATAGAGGGGTGATAGGTACAGGACAGTTATAGGGGGAGGGGTCCCTGTAATAGAGGAGGGATAGGTACAGGACAGTTATAGGGGGAGGGGTCCTGTAATAGAGGGGTGATAGGTACAGGACAGTTATAGGGGGAGGGTGTCCTGTAATAGAGGGGTGATAGGTACAGGACAGTTATAGGGGAGGGGTCCCTGTAATAGAGGGGTGATAGGTACAGGACAGTTATAGGGTGAGAGGTCCCTGTAATAGAGGAGTGATAGGTACAGGACAGTTATAAGGGGGAGGGGGCCTGTAATAGAGGGGTGATAGGTACAGGACAGTTATAGGGTGAGAGGTCCCTGTAATAGAGGAGTGATAGGTACAGGACAGTTATAGGGGGCGGGGGCCTGTAATAGAGGGGTGATAGGTACAGGACAGTTATAGGGGGAGGGGTCCCTGTAATAGAGGAGTGATAGGTACAGGACAGTTATAGGGGGAGGGGTCCCTGTAATAGAGGGGTGAGAGGTACAGGACAGTTATAGGGGGAGGGGTCCCTGTAATAGAGGAGTGATAGGTACAGTACAGTTATAAGGGGAGGGGTCCCTGTAATTGAGGGGTGATAGGTACAGGACAGTTATAGGGTGAGGGGTCCCTGTAATAGAGGGGTGATAGGTACAGGACAGTTAGTGGGGGAGGGGGTCCCTGTAAAAGAGGGGTGATAGGTACAGGACAGTTATAGGGGGAGGGGTCCCTGTAATAGAGGAGAGATAGGTACAGGACAGTTATAGGGTGAGAGGTCCCTGTAATAGAGGAGAGATAGGTACAGGACAGTTATAGGGTGAGTGGGTCCCTGTAATAGAGGAGAGATAGGTACAGGACAGTTATAGGGGGAGGGGTCCCTGTAATAGAGGAGAGATAGGTACAGGACAGTTATAGGGGGAGGGGTCCCTGTAATAGAGGGGTGATAGGTACAGGACAGTTATAGGGGGAGGGGGCCTGTAATAGAGGGGTGATAGGTACAGGACAGTTATAGGGTGAGTGGGTCCTGTAATAGAGGAGGGATAAGTACAGGACAGTTATAGGGTGAGTGGGTCCTGTAATAGAGGAGGGATAGGTACAGATCAGTTATAGGGTGAGGGGGTCCTGTAATAGAGGGGTGATAGGTACAGGACAGTTACAAGGGGAGGGGGCCTGTAATAGAGGGGTGATAGGTACAGGACAGTTCTAGGGTGAGGGGGTCCTGTAATAGAGGGGTGATAGGTACAGGGCAGTTACTGGATGTTAACACGCCAGCGAGTCTCATACCTGGGGTCCGGTGACGGTGGAACACGTGAATGTCCATCAGGTTCTCCAGATTCTCCCGCACAGTCTGACGCCCGAGCCCTGTCTTGCGATCTGCACTCTCGATGCTTTTTGACTGCCAGTCAGTCCAGTAAATACGGTCCCCATACAGGGTCAGGCCAAAGGGGTGTGGGAGGTCGGTCCCAATCAGCACCTAAAAGCCCCTCAGAGCACAAGGGTTCCCCTTTAATATTTCTGCTGCCCTAGTGATATAAAACACACACACACACACACACAGAAAATGGAAGGGGGCCGGACATACAGTTCGACAAAAATGTCGACCAAAACGAAGATAGGAGTACGATCAGAAAATGTGTAGCAGCGACACGGAGGAGAGAGTCTGGAACCGCAGTACCTGGAACGTCATTGGAGAACTCTCCATCCAGCGGGGGCGAGATGGGGGCTGAACATTATGACACACGCGCAAAGTCTACATAGAGAGACTTATGTCAGGTGCGCTCACCTGTCGGTCGGTTCCGTCCAGCCTAGCCGACTCTATGGTTTTCATGCCGGCATCGGCCCAGTACAGGCGCTCTGACTCGTAGTCTATGGCCAGTCCATTGGGCCAGGTGAGGTTGGACGAGATGATAACCAGGCGGCTTGAGGCGTCCATCCCTGCACGCTCGATCTTTGGGCTGGCTCCCCAGTCTGTCCAGTACATGAACCTGGGGGCAGACACACAGCTTGTAACCGCGCAGGGGGAATGGAGGGGCCTAGGAACACACACTCACCCCAATATGTAAAAACTTGCCCCATACTTACCCAAAAGCAGACACACAGCTTGTAACCGCGCAGGGGGAATGGAGGGGCCTAGGAACACACACTCACCCACCCCAATATGTCAAAACTTGCCCCATACTTACCCAAAAGCAGACACACAGACACACACACAACCCCCACGTGGAAAGCTGCCCCCAACACACAGACGCACCCTCCTATCGGATCCACCACGATGTCCCGGGGTCGGTCCAGGTTCTCCCAGATCAGCACGCTGCGCAGGGACCCGTCTGTGTTCGCAACCTCAATGCGGTCTGTGCCTGAGAGCGAGATGGAGGCGTCACAATGGCCAGGACCACCTAACAGACGGCAAAGCGTCTCTCCCGCGCCCTTGTGTTCATCGTGATGCTACGCTGCATTGTGACATTGTTCCAGCATTTCCAACCATGTCAAATTGTTTGTGGGCGGCTTCTTCAAATGGGACTGGATCACTTTTTTCACACCATTTACAAAGCCAGGCCCGTTCAGGGCTAACTGCAGAGTTTTCATTAGGCCCGGGGCCTATGGCGGCAAAATTTGGGGGCGGCAAAAACGTCTGCCCCGGTTTACAAATACCGCGCTTTAGGGCGACACTTACCCGTGGTGGCTGCCTCCTTCCCGAATCGCAGCGGACGTCACCAACGTGATGTCACACGGCGTCATCTTGCCATGGCAATGCGAAGCCGTGTGACGTCGCGGTGGTGCCGTCCGTAGCGTCATTTGACGCTGTGATTCGGAAGGAGAAGCAGGTCGGCCCCGGGGGCCGAGAAAGTTATATTTGGTGAGTTTTCCAGCCTAAATTTGAGCCGTTTTTACACGTTTGCGCCATGATGTAGGAAATGAAGGTGTCTGATGGCGGGGTGTTTGTAAGGATGTGTGGTGAACTCCGGCAGTGCCGGGCGGCTCAGTAACAAACTCCTCCGTCGCGCAGGTGGGGTTAAGAGGCAGCATGTGCTGGTACAGCACCGAGTATAATACCTGCGTCCGTCCAGTAGAGCTTGTGAGTCACCCAGTCGATGGCCAGCCCGGCCGGACTTTCCAAGCTGCTCTCTACGACAACCTGGGGATGCAATGAGAAAACACAGGTGAGGACTGCAGAGCATCTCATCAACACGGGTACAGAGCATCCCTCCTTTTACACCAGACATTGTAAAAACAAAAAAAAAGCATTGCACACCATTGATCTAAACCAGGGGCGGCCAACTCCAGTGCTCAAGGGCCACCAACAGGTCATGTCTTACGGATATCCCTGCTTCAGCACAGGTGGCGCAATCAGTGGCTCAGTCTTTGACTGTGCTGAAGCAGCGATATCCTTTAGACATGACCTGTTGGTGGCCCTTGACTGGAGTTGGCCGTCCCTGATCTGTGAAGGTTCCCTGTGAAGAGTCCTGCAGAACGCTGCAAAGCCCTATCACAGCTAAACCCCTACATTACCCTGTTATATGCTCAATGAATCCCTTTGCCACTAACCCTGACCATTGACCTGCCATGCTAGCCATCGCTCTGCAAACCTTTCCATGCCAGCCACCTGCCGTGCCCCAACTCCCCGTCACACCAGCGCAGAGCGTCGCCCCGCGTCCCCCCCCCCCCTCACCTCCTGGCCGCTACCGTCCCACTTGGATCGGCTAATGGAGTCGGTGGTGATGTCGCTCCAGTACATGAGGTCAGTGGCAGCGTCCCAGTCCAGCGCCACCGCGCTGCGCACGTCGGACAGCGGGATGACGTCATCGGACAGGTCGTCCGTGTCGAAGCTGATCCTCCGGATGTCCGTCCTTCGGGCAAAAAGCAGGAACTTGTCAAGACCTGATCAAAGGTCAAAGGTCGTCTTAATTTCTTCAGCTTCAAAACAGCACAAACAGAGCAACAAAAAAAAAGGGGGGGGGGTGGGGACGAGCAGTATATGGAGGGAGGGAGGATGGAAGAGCAGTATATGGAGGGAGGGAGGATGGAAGAGCAGGCAGCTGTATTAACAGGGGGGAGGGGAGAGAGCATGTTTAGCTGTTAAAAGAGGAATGCTCATGGAAATCAGCTGTATAAAGAGGGGGTAATGAAGGAGGTAGGTCCAAGTTTTTATATATATTAACACAGGAGTGAAGCAGGGGGTCTCTATTCCTTTCAGCTCCGGGACCCCCTGCTCCCAGAGATACCTCGCTCCGTAGCGGGAGCCGGTACCGGTGGAATTTAAATGTCATCGTCAGACGAGCCAATAGGAAGCTGCACCGGATGATGTCACATCTTCCTATTGGCCCGCGTGACGCATTTAAACGCCGCCATTTTGTTAGGCACACTGTTCCCCGACTACATAGATACCGACCGGCACCCCCTACAGACGTAAGGGTCTGTGGAAGCAGGGGGTCCCCAGAGCTGAAATTCATGGGGTTCAGCTCCCGAGACCCCATGCTTCAAAAACAACCAATGAATGAAGGCAGTGTTGCTGCATTAAAAGGATAGAGCAGGGTAATCAGCTGTATAAAGAGGGATGGCCGAGATAATCAGCTGTATAAAGAGGGACGGCCGAGATAATCAGCTGTATAAAGAGGGGTGGCCGAGATAACCAGCTGTATAAAGAGGGGTGGCCGAGATAACCAGCTGTATAAAGAGGGGTGGCAGAGATAATCAGCTGTATAAAGAGGGGTGGCCGAGATAATCAGCTGTATAAAGAGGGATGGCCGAGATAATCAGAAGTATAAAGAGGGGTGGCCGAGATAATCAGCTGTATAAAGAGGGGTGGCAGAGATAATCAGCTGTATAAAGAGGGGTGGCCGAGATAATCAGCTGTATAAAGAGGGATGGCCGAGATAATCAGCTGTATAAAGAGGGATGGCCGAGATAATCAGCTGTATAAAGAGGGATGGCCGAGATAATCAGCTGTATAAAGAGGGATGGGCGAGATAATCAGCTGTATAAAGAGGGATGGCCGAGATAAATCAGCTGTATAAAGAGGGGTGGCCGAGATAATCAGCTGTATAAAGAGGGGTGGCCGAGATAACCAGCTGTATAAAGAGGGATGGCCGAGATAATCAGCTGTATAAAGAGGGATGGCCGAGATAAATCAGCTGTATAAAGAGGGATGGCCGAGATAACCAGCTGTATAAAGAGGGACGGCCGAGATAATCAGCTGTATAAAGAGGGACGGCCGAGATAATCAGCTGTATAAAGAGGGATGGCCGAGATAATCAGCTATATAAAGAGGGATGGCCGAGATAATCAGCTGTATAAAGAGGGATGGCCGAGATAACCAGCTGTATAAAGAGGGACGGCCGAGATAATCAGCTGTATAAAGAGGGACGGCCGAGATAATCAGCTGTATAAAGAGGGATGGCCGAGATAATCAGCTGTATAAAGAGGGATGGCCGAGATAATCAGCTGTATAAAGAGGGATGGCCGAGATAAATCAGCTGTATAAAGAGGGATGGCCGAGATAATCCGCTGTATAAAGAGGGATGGGCGAGATAATCCGCTGTATAAAGAGGGATGGCCGAGATAAATCCGCTGTATAAAGAGGGACGGCCGAGATAATCAGCTGTATAAAGAGGGACGGCCGAGATAATCAGCTGTATAAAGAGGGATGGCCGAGATAATCCGCTCTATGAGGGGCATTGATATGGGAAGAGGGCAGACTGGCGCATCGGGCTGGAAGGAGAACACGTGGTATAAAGAGGGGGGGCGGGCTCTAGCACGGCCCTCTCTGTATATATAAAACCCGCCTGTTCCCGGTCACTCCCAGCCCCGTACCCCCGGCCCTTACTCTTGGCGCAGATCTGCGGGCTGGTCTTGCGGAAGCCGGTGGGGCAGGCGCAGGAGAAGGTGTCCACACTGGGGAGGCAGAGGTGGGAGCAGCCGCCGTTATCATCACCGCAGCGGTTTGTCCCTAGAGAGAAGAGGGGAAACAACTCTGATGAGGGACAGAAAGCAAGGAAAATGGGGCTTCTGTGACCAGGACGGAGTACACTGCCAGCGCTGGGCGACACTATACACACACACACACACACACACACTGCCAGCGCTGGGCGACACTATACACACACACACACACACACTGCCAGCGCTGGGCGACACTATACACACACACTGCCAGCGCTGGGCGACACTATACACACACACTGCCAGCGCTGGGCGACACTATACACACACACACACACACACACACTGCCAGCGCTGGGCGACACTATACACACACACACTGCCAGCGCTGGGCGACTCTATATACACACACACACACACTGCCAGCGCTGGGCGACACTACACACACACACACACACTGCCAGCGCTGGGCGACTCTATATATACACACACACACACACACTGCCAGCGCTGGGCGACTCTATATATACACACACACACACACACTGCCAGCGCTGGGCGACTCTATATATACACACACACACTGCCAGCGCTGGGCGACACTATACACACACACACACACACACACTGCCAGCGCTGGGCGACACTACACACACACACACACACACACACTGCCAGCGCTGGGCGACTCTATATATACACACACACACTGCCAGCGCTGGGCGACTCTATATATACACACACACACACACTGCCAGCGCTGGGCGACTCTATATATACACACACACACTGCCAGCGCTGGGCGACACTATACACACACACACACACACACACACACACACACTGCCAGCGCTGGGCGGCTCTATATACACACACACACACACACACACACTGCCAGCGCTGGGCGACTCTATATACACACACACACACACTGCCAGCGCTGGGCGACACTATACACACACACACACACACACACACACTGCCAGCGCTGGGCGACACTATACACACACACACACACACTGCCAGCGCTGGGCGACACTATACACACACACACACACACACACTGCCAGCGCTGGGCGACTCTATATATATACACACACACACACACACACACACACACACTGCCAGCGCTGGGCGACTCTATACACACACACACACACACACACTGCCAGCGCTGGGCGACACTATACACACACACACACTGCCAGCGCTGGGCGACTCTATACACACACACACACACACACACACACACACTGCCAGCGCTGGGCGACACTATACACACACACACACACACTGCCAGCGCTGGGCGACACTACACACACACACACACACACACTGCCAGCGCTGGGCGACACTACACACACACACACACACACTGCCAGCGCTGGGCGACACCACACACACACACACACACACACACACACTGCCAGCGCTGGGCGACACTACACACACACACACACACACACACACACACACACACACACACACTGCCAGCGCTGGGCGACACTATACACACACACACTGCCAGCGCTGGGCGACTCTATATACACACACACACACACACACACACACACACACTGCCAGCGCTGGGCGACTCTATATACACACACACACACACACACACTGCCAGCGCTGGGCGACTCTATATACACACACACACACACTGCCAGCGCTGGGCGACTCTATATACACACACACACACACACTGCCAGCGCTGGGCGACACTATACACACACACACACACACACACTGCCAGCGCTGGGCGACACTATACACACACACACACACACACACACTGCCAGCGCTGGGCGACACTACACACACACACACACACCCTGCCAGCGCTGAGCGACACTATACACACACACACTGCCAGCGCTGGGCGACTCTATATACACACACACACACACACACACACACACACACACTGCCAGAGCTGGGCGACACTATACACACACACACACACACACACACACACACTGCCAGCGCTGGGCGACACTATACACACACACACACACACACACACACACACACATACTGCCAGCGCTGGGCGACACTATACACACACACACACACACACACTGCCAGCGCTGGGCGACACTATACACACACACACACACACACACACACTGCCAGCGCTGGGCGACACTATACACACACACACACACACACACACTGCCAGCTCTGGGCGACTCTATATATACACACACACACACTGCCAGCGCTGGGCGACTCTATACACACACACACACACACACACACACACTGCCAGCGCTGGGCGACACTATACACACACACACACACACACACACTGCCAGCGCTGGGCGACACTATACACACACACACACTGCCAGCGCTGGGCGACACTATACACACACACACACACACACACTGCCAGCGCTGGGCGACACTATACACACACACACACTGCCAGCGCTGGGCGACTCTATATACACACACACACACTGCCAGCGCTGGGCGACACTATACACACACACACTGCCAGCGCTGGGCGACACTATACACACACACACACACACACTGCCAGCGCTGGGCGACACTATACACACACACACTGCCAGCGCTGGGCGACTCTATATACACACACACACACACTGCCAGCGCTGGGCGACACTATACACACACACACACACACACTGCCAGCGCTGGGCGACTCTATATACACACACACACACACTGCCAGCGCTGGGCGACACTATACACACACACACACACACACTGCCAGCGCTGGGCGACACTATACACACACACACACACACACACACTGCCAGCGCTGGGCGACACTATACACACACACACACACACACACACACACACACACACACACACACACTGCCAGCGCTGGGCGACACTATACACACACACACACACACTGCCAGCGCTGGGCGACACTATACACACACACACACACACACTGCCAGCGCTGGGCGACTCTATATATACACACACACACACACACTGCCAGCGCTGGGCGACTCTATACACACACACACACACACACACACACTGCCAGCGCTGGGCGACACTATACACACACACACACACACACACTGCCAGCGCTGGGCGACACTATACACACACACACACTGCCAGCGCTGGGCGACACTATACACACACACACACACACTGCCAGCGCTGGGCGACACTATACACACACACACACACACACACACACACACACACATACACTGCCAGCGCTGGGCGACACTATACACACACACACACACACACACACTGCCAGCGCTGGGCGACACTATACACACACACACACACACACACACTGCCAGCGCTGGGCGACTCTATATATACACACACACACACACACACACTGCCAGCGCTGGGCGACTCTATACACACACACACACACACACACACACTGCCAGCGCTGGGCGACACTATACACACACACACACACACACACACACACTGCCAGCGCTGGGCGACACTATACACACACACACACTGCCAGCGCTGGGCGACACTATACACACACACACACACACACACACACACTGCCAGCGCTGGGCGACACTATACACACACACACACTGCCAGCGCTGGGCGACTCTATATACACACACACACACTGCCAGCGCTGGGCGACACTATACACACACACACTGCCAGCGCTGGGCGACACTATACACACACACACACACACACTGCCAGCGCTGGGCGACACTATACACACACACACTGCCAGCGCTGGGCGACTCTATATACACACACACACACTGCCAGCGCTGGGCGACACTATACACACACACACACACACACACTGCCAGCGCTGGGCGACTCTATATACACACAAACACACACACACACTGCCAGCGCTGGGCGACACTATACACACACACACACACACTGCCAGCGCTGGGCGACACTATACACACACACACACACACACACACTGCCAGCGCTGGGCGACACTATACACACACACACACACTTCCAGCGCTGGGCGACTCTATATACACACACACACACACACACACACACTGCCAGCGCTGGGCGACTCTATATACACACACACACACACACTGCCAGCGCTGGGCGACTCTATATACACACACACACACACACACTGCCAGCGCTGGGCGACTCTATATACACACACACACACACACACACACTGCCAGCGCTGGGCGACTCTATACACTCACACACACACACACACACACTGCCAGCGCTGGGCGACTCTATACACACACACACACACACACACTGCCAGCGCTGGGCGACACTATACACACACACACACACACACTGCCAGCGCTGGGCGACTCTATATATACACACACACACACACACACACACACACTGCCAGCGCTGGGAGACTCTATACACACACACACACAGACACACACAGCCAGCGCTGGGCGACTCTATATACACACACACACACACACACACACACACACACTGCCAGCGCTTGACGAGGGCTATCATGTGCCCGTCTATTCCTTGCCCGGCTATTTCTTGCCCAGCTGCGGCTATTACCTGCCCGGCTATTACCTGACCGGCTATTCCTTGCCCGGCTGCTGGCTATTACCTGCCCGGCTATTCCTTGCCCGGCTGCTGGCTATTACCTGCCCGGCTATTCCTTGCCCGGCTGCTGGCTATTACCTGCCGGCTATTCCTTGCCCGGCTGCTGGCTATTACCTGCCGGCTATTCCTTGCCCGGCTGCTGGCTATTCCCTGCCGGCTATTCCTTGCCCGGCTGCTGGCTATTACCTGCCCGGCTATTACCTGCCCGGCTATTTCTTGCCCAGCTGCGGCTATTCCTTGCCCGGCTATTCCTTGCCCGGTTGCTGGCTATTCCTTGCCCGGTTGCTGGCTATTACCTGCCGGCTATTCCTTGCCCGGTTGCTGGCTATTACCTGCCGGCTATTCCTTGCCCGGCTGCTGGCTATTACCTGCCCGGTTATTCCTTGCCCGGCTATTCCTTGCCCGGTTGCTGGCTATTCCTTGCCCGGCTGCTGGCTATTACCTGCCGGCTATTCCTTGCCCGGTTGCTGGCTATTCCTTGCCCGGCTGCTGGCTATTACCTGCCCGGTTATTCCTTGCCCGGTTGCTGGCTATTACCTGACCGGCTATTTCTTGCCCGGCTGCTGGCTATTACCTGCCCGGTTATTCCTTGCCCGGCTGCTGGCTATTACCTGCCCGGCTATTCCTTGCCCGGCTGCTGGCTATTACCTGCCCGGCTATTCCTTGCCCGGCTGCTGGCTATTCCTTGCCCGGCTATTCCTTGCCCGGCTGCTGGCTATTACCTGCCGGCTATTACTTGCCCATCTGCTGGCTATTACCTGCCCGGCTATTCCTTGCCCGGCTGCGGCTATTACCTGCCCGGCTTTTCCTTGCACCGGCTATTCCTTGCCCGGCTGCTGGCTATTACCTGCCCGGCTATTACTTGCCCATCTGCTGGCTATTACCTGCCGGCTATTCCTTGCCTGGCTGCTGGCTATTACCTGCCCGGCTATTCCTTGCACCGGCTATTCCTTGCCCGGCTGCTGGCTATTACCTGCCCGGCTATTCCTTGCCCGGCTGCGGCTATTACCTGCCCGGCTTTTCCTTGCACCGGCTATTCCTTGCCCGGCTGCTGGCTATTACCTGCCCGGCTATTCTTTGCCCGGCTGCTGGCTATTCCTTGCCTGGCTATTCCTTGCCCGGCTGCTGGCTATTACCTGCCCGGCTATTCCTTGCACCGGCTATTCCTTGCCCGGCTGCTGGCTATTACCTGCCCGGCTATTCCTTGCCCGGCTGCGGCTATTACCTGCCCGGCTTTTCCTTGCACCGGCTATTCCTTGCCCGGCTGCTGGCTATTACCTGCCCGGCTATTCTTTGCCCGGCTGCTGGCTATTCCTTGCCTGGCTATTCCTTGCCCGGCTGCTGGCTATTACCTGCCGGCTATTCCTTGCCCGGTTGCTGGCTATTACCTGCCGGCTGGCGCTGTGGGTGCAGGGTGTGGATGTCCATGGGGAAGTGCAGCTTGCTTCGTATCACCTCTTGGTTCTTCCCGGTGAATTTGTTGGCACTGTTGATGCTCTTTGTGTGCCAGTCCGTCCAGTACAGGCTATCCTCAAACACTGTGATGGCAAAAGGGTGCGGGAGACCTGAGGGTCAAGAGAGGAAAGGTCAGCAACCCCAACAGCCACCGAGCGCACTTCCAGAGCATGGAGGAGCCAAGTATTGCTGAGACAAGGGTAGGTCATGTGGTAACGCTCTGCAGGCTTCCTAAACTGCCCAGCAGGGCGACGGGTTGGGCAAGCCGTGCTCTGCAGGGCGACGGGTTGGGCGAGCCGTGCTCTGCAGGGCGACGGGTTGGGGCGAGCCGTGCTCTGCAGGGCGACGGGTTGGGGCGAGCCGTGCTCTGCAGGGCAACAGGTTGGGCGAGCCGTACTCTGCAGGGCGACAGGTGGGGCGAGCCGTGCTCTTCAGGGTGACAGGTGGAGTGAACCGTGCTCCGCAGGGCGACGGGTTGGGGTGGGCCGTGCTCTGCAGGGCGACGGGTTGGGGGCGAGCCGTGCTCTGCAGGGTGACAGGTTGGGGCGAGCCGTGCTCTGCAGGGCGACGGGTTGGGGCGAGCCGTGCTCTGCAGGGCAACAGGTTGGGCGAGCCGTACTCTGCAGGGCGACAGGTGGGGCGAGCCGTGCTCTTCAGGGTGACAGGTGGAGTGAACCGTGCTCCGCAGGGCGACGGGTTGGGGTGAGCCGTGCTCTGCAGGGCGACGGGTTGGGGGCGAGCCGTGCTCTGCAGGGTGACAGGTTGGGGCGAGCCATGCTCTGCAGGGCGACGGTTTGGGGTGAGCCGTGCTCCACAGGGCAACAGGTTGGGGCGATCCAAAAGATGTGAGAGAAAGAATGCTCTGCAAGCAGGAAGGTGCTGGGGAGTGATGCTCTGCAAGCAGGAAGGTGCTGGGGAGTGATGCTCTGCAAGCAGGAAGGTGCTGGGGAGTGATGCTCTGCAAGCAGGAAGGTGCTGGGGAGTGATGCTCTGCAAGCAGGAAGGTGCTGGGGAGTGATGCTCTGCAAGCAGGAAGGTGCTGGGGAGTGATGCTCTGCAAGCAGGAAGGTGCTGGGGAGTGATGCTCTGCAAGCAGGAAGGTGCTGGGGAGTGATGCTCTGCAAGCAGGAAGGTGCTGGGGAGTGATGCTCTGCAAGCAGGAAGGTGCTGGGGAGTGATGCTCTGCAAGCAGGAAGGTGCTGGGGAGTGATGCTCTGCAAGCAGGAATGTGCTGGGGAGTGATGCTCTGCAAGCAGGAATGTGCTGGGGAGTGATGCTCTGCAAGCAGGAATGTGCTGGGGAGTGATGCTCTGCAAGCAGGAATGTGCTGGGGAGTGATGCTCTGCAAGCAGGAATGTGCAGGGGAGTGATGCTCTGCAAGCAGGAAGGTGCTGGGGAGTGATGCTCTGCAAGCAGGAAGGTGCTGGGGAGTGATGCTCTGCAAGCAGGAATGTGCTGGGGAGTGATGCTCCGCAAGCAGGAATGTGCTGGGGAGTGATGCTCCGCAAGCAGGAATGTGCTGGGGAGTGATGCTCCGCAAGCAGGAAGGTGCTGGGGAGTGATGCTCTGCAAGCAGGAAGGTGCCGGGGAGTGATGCTCTGCAAGCAGGAAGGTGCTGGGGAGTGATGCTCTGCAAGCAGGAAGGTGCTGGGGAGTGATGCTCTGCAAGCAGGAAGGTGCTGGGGAGTGATGCTCTGCAGCAGGAAGGTGCTGGGGAGTGATGCTCTGCAAGCAGGAAGGTGCTGGGGAGTGATGCTCTACAAGCAGGAAGGTGCTGGGGAGTGATGCTCTGCAAGCAGGAAGGTGCTGGGGAGTGATGCTCTGCAAGCAGGAAGGTGCTGGGGAGTGATGCTCTGCAAGCAGGAAGGTGCTGGGGAGTGATGCTCTGCAAGCAGGAAGGTGCTGGGGAGTGATGCTCTGCAAGCAGGAAGGTGCTGGGGAGTGATGCTCTGCAAGCAGGAAGGTGCTGGGGAGTGATGCTCTGCAAGCAGGAAGGTGCTGGGGAGTGATGCTCTGCAGTGGCTCTCCTCACCTTGGCTGATCACAGCCTTGCGGTTGGCCCCGTCCAGGTCTGCACGCTCAATGACATGGTGCTTAGCGTCCACCCAGTACATGCGTCTCCCGGCGTAGTCTATTGTCAACCCGTTGGGCCAGAAGAGGTGAGTGTTCGCGATAACGCGGCGGTTTGAGCCGTCCATGCTGGCGTATTCTATGCGCGGCGTGTTACCCCAGTCTGTCCAGTAGATGGTGCTAGAGAAACATGAGACATAAGCCTCAAGATGACCCCCCAAAAAACAGTGGTTCTCAATATTTTAATCTACCCCCCCCAAGTAGAATTTTATTAAAGTCGGGGTGCTCAGGGGTATTTTTTTTTTAAATAGAGGTGCAGGAACCCAAAAAGCATCTAACCCTCCCTCCCAGACTGCTGCATTCCTACTAATAGTTTCAGAACCACTGTATGGAGTTTTTGTATTGATCCCTAAAAAAGGCGCCAGAACTGTTCCCCTGATACACCCCAAAGAAAACCCTAGGGCAGGGGTGGGCAAATACAGCTCTCAAGAGTCACCTACAGGTCAGGTTTTCAGGATATCCCTGCTTTAGCAGAGGGGGCTCAGTCAGCCCCCTGTGCTGAAGCAGGGATATACTTAAAACCTGACCTGTTGGTGGCTCTTGAGAATGGGAGTTACTCACCCTTGCCCTAGGGTTATCAATGGAGGGAATCTGACTTCTCTCTCCTATAGAGTAGAAATGACTTGCTGGCCACTCGGGCACTGAAATGGGTAACATACGCCTCCATGGGGTGCAGGGCAATGGCTCGAGGCTTCTCCAGGTTGTTCCACAGCAGGACTTTGCGATGAGACCCATCCAGATTGGAGACTTCAATGCGTGAGGTGCCAGAATCCGTCCAGAACAGCTTGTCGGTGATCCAATCAATGGCCAGACCCCCTAACCACAAAGAGGGGGTCAGCAGAGGTCAAAAGGTAACTCACAGTCCCTCCGTGCCACCCCATTTGTGCCCACGTAGTGTTCATCTCCCCATCCTGAGTGGCACTGCGTTCTTCTAAACTGGACTGCCCCACAATGGGCTGTTGCCCTCCTCACTTAAGACTTCTCCACCAACTGCAGACCCCGTCCCCCCATCCTCACCTCGCTCTGTCCACTCTTGGCTCATCCTGACACTAGGTTACCCCTCCCCACACTCACTCCTTGGTCCCTTACACACCTGGACTCTCCAGGCCGGTGGACACCACCTCTTCCACGTTGCTCCCATTAAGGTTGGCTCTCATAATACGGTCCAGTGTGACGTCTGACCAGAAGACCAGCTCGTTCCGGTGGTGGAAGTCCAGCGCAATGGCATTTTCAAGGTTATTGAGCAGCAGGGTGTACTCGGAGCGGTGCGGCAGGACCTGCCGGATGTCGATCCGATTGGCGAAAAGCAGAACCGGCTCCGGCCCTTGGGGAGGTCAAAATATATACATAGCAGCGCTGTACGTAGCATTTTGCTGATACCAATCCCTGTCCTGAGCACATGCATGCACACACACACACACACACACACACACGCACACGCACACACAATATTTTGCTCCAATTGGTTTGGTAACACATGCTGACCCCTCAATAACATGATCGCGGTCAGCCATGTCATTTGATAACCTAGGATATGTTCGAAACGTTGCAGACTTCAGAATAAAAACGACACGATGTTAGAATACTAGAAGATGTAACAGGGACTCGGGATCAGCGGGAGGTGCCGATTATTATATACATTTCAGGGTGTTTATTTCATTGTGATTGGTGCTGCAGTGTAAGGGTGTCACAGTGTAAGGGTGTCACAGTGTAAGGGTGTCACAGTGTCACAGTGTAAGGGTGTCACAGTGTAAGGGTGTCACAGTGTAAGGGTGTCACAGTGTCACAGTGTCAGGGTGTCACAGTGTCAGGGTGTCACAGTGTCACAGTGTAAGGGTGTCACAGTGTAAGGGTGTCACAGTGTAAGGGTGTCACAGTGTAAGGGTGTCACAGTGTAAGGGTGTCACAGTGTAAGGGTGTCACAGTGTAAGGGTGTCACAGTGTAAGGGTGTCACAGTGTAAGGGTGTCACAGTGTAAGGGTGTCACAGTGTAAGGGTGTCACAGTGTAAGGGTGTCACAGTGTAAGGGTGTCACAGTGTAAGGGTGTCACAGTGTCACAGTGTAAGGGTGTCACAGTGTCACAGCGTAAGGGTGTCACAGTGTCACCGTGTAAGGGTGTCACAGTGTCACCGTGTAAGGGTGTCACAGTGTCACTGTGTACGGGTGTCACTGTATACGGGTGTCACTGTGTACGGGTGTCACCGTGTACGGGTGTCACCGTGTACGGGTGTAAGGGTGTCAGTGTCACTATGTAAGCAGGGCATCAGGCCCCCATTAAGCCCCCTGCTGTATGATGCACTATACGTCTGTCCAGCGATGAAGGGGTTTAACGAGTCCTATGTATTGTTGGGGGATGTAACAAGGTCCCTTACCCAGCGCCTTGCAGCTGCGTCTGTAACAAGGTCCCTTACCCAGCGCCTTGCAGCTGCGTCTGTAACAAGGTCCCTTACCCAGCGCCTTGCAGCTGCGTCTGTAACAAGGTCCCTTACCCAGCGCCTTGCAGCTGCGTCTGTAACAAGGTCCCTTACCCAGCGCCTTGCAGCTGCGTCTGTAACAAGGTCCCTTACCCAGCGCCTTGCAGCTGCGTCTGTAACACGGTCCCTTACCCAGCGCCTTGCAGCTGCGTCTGTAACACGGTCCCTTACCCAGCGCCTTGCAGCTGCGTCTGTAACAAGGTTCCTTACCCAGCGCCTTGCAGCTGCGTCTGTAACACGGTCCCTTACCCAGCGCCTTGCAGCTGCGTCTGTAACAAGGTTCCTTACCCAGCGCCTTGCAGCTGCGTCTGTAACAAGGTCCCTTACCCAGCGCCTTGCAGCTGCGTCTGTAACAAGGTCCCTTACCCAGCGCCTTGCAGCTGCGTCTGTAACAAGGTCCCTTACCCAACGCCTTGCAGCTGCGTCTGTAACACGGTCCCTTACCCAGCGCCTTGCAGCTGCGTCTGTAACACGGTCCCTTACCCAGCGCCTTGCAGCTGCGTCTGTAACACGGTCCCTTACCCAGCGCCTTGCAGCTGCGTCTGTAACAAGGTTCCTTACCCAGCGCCTTGCAGCTGCGTCTGTAACACGGTCCCTTACCCAGCGCCTTGCAGCTGCGTCTGTAACAAGGTTCCTTACCCAGCGCCTTGCAGCTGCGTCTGTAACACGGTCCCTTACCCAGCGCCTTGCAGCTGCGTCTGTAACAAGGTTCCTTACCCAGCGCCTTGCAGCTCCGTCTGTCCGGCCGCAGCTGGTATCCCGTGTCACACGAGCACTGGAATCCTCCCTCCGTGTTACTGCAGCCCTGGCTACAATACCCCTCCTCATCGCACTCATCCACGTCTGTGCGGGGCAGAGAGTCATGGGTCAGCCTGCCCACGTGTGGCACGCACATCCCAAAACATGCAGAGAGTCAGGGGTCAGCCTGCCCACGTGTGGCACGCACATCCCAAAACATGCAGAGAGTCAGGGGTCAGCCTGCCCACGTGTGGCACGCACATCCCAAAACATGCAGAGAGTCAGGGGCCAGCCTGCCCACGTGTGGCACGCACATCCCAAAACATGCAGAGTCAGGGGTCAGCCTGCCCACGTGTGGCACGCACATCCCAAAACATGCAGAGTCAGGGGTCAGCCTGCCCACGTGTGACACGCACATCCCAAAACATGCAGAGTCAGGGGTCAGCCTGTCCACGTGTGACACGCACAGCCCAAAACATGCAGAGAGTCAGGGGTCAGCCTGCCCACGTGTGACACGCACATCCCAAAACATGCAGAGTCAGGGGTCAGCCTGCCCACGTGTGACACGCACATCCCAAAACATGCAGAGTCAGGGGTCAGCCTGCCCACGTGTGGCACGCACATCCCAAAACATGCAGAGTCAGGGGTCAGCCTGCCCACGTGTGACACGCACATCCCAAAACATGCAGAGTCAGGGGCCAGCCTGCCCACGTGTGGCACGCACATCCCAAAACATGCAAAGTCAGGGGTCAGCCTGCCCACGTGTGACACGCACATCCCAAAACATGCAGAGTCAGGGGTCAGCCTGCCCACGTGTGACACGTACATCCCAAAACATGCAGAGTCAGGGGTCAGCCTGCACACGTGTGACACGCACATCCCAAAACATGCAGAGAGTCAGGGGTCAGCCTGCCCACGTGTGGCACGCACATCCCAAAACATGCAGAGTCAGGGGTCAGCCTGCCCACGTGTGACACGCACATCCCAAAACATGCAGAGTCAGGGGTCAGCTTGCCCACGTGTGACACGCACATCCCAAAACATGCAGAGAGTCAGGGGTCAGCCTGCCCACGTGTGGCACGCACATCCCAAAACATGCAGAGAGTCAGGGGTCAGCCTGCCCACGTGTGGCACGCACATCCCAAAACATGCAGAGTCAGGGGTCAGCCTGCCCACGTGTGACACGCACATCCCAAAACATGCAGAGTCAGGGGTCAGCCTGCCCACGTGTGGCACGCACATCCCAAAACATGCAGAGTCAGGGGTCAGCCTGCCCACGTGTGACACGCACATCCCAAAACATGCAGAGTCAGGGGCCAGCCTGCCCACGTGTGGCACGCACATCCCAAAACATGCAAAGTCAGGGGTCAGCCTGCCCACGTGTGACACGCACATCCCAAAACATGCAGAGTCAGGGGTCAGCCTGCCCACGTGTGACACGTACATCCCAAAACATGCAGAGTCAGGGGTCAGCCTGCACACGTGTGACACGCACATCCCAAAACATGCAGAGAGTCAGGGGTCAGCCTGCCCACGTGTGGCACGCACATCCCAAAACATGCAGAGTCAGGGGTCAGCCTGCCCACGTGTGACACGCACATCCCAAAACATGCAGAGTCAGGGGTCAGCTTGCCCACGTGTGACACGCACATCCCAAAACATGCAGAGAGTCAGGGGTCAGCCTGCCCACGTGTGGCACGCACATCCCAAAACATGCAGAGAGTCAGGGGTCAGCCTGCCCACGTGTGGCACGCACATCCCAAAACATGCAGAGTCAGGGGTCAGCCTGCCCACGTGTGGCACGCACATCCCAAAACATGCAGAGAGTCAGGGGTCAGCCTGCCCACGTGTGACACGCACATCCCAAAACATGCAGAGTCAGGGGTCAGCCTGCCCACGTGTGGCACGCACATCCCAAAACATGCAGAGTCAGGTGTCAGCCTGCCCACGTGTGGCACGCACATCCCAAAACATGCTGTTTACTTCCGACCACCAGTGTATTGGCCCAGCCCCCATTAACCCCTCGGCTGCAGGGCCGGTGTAAACTGCGCACATGGAAATGAAAGCATTGAAGCCGTCCCACATTATTATGTATGGGGGGACATGAGAGAAATATGAATACCCTTCCCCAAGAATGTCTCCGCCCTTGTGGGCCTTTCTGGCAGCAAAGGGGATATGTATTCGTGATCCCACGGGATAAACCCAAGGCCCAAACCCAACAAGCGTCTCATTAGACCGCGACAGAATGAGACTGAAAATCAGGTACAGCACTACAGGTGAAGAGTGCCAGGATCCCTGCAGACAGCGTTAGGAGTGGGCAGTGACAGGGGTACCCGTTGATAATTTGGGGTTTTGTGTGTGTGTTCTCACCCTGGCACGACCTCCTGTCCTCCATCAATCTGTACCCAGTCTGGCACGTGCACTGCACCAGCCCCCGCACGGTCTGACACTTCTGAGCGCAGCCCCCGTTCTCGTGGTTACAATTCTCCTCCACGGTGCGAGGTCCTGGTGAGGAGGCGAGAGGACGGCGGGGAGCAGCGATCACAAGATGGAAAACGGCAGGGGGGGGAGGGGGTACGGGGTCAAAGAGAGAGAGCGAGAACAGGAAAAACAAGGAAGCAGAGACACATGGGCGCGTGTTGGGGTGCAGGTAGCTCCCCTCCGGGCAGTGACACTCACGGCAGTTTTGCTGAGGATTCTCATCGCTGCCGTCGCCACAGTCATTGACCCCGTTGCATAACTTCCTCTGCCCGATGCAGCGGCCGCTGCTGCAGAGAAACTGGTCCTGAGCACACTGCGGGGTACCTGCCAGGGAGGAGGCGTACAGAGGGGCTCAGGGAGGAGGCGTACAGAGGGGCTCAGGGAGGAGGCGTACAGAGGGGCTCAGGGAGGAGGCGTACAGAGGGGCTCAGGGAGGAGGCGTACAGAGGGGCTCAGGGAGGAGGCGTACAGACAGGCTCAGGGAGGAGGCGCACAGAGGGGCTCAGGGAGGAGGCGTACAGAGGGGCTCAGGGAGGAGGCGTACAGAGGGGCTCAGGGAGGAGGCATACAGAGGGGCTCAGGGAGGAGGTGTAGAGGGGCTCAGGGAGGAGGCGTACAGAGGGGCTCAGGGAGGAGGCGTACAGAGGGGCTCAGGGAGGAGGCATGCAGAGGGGCTCAGGGAGGAGGCGTGCAGAGGGGCTCAGGGAGGAGGCGTGCAGAGGGGCTCAGGGAGGAGGCGTACAGAGGGGCTCAGGGAGGAGGCGCACAGAGGGGCTCAGGGAGGAGGCGCACAGAGGGGCTCAGGGAGGAGGCATACAGAGGGGCTCAGGGAGGAGGCGTACAGAGGGGCTCAGGGAGGAGGCGTACAGAGGGGCTCAGGGAGGAGGCGTACAGAGGGGCTCAGGGAGGAGGCATACAGAGGGGCTCAGGGAGGAGGCATACATAGGGGCTCAGGGAGGAGGCGTACAGAGGGGCTCAGGGAGGAGGCATACATAGGGGCTCACGGAGGAGGCGTGCAGGGGGCTCAGGGAAGGCGTGACTTCAGCACACACCGCGGGGCTCTCGGTTTAAACACACACCGCGGGGCTCTCGGTTTAAACACACACCGCGGGGCTCTCGGCTTACACACACCACGGGGCTCTCGGCTTACACACACCACGGGGCTCTCGGCTTACACACACCACGAGGCTCTCGGCTTACACACACACCGCGGAGCCCTCGGCTTACACACACACCGCGGAGCCCTCGGCTTACACACACAGCGGGGCTCTCGGCTTACACACACCACGGGGCTCTCGGCTTACACACACCACGGGGCTCTCGGCTTACACACACCACGAGGCTCTCGGCTTACACACACACCGCGGAGCCCTCGGCTTACACACACCACGGGGCTCTCGGCTTACACACACCACGAGGCTCTCGGCTTACACACACACCGCGGAGCCCTCGGCTTACACACACAGCGGGGCTCTCGGCTTACACACACCGCGGGGCTCTCGGCTTACACACACACCGAGGCTCTCGGCTTACACACACACACACCGCGGGGCTCTCGGCTTGCACACACCGTGGGGCTCTTGGCTTACACACACACCGAGGCTCTCGGCTTACACACACACACACCGCGGGGCTCTCGGCTTGCACACGCCGCGGGGCTCTCGGCTTGCACATACCGCAGGGCTCTCGGCTTACACACACACCGAGGCTCTCGGCTTGCACATACCGCAGGGCTCTCGGCTTACACACACACCGAGGCCCTCAGCTTACACACACACACCGGGGGGCTCTCGGCTTACACACACCACGGGGCTTTCGGCTTACACACACAGCGGGGCTCTCGGCTTACACACACCACGGGGCTCTCGGCTTACACACACACACCGCGGAGCCCTCGGCTTACACACACAGCGGGGCTCTCGGCTTACACACACCGCGGGGCTCTTGGCTTACACACACACCGAGGCTCTCGGCTTACACACACACACCGCGGGGCTCTCGGCTTGCACACACCGTGGGGCTCTTGGCTTACACACACACCGAGGCTCTCGGCTTACACACACACACCGCGGGGCTCTCGGCTTGCACACGCCGCGGGGCTCTCGGCTTGCACATACCGCAGGGCTCTCGGCTTACACACACACCGAGGCTCTCGGCTTGCACATACCGCAGGGCTCTCGGCTTACACACACACCGAGGCCCTCAGCTTACACACACACACCGGGGGGCTCTCGGCTTACACACACACCGAGGCCCTCAGCTTACACACACACACCGGGGGGCTCTCGGCTTACACACACACCGAGGCTCTCGGCTTACACACACACCGCGGGGCTCTCGGCTTACACACACAGCGGGCTCAGGCGTGACTTCAGCAAACATGGGCTCGCGGGGAGCATGACTTCTACATACACACGGGGGGGAGACACGACCCCCCCACACATAGGGGCAGAGGTTTAACTCGGCGTGTCCGCTCAGGAGACACGACCCCCCACACATAGGGGCAGAGGTTTAACTCGGCGTGTCCGCTCAGGAGACACGACCCCCCACACATAGGGGCAGAGGTTTAACTCGGCGTGTCCGCTCAGGAGACACGACCCCCCACACATAGGGGCAGAGGTTTAACTCGGCGTGTCCACTCAGGAGACACGACCCCCCCACACATAGGGGCAGAGGTTTAACTCGGCGTGTCCGCTCAGGAGACACGCCCCCCCCCCCACACATAGGGGCAGAGGTTTAACTCGGCGTGTCCGCTCAGGAGACACGGCCCCCCCCCCCACACATAGGGGCAGAGGTTTAACTCGGCGTGTCCGCTCAGGAGACACGGCCCCCCCACACATAGGGGCAGAGGTTTAACTCGGCGTGTCCGCTCAGGAGACACGACCCCCCCACACATAGGGGCAGAGGTTTAACTCGGCGTGTCCGCTCAGGAGACACGGCCCCCCACACATAGGGGCAGAGGTTTAACTCAGCGTGTCCGCTCAGGAGACACGGCCCCCCACACATAGGGGCAGAGGTTTAACTCGGCGTGTCCACTCAGGAGACACGACCCCCCCACACATAGGGGCAGAGGTTTAACTCGGCGTGTCCGCTCAGGAGACACGGCCCCCCACACATAGGGGCAGAGGTTTAACTCAGCGTGTCCACTCAGGAGACACGACCCCCCCACACATAGGGGCAGAGGTTTAACTCGGCTTGTCCGCTCAGGAGACACGGCCCCCCACACATAGGGGCAGAGGTTTAACTCGGCGTGTCCACTCAGGAGACACGACCCCCCCACACATAGGGGCAGAGGTTTAACTCGGCGTGTCCGCTCAGGAGACACGGCCCCCCACACATAGGGGCAGAGGTTAACTCGGCGTGTCCGCTCAGGAGACACGGCCCCCCACACATAGGGGCAGAGGTTTAACTCGGCGTGTCCGCTCAGGAGACACGGCCCCCCACACATAGGGGCAGAGGTTTAACTCGGCGTGTCCGCTCAGGAGACACGACCCCCCCACACATAGGGGCAGAGGTTTAACTCGGCGTGTCCGCTCAGGAGACACGGCCCCCCACACATAGGGGCAGAGCTTTAACTCGGCGTGTCCGCTCAGGAGACACGACCCCCCACACATAGGGGCAGAGGTTTAACTCGGCGTGTCCGCTCAGGAGACACGACCCCCCCACACATAGGGGCAGAGGTTTAACTCGGCGTGTCCGCTCAGGAGACACGGCCCCCCACACATAGGGGCAGAGGTTTAACTCAGCGTGTCCGCTCAGGAGACACGGCCCCCCACACATAGGGGCAGAGGTTTAACTCGGCGTGTCCACTCAGGAGACACGACCCCCCACACATAGGGGCAGAGGTTTAACTCGGCGTGTCCGCTCAGGAGACACGACCCCCCCACACATAGGGGCAGAGGTTTAACTCGGCGTGTCCGCTCAGGAGACACGGCCCCCCACACATAGGGGCAGAGGTTTAACTCGGCGTGTCCGCTCAGGAGACACGGCCCCCCACACATAGGGGCAGAGGTTTAACTCAGCGTGTCCACTCAGGAGACACGACCCCCCCACACATAGGGGCAGAGGTTTAACTCGGCTTGTCCGCTCAGGAGACACGGCCCCCCACACATAGGGGCAGAGGTTTAACTCGGCGTGTCCACTCAGGAGACACGACCCCCCCACACATAGGGGCAGAGGTTTAACTCGGCGTGTCCGCTCAGGAGACACGGCCCCCCACACATAGGGGCAGAGGTTAACTCGGCGTGTCCGCTCAGGAGACACGGCCCCCCACACATAGGGGCAGAGGTTTAACTCGGCGTGTCCGCTCAGGAGACACGGCCCCCCACACATAGGGGCAGAGGTTTAACTCGGCGTGTCCGCTCAGGAGACACGACCCCCCCACACATAGGGGCAGAGGTTTAACTCGGCGTGTCCGCTCAGGAGACACGGCCCCCCACACATAGGGGCAGAGCTTTAACTCGGCGTGTCCGCTCAGGAGACACGACCCCCCACACATAGGGGCAGAGGTTTAACTCGGCGTGTCCGCTCAGGAGACACGGCCCCCCCACACATAGGGGCAGAGGTTTAACTCGGCGTGTCCGCTCAGGAGACACGACCCCCCCACACATAGGGGCAGAGGTTTAACTCGGCGTGTCCGCTCAGGAGACACGACCCCCCACACATAGGGGCAGAGGTTTAACTCGGCGTGTCCGCTCAGGAGACACGACCCCCCCACACATAGGGGCAGAGGTTTAACTCGGCGTGTCCGCTCAGGAGACACGACCCCCCCACACATAGGGGCAGAGGTTTAACTCGGCGTGTCCGCTCAGGAGACACGACCCCCCACACATAGGGGCAGAGGTTTAACTCGGCATGTCCGCTCAGGTGACACGATCCCCCACACATAGGGGTAGAGGTTTAACTCGGCGTGTCCACTCAGGAGACACGGCCCCCCACACATAGGGGCAGAGGTTTAACTCGGCATGTCCGCTCAGGTGACACGATCCCCCACACATAGGGGTAGAGGTTTAACTCGGCGTGTCCGCTCAGGAGACACGGCGCCCCCCCCCCCACACATAGGGGCAGAGGTTTAACTCGGCGTGTCCGCTCAGGAGACACGGCCCCCCACACATAGGGGCAGAGGTTTAACTCGGCGTGTCCGCTCAGGAGACACGGCCCCCCCCCCACACATAGGGGCAGAGGTTTAACTCGGCGTGTCCGCTCAGGAGACACGGCCCCCCCCCCACACATAGGGGCAGAGGTTTAACTCGGCGTGTCCGCTCAGGAGACACGACCCCCCACACATAGGGGCAGAGGTTTAACTCGGCGTGTCCGCTCAGGTGACACGCCCCCCCCCCCCCCCCACACATAGGGGCAGAGGTTTAACTCGGCGTGTCCGCTCAGGAGACACGACCCCCCCACACATAGGGGCAGAGGTTTAACTCGGCGTGTCCGCTCAGGAGACACGGCCCCCCCCCCCCACACATAGGGGCAGAGGTTTAACTCGGCGTGTCCGCTCAGGAGACACGGCCCCCCCCCCACACATAGGGGCAGAGGTTTAACTCGGCGTGTCCGCTCAGGAGACACGACCCCCCCACACATAGGGGCAGAGGTTTAACTCGGCGTGTCCGCTCAGGAGACACGACCCCCCCCCACACATAGGGGCAGAGGTTTAACTCGGCGTGTCCGCTCAGGAGACACGGCCCCCCCACACATAGGGGCAGAGGTTTAACTCGGCGTGTCCGCTCAGGAGACACGACCCCCCCACACATAGGGGCAGAGGCTTAACTCGGCGTGTCCGCTCAGGAGACACGACCCCCCACACATAGGGGCAGAGGTTTAACTCGGCGTGTCCGCTCAGGAGACACGGCCCCCCACACATAGGGGCAGAGGTTTAACTCGGCGTGTCCGCTCAGGAGACACGGCCCCCCCACACATAGGGGCAGAGGTTTAACTCGGCGTGTCCGCTCAGGAGACACGGCCCCCCACACATAGGGGCAGAGGTTTAACTCGGCGTGTCCGCTCAGGAGACACGGCCCCCCCACACATAGGGGCAGAGGTTTAACTCGGCGTGTCCGCTCAGGAGACACGGCCCCCCCCCCACACATAGGGGCAGAGGTTTAACTCGGCGTGTCCGCTCAGGAGACACGACCCCCCCACACACATAGGGGCAGAGGTTTAACTCGGCGTTTCCGCTCAGGAGACACGGCCCCCCCACACATAGGGGCAGAGGTTTAACTCGGCGTGTCCGCTCAGGAGACACGCCCCCCCCCCCCCACACATAGGGGCAGAGGTTTAACTCGGCGTGTCCGCTCAGGAGACACGGCCCCCCCACACATAGGGGCAGAGGTTTAACTCGGCTTGTCCGCTCAGGTGACACGATCCCCCACACATAGGGGCAGAGGTTTAACTCGGTGTGTCCGCTCAGGAGACACGACCCCCCACACATAGGGGCAGAGGTTTAACTCGGCGTGTCCGCTCAGGAGACACGACCCCCCACACATAGGGGCAGAGGTTTAACTCGGCGTGTCCGCTCAGGAGACACGGCCCCCCCACACATAGGGGCAGAGGTTTAACTCGGCGTGTCCGCTCAGGAGACCAGCTCACACAGGACAATGTACAACTCCCTCCCCTCTCTCTCACCGGTTTTCTCACAGGCACTCTCATCGCTGTTATCCGAGCAGTCGTCCTCGCCGTCACAGCGCCACGAGAGTCGGACGCAGCGCCCCGAGCTGCAGCGGAACTGGTCCGCCGTACAGACGGAGGTCGCTAGGGGAGTGAGTAGTAGAACACGCATCACGAGCTTCATAAATACACGTGTACAGTGTGCAGAGCAGGACCCTCCGGCTTCAAATGGGTTAACCCAGGGGCTCTCAACTCCAGTCCTCAAGACCCCCCCAACAGGTCAGGTTTTCAGGGTATCCCTGCTTCAGCACAGGTGGCTCAATCAGTCCCTGCTTCAGCACAGGTGGATCAGAGGCTCAGCCTTTGACTGAGCCCCTGATTGATCCACCTGTGCTGAAGCTGGGATACCCTGAAAACTTGACCTGTTGGGGGGGGCGGGGGGGCGGGGGTTGGGGACTGAAGTTGCGCGCCCCTGGGTTAAACGTTTTTAGCACAAACCTAATTAAGAAAAGGCCTGCACAAGACACCAGCTGTAATTCCACATCCTGCCTGTACCACACGTAGGGTACAAAGCGCCAGGGAAAGATTTCGCGTGCTCGGATTGGTTGTTACAGATTCTGCTTCAGCACAGAGTTCATTATTCCGATCTCCACCAATTCTGAGCGAAATCTAGAAATATTTCAGGTGTTTTTTTTTAAGCCTAATTACACAAATAATTTTATAGTTAATGGCGCTATTAAAGTTGTAATTCCCGTTAGAAACGCGCGGTTCATTGTAAATAGAAAGTGCTAGAAATGACCAGACTGTTGTAAATAAGAACCAACAGGTGGGGAGGGGGGAGTGTACCCCCCCTCTAAACATTAACGGGTCTCTCATGCTGACTGTAATAATTAAGCGGACAGGTGTACGAGAGCAGGCGAATGCTCGGTGACTCGCCCGGAGGAGAGACGCCAAAGACGTGATAGAAACTGGCTGACGATACAGTAACAGCGTTAGTGTTTTAATAAACAAAGTGGGAATTTACAAAATCTGCAGAAACAGAATGGAATATTTAAACGAGGAACGTGCTGTGTTATGTATGAAGGAGAACGTAACGTACAAGATTCTATCATTTCCAATAAAAAGATAAGAAACCGCGCGGCTTGTGAAACTCACTGCAATTCCGCTCGTCGGATTGATCGTCGCAGTCCGAGTCGCCGTCACAGCGCCAGCCAGAGTTGATGCACAGGCCGCTGTTACACATAAACTCGCCCGACCTGCAGGGCTGGTGAGAGGCTGGAAGACAGCAAGGGGTTAATATGGAAGGAGTGGGGTGTAAGACATAGGAGTGGAACGGGCATGACAAGGCAGGTGACAAACTACAACACACAGGCCGGTGACAAAGTCACAAGGAGCTCCGGTCCCAGCAGGGTATAGGGTGAGAAGGGGACACAGCCAGACAATGACAGAATACAGGAGACACTGGGTGGGACATGGCAGGACATGGTGCAAAGCAATGACGGCAGTAACCGGCGTGAGGGCTAAGCAGGTGAAAACAGACACACGGAATGGGCAGGTGACAGGTGCCCGGGTAATCAGGCGACAGCCGCACTTACAACAGTCGGACTCGTCGGACCAGTCCCCGCAGTCATCGTCCCCATCGCAGTGATAAATGTCCAAGATGCAGCGTCCGTACGCACACTGAAACTCCTCCACACTGCAGCTGGGGGCTGGGACGTCCGAGGCTGTGGGGGGCAACAGAGGGCAGGTCGCAGGGCAAGAAGAGCGAGTAGTCCACTGAACCACCCTCCAGTGCCATGGTCAGCCCTCCCAGTAAAAATCCATTGAAGATCCTGAGAAGGTCGTAATCACCGACCTCTCCAGCGGCATTCAACCGCTGGACAGTTTGCAGGCGAGTCCCAACCCGCACGGAGCTGCCAGAGGGGCAGCTCAAGAAACGGGGTCACGTTTCCAAAACCAGAGATTAAACCCTTCGGTGCTGATGGGCTAGCAACCCAAAAGCACCGAACGTGAAAAATAACAGTTTGTAAACGGGTCAGGTGGGGCAGGAGGGGTTTTGGGCGAGCTTCGGGTCAGGGAGGGCAGGAGGAGTTCGGGGCGAGCTTCGGGTCAGGGAGGGCGGTTCTGCAGCCCGGAGCCAAGCTTTAAAAAGTCACAACAAGATTCAACCCTTGGGCCGCCTCCAACCCCTCCCAAAACACATTAGTTTTGCCTCTTGCACCCCTCTTCTGTATTCAGTGTGCAAAGGTTTGGATCCCCCCCAAAATCCAATGTGATGAAGTATCTCACAGTGGAAAGGATATTGCCACAGGGGAACGCCCTCCTCTCCAGCACTCCTCTGTCTGTCGTTCTATGGCAGGGCGGCCAACTCCAGTTCTCAAGGGCCACTAACAGGTCAGGTTATCCGGATATCCCTGCTTCAGCACAGGTAGCTCAATCAGTGGCTCAGTCAAAGAATTCACCACCTGTGCTGAAGCAGAGATATCCTCAAGAGCAACCAACAGGTCAGGTTTCCAGGACTGGAGTTAGCCACCCCTGCATCTCCAGGTGTGTATATCCTTCCAATCACTGAGCCCCCCCCCCCCCCCCCCATATGCAAGTCTTCTGCGCCCACCCCCACCCTGGGAAACAGCTTTAACCCCTCGAAGGCTGGAGGGTCCTTCCTCTACCCCCAGGACACTTACGGCAGGATTCTTCATCCGACCCGTCCTTGCAGTCAGTGTCTCCATCACAGAACCAGTGCTCGGCGATGCAGCTCCCGTCTGTGCAGCCAAACTCCTTCTCTGAGCACTTCCTCATGTCTGTGAGGGGGGGGGGGAGGCGTGAGAGCAGGGACGCCACGCTCACCAACAACATCTCGTGTAAAAGGGCACACTCACGGGGTGTCCGTCTAGTACCCCAAGGCCCGATACTTCTCCCCAAGTAATAACTTTACAGCATGGGATAATAGGCGGGAATGTATAGACAAGCTACAATAATAAGGGGCCCGCTTGCTGCGATGAAACTATCCGTCTGTATCCTCTGCGGAACGATCTGAATAGATTGTGTATATTTTTATGCATCGCTACACTGTTTCCTTGTACACTTATTCCACTCACTGTTCGGTATATACACTTACTGTTTACTATGCAACAATACTGGTGCAATTTGGTGCCAACAGTTCCCGCGGTTTCCTGGAAGGCGGCGGGGGGGGGACAGGGGTTATTAACGTCTTTTCATTCTGTTTACATCTCGAAAAAATTAGCGACCAAAAGGGCGATCTTATTAATAAACCTTTTTTTTCACCATTCAGTCGACGTGAGTTTCTGCGGTTTTTATCCCTTCTATGAAGTTATGCTCACTTGCGTACTCACTGGGAAGCATACTCGCTCACTTCCTGTGTGCTCACTGGAAAGCACACTCGCTCACTTCCCTCGTGTACTCACTGGAATGCACACTCGCTCACTTCCTGTGTGCTCACTGGAAAGCACACTCGCTCATTTCCCTCGTGTACTCACTGGAAAGCACACTCGCTCACTTCCCACGTGTGCTCACTGGAAAGCACACTCGCTCACTTCCCTCGTGTGCTCACTGGAAAGCACACTCGCTCACTTCCCTCGTGTGCTCACTGGAAAGCACACTCGCTCCCTTCCCTCGTGTGCTCACTGGAAAGCACACTCGCTCCCTTCCCTCGTGTGCTCACTGGAAAGCACACTCGTTCCCTTCCCTCGTGTGCTCACTGGAAAGCACACTCGCTCCCTTCCCTCGTGTGCTCACTGGCAAGCACACTCGCTCCCTTCCTTCGTGTACTCACTGGAAAGCACACACACTCACTTCCCTTCTCTACTCACTGGAATGCACATTCGCTCACTTCCCTCGTGTGCACACTGGAAAGCACATTCGCTCACTTCCCTCGTGTACTCATTGGAAAGCACACTCACTCACTTCCCTTGTGTACTCACTGGAAAGCACACTCGCTCACTTCCCTCGTGTGCTCACTGGAAAGCACACTCGCTCACTTCCCTCGTGTGCTCACTGGAAAGCACACTCACTCACTTCCCTCGTGTGCTCACTGGAAAGCACACTCACTCACTTCCCTTGTGTACTCACCGGAAAGCACACTCGCTCACTTCCCTTGTGTACTCACTGGAAAGCACACTCACTCACTTCCCTCGTGTACTCACTGGAAAGCACACTCGCTCACTTCCCTCGTGTACTCACTGGAATGCACATTCGCTCACTTCCCTCGTGTGCTCACTGGAAAGCACACTCGCTCACTTCCCTCGTGTACTCACTGGAAAGCACATTCGCGCACTTCCCTCATGTGCTCACTGGAAAGCACACTCACTCACTTCCCTCGTGTGCTCACTGGAAAGCACACTCACTCACTTCCCTTGTGTACTCACCGGAAAGCACACTCGCTCACTTCCCTTGTGTACTCACTGGAAAGCACACTCACTCACTTCCCTCATGTACTCACTGGAAAGCACACTCGCTCACTTCCCTCGTGTACTCACTGGAATGCACATTCGCTCACTTCCCTCGTGTGCTCACTGGAAAGCACACTCGCTAACTTCCCTCGTGTACTCACTGGAAAGCACACTCGCGCACTTCCCTCGTGTGCTCACTGGAAAGCACACTCGCTCACTTCCCTCGTGTGCTCACTGCAAAGCACACTCGCTCACTTCCCTCGTGTACTCACTGGAAAGCACACTCTCTCACTTCCCTCGTGTGCTCACTGCAAAGCACACTCGCTCACTTCCCTCGTGTGCTCACTGCAAAGCGCACTGGCTTGTCATGCGTGTGGAATAATCAGGCTGAGAGCAGTGATGTGCCACTAGAGGGCAGTGTCCTCCTCCTGACCGCTGCTCTCAGACAGATCATTCCATTAAAGGTTTAAAAACCCAAACCTGCACAGCCCCCGTTTACAATCCCCAAGAGCGGAAAACATAAGAAGAGGAACAAACCGATGTGGGGTTTCTTACACACCATCAGAACCCATGCAACGCGTCTCCCTGCCTCTGATAAGCTTAGGCTGGGGCCATGGTGCAGCAGACCGTGCGGAGGCGTTCGCACGCGGAGCCATCAGACTGGCGTAAGGCAGTGTTCGCGTCCATGCGGCGGGCGCGTGCGAGCGCTGCACAAGAAATCAGTTCAAACTGATTTCTTGGCGCGACAGGCCGGTCACGTGAGCGGTTCACCCAATGAGGGCGAACCAGATCCGTGACGCCCCTAGGAACGCCCCCCACGGCCCATCCACCATGGCCGGAGAAAGCCCCCCCGCTTCAGGCGGGTCACTTGCCAGCCCCCGCGCGGGCGAAGGCGCCATGGCCCCAGCCTAACACCTCAAAGCAGCAAAACATGTGAAATCTTATATCTTTTTTCTAAATAAATCAGTTCTGTAGTATTAGATAGTGAGTTTTTGTTTGTTTTTATTCAACTACTAATGCAATTTTTAATTAATTTTAACGCTTCCTTTGTAACACTTTCCTGTTTGTGATCATTTGTTGCCAATGTTCCCAGCAGTTTGAGCTGCAAGCTGTAACAGTATATAATGTTTCTGTAATAACATAAGGGGATACATTGTAGCTGCCGCGTTACACTGACTATAGCAGACATTAAGTTAGGCCGCGATTATAGTTGCGGCGTACGCACAACATCACGTGCCGCGAGAACAAATGTGTGTTCCTCAATAAGGCCGCCCATATTTGAGCGTGAGCGCTGCAGAGCGATTTTAGAAAATACAAATTAATTTGTTTTTTTTTCGTGTCACGTGAGCTGAACCGCTCAGCCAATGAGGGCAAAGCAGCCTGGTGACTCCCCCGCCATGCCCCCGCGACATCACGCACGCACACAATCAGTGTTTTTACACATTCATCCCAGGAGCACCAAACGATTGCCAGTTTAGGTAAGAATGTACAATTATACATCGTCACACGCTTTACATATAAACGAAAACAGTTGGAAAGCAGTACTGCTGCTAAACCCCTGCCCCCCCCTTTCCTACTGATGCTTGGACGCACACGTGCACACGTGCACACACACACACACACACACACACACACACACACACACACACGCACCCTTTCATCCATTTATTGCCCCGCCTGTTTATTTACCCTTCCCTCTGCCACTCTCTCTACCTTATCTGGCTTGGGCCCACACCCACAAGCTTTAGCCTTTACTCCAGTTCATTTAAAGCAGCCGTCCAAGCTGCCGTGTTTTTATTTTATTTAATTTTTCCCCTTCAATATGTGCATCAATAGAATCCACACACTGATTAGTAATTAGCCAAGTTGCCGATTGATCGGCAAAGATTCAGCTCAGGGGTTCACTAAATGGCTGTCAGTGCAGCAGAAGAGGACCAAAGATGCAAAGTTCTGTGGGGAAGATCATGTGACCAGGCAGTCACTAGATACAATTGGTGCACTGCTAGAGAGAGTGCAGGGCTCAAAAAGGGGTGTGCCAGAGGCTGTTTCATTAGAGGAAGGGGATGTGACTTTGTAAATGGTTGCTATAGAAACAAAAAATGCTTGTTACATTATAATACGTTAAAAATGACAGTTTTTTTTAATGCTACGAGTATTTTTTCATAGTACAGCGCGCTCGCGCGGCTCCTCCTTTACCCCGCGCTCCTCCTTTACCCCGCGCTCCTCCTTTACCCCGCGCTCCTCCTTTACCCCGCGCTCGCGCGGCTCCTCCTTTACCGCGCGGCTCCTCCTTTACCCCGCGCTCGCGCAGCTCCTCCTTTACCCCGCGCTCCTCCTTTACCCCGCGCTCGCGCGGCTCCTCCTTTACACCGCGCTCGCGCCGCTCCTCCTTTACCCCGCGCTCGCGCGGCTCCCCCTTTACCCCGCGCTCGCGCGGCTCCCCCTTTACCCCGCGCTCGCGCGGCTCCCCCGGCTCCCCCTTTACCCGCGCTCGCGCCGCTCATCCTTTACCCCGCGCTCGCGCCGCTCCTCCTTTACACCGCACTCGCGCCGCTCCTCCTTTACACCGCGCTCGCGCGGCTCCCCCTTTACCCCGCGCTCGCGCGGCTCCTCCTTTACCCCGCGCTCGCGCGGCTCCTCCTTTACCCCGCGCTCGCGCGGCTCCTCCTTTACCCCGCGCTCGCGCGGCTCCCCCTTTACCCCGCGCTCGCACGGCTCCCCCTTTACCCCGCGCTCGCACGGCTCCCCCTTTACCCCGCGCTCGCGCAGCTCCTCCTTTACCCCGCGCTCGCGCAGCTGGCCCGGCGCGGTGTTTCTGGGTGTATTAGGAGCAGATTGGTGGTTGTGTTTATTCCTATGCAGGGATAATAAGGAGGGACCCCCGGGTGTCTCAGTACCCCCCTCCCTCCCTGGGTGAGCCGAGTGGGGAGAAGGGGGGACTGGCTGTGTTCTTACCGCACTGCTCGTCGCTGTTGTCTCCGCAATCGTTGTCACCGTCACAGTGCCACAGGCTGCGGATGCAGTATCCATTCTGACAGGAGAACTCGTCCTCCTCACATTCCCGGGGAGCTGCGGGGGGGGGGGGGGAGAGACAGAGGTCACCTAGGGACCCCACCACATCCCAACCTGTGACCCAGTCACACAGGCTCTGCTCAACCCTCTACCAGAACCAGCTCTCGCGGCAGAGGCTCTGCGCCCACCCCGGGCCAGAACTCACGGCAGTCCTGCTCGTCAGAGTCGTCCTCGCAGTCATTGTCTCCGTCGCACACCCACGAGCGGCGGACACACTTCCCGTTGTCACAGTGAAAATCCAGCGGTGAGCAGGTGGGCAGCACTGGGGGTTAGAGACAGATGTGAGTTACACACACACACAACACAACACACAACATACCAGCCATATGTATATCCTGACACACACACACCAGCCATATGTATATCCTGACAAACACACACAACACACCAGCCATATGTATATCCTGACACACACACACACACACACACACACACACACACACACAACACACCAGCCATATATATATCCTGACACACACACACACACACACACACACACACACACACACACCAGCCATATGTATATCCTGACACACACACACACACAACACACCAGCCATATGTATATCCTGACATACACACACACACACAACCAGCCATATATATATATATCCTGACACACACACACACACACACACAAAACTAGCCAAGTGTATATCCTGACACACACACACATAACCAGCCATATGTATATCCTGACACACACATAACCAGCCATATGTATATCCTGACACACACAACCAGCCATACGTATATCCTGACACACACACACAACCAGCCATATGTATATCCTGACACACACAACCAGCCATATGTATATCCTGACACACACACACACAACCAGCCATGTGTATATCCTGACACACACAACCAGCCATATGTATATCCTGACACACACACACACACACAAAACTAGCCATGTGTATATCCTGACACACACACACACATACACACACAACGAGCCATATGTATATCCTGACACACACACACACAACCAGCCATGTGTATATCCTGACACACACAACGAGCCATATGTATATCCTGACACACACACACACACACAAAACTAGCCATGTGTATATCCTGACACACACACACACAACGAGCCATATGTATATCCTGACACACACACACACAACCAGCCATGTGTATATCCTGACACACACAACCAGCCATACGTATATCCTGACACACACATAACCAGCCATATGAATATCCTGACACACACATAACCAGCCATATGAATATCCTGACACACACAACCAGCCATATGTATATCCTGACACACACACACACACAACCAGCCATATGTACACCCTGACACACTTTCAGTGTGGGGCAACTTACTGCAGCCATCTTCATCGCTGTGATCCCCACAGTCATTGTCACCGTCACACTGCCACTGCGCTGGGATACATGTACACTCGCCAAACGCGCTGACTGCGCAGGTGAAGTGATTGCGCCCGCAGGAGCACTCTGATGAGCTGGAGAACCCTGAGAGAGACATGAGGGGGGTAAGAGAAGCGCCGGGCAGGCCCCACGCCTACAAACACTACCTAGCAAACAAGCGCCCTACGCAAAAGGCAGAGCTCAGATACAGCGTCAGCGCAGCGAGGCATTGAGGGGCCATCCTCTGGCAGCTCCTGTGGTGATCAAATGTATTAATTAGGGGGTTCGCTGAACAAATATCTTCTAGCGGGGGATTTACAATGTAAAAAAGGTCGGTTTGGGAAGCGGTGACCCCACAAACAGCACACTCCCCAAATTAGACACATAGACGCATCGGTCCCAGAGGGATGTACGCTACGTCTACATGTTGGGCTAAATAAACCTCCCAACTTATACTCTGTAATGTATTTACCCCATCAGTGTCAGACACGAACAGACAGGGGATAAGGAAAGGGGGCCCCCATAGTGTGCGGGGTGCCGGAGCAGCAGCTCCCCATGCAGCAGCCTGGCGGTCACTGTCTGCCATACTCTGCCCCCCTCCCGTCAGCACCCCGAGCGGAGGAGGGAGCTGCAGAGTCCCCGGACCTCACCCACGGTAAGGTGATGTGTGAGGGTGCAAGAGAGAGGGGTCTCTCACCTACTCCAGAGCAGCCCTCCTCCTGCGCCGCTGCGTCGCCATGGCGACCCGACGTCAAAGGACGCCGCAACATCACACGCCAATGCAACGTCACAACACTGCAGGAGGAGGTTCGCCTCGAGGGAAGGCCCCAAAACCTTGCTACGCAGGGGCCCCAGAGGGTCTTAATCTGGCTCTGGGGCTGCTGTAGTGTAATGTTGTAAAGCACTGTATACATTGTTGGTGCTAAATAAAGAAACATTATACATATATACAGGAGAGACATTATTGAAATAACCTTTTTTTGTTGCAGCAATAATCTTGGGAAGTATAAATAAAAATAATCATAAAAAAAAAAGATTTTCCAATTTTTCTATGGCGCTCGTGTTTGAATTGCACTGTAGTTCAGACTTTAACCCCAGAGGCACCGCACCCACACAATACACACACACACACACAACACACACGATTCTGCTCTCTATTCTCTGTGCAGAAGAAGAAATTCAAAGGGCCAAACATAACATTAATTAATCAACTTTGACCCAGTATCTTGATATATGTAGTGGCCGAGAGAGAGCGCGACGAGAGAGAGAACGCAGAGAGAGCGCGCCGAGAGAGAGAGAGAACGCAGAGACAGAGAGAGCGTGCCGAGAGAGAACGCAGAGAGAGAGAGCACGCCGAGAGAGAGAACGCAGAGAGAGTGCGTCGAGATAGAACGCTAAGAGAGAGCTTGTGCCAAGAGTGCCGAGAGAGAGCGCGCCGAGAGAGAGCACGCAGAGAGAGAGCACGCAGAGAGAGAGCACGCAGAGAGAGAGCACGCAGAGAGAGAGAGAGCGCTCCGAGAGTGTATAAATAACACACACAATTTAAATGTATATCGCGCCAACCATGTACGCCGCACCTTATCACATTACAATGGGAGTAAATAAAGTGCATTACAAGCAATAAGAATAAGTGCAGCCGGTACAATACAAGGTTAAAGGAAACCCTGCCCCAAAGAGCTTACAGTCTACGCATCCAACACACGTTAGTCCCACTGGATGTGGCGCTGCGCTCGTAGCTTTCGCGTCTCTCTTGGGAATTCCCACGTGCGCCCCGGTGCCCGTCAGCGGCTTCTGCATCACAGTTTGGATTTGGGGTTTCTGCGTTCACCAAGATTGCTTACTTTTAATGATAGGCAAGATCTAGCGCTGGCATTTAAAAGGCAGACTTTTGGTAAAATGGCATCAAAACTCCCAAGATAATGAAATAAGTACAAAGCGGCACATTGCAGAATGCTGAGTGATGCACATTTTAAACCCCGGACCGGAACAAGCTTATTGAACTACTGAAATACAGTTAGTTGGCAGATGTGTTATTATAAGGGGGCTGCGTATCAAACCCAAACCGGCCCTAAAAATGACAGCGAGAGACACACGGAGTCTGATTCCCAGGACTGAAATCCCACAAACATGCGGCGTATCAGATACAGGAGTACCGCAGACACGCCAACCTGACGCCACAAACATCTAGAGACTCAGAGGATGCAGCGCGTGAAATCATCGCCTGCAATCCGCGCCATTCATACGGATAGAAGGGAACCAGCTCCCCAAAGTATAAAGGCATCCTCCGCTTTAATAGAGAGGTAATATAGTTCCCCTTACCGCCTTGTCTGGTGGCAGTCCCAATAGAAAGTCCGACACGTGGTTACATTAGGGGACAGAGGCTGATTTTGTGTGGGGTAACCAGGCACAGGATGGGATGAACCCAACGGTGCAGCCAAAGCCACCAGTGGTCTCCCTATTACCTGCCTGGCACCTGCTCATCCCCAGCACCCGCTCCCACAAAGGAACATATTGCCCCTCCAACCACTGCCCTCACGCCATATAATGTGCCATCCGACTCTGCCCCACTGCACTTATCCAGCCCCCTCACCCCTTATCGCCCTGCCCCCCCCCCTCCCCCACACGCGTACACACACTTATTGTTCCTCCAGGACAATGATCCCTCTATAGTCTGCCTTCCGCCGGCCTGTCCTGCTGTGGCAAGGAGGGGAAGGGAGACGGCGGTGCGGGGTTAATGATTACCGTGGCTAGATAAAAGCAGCGAATCAGTACAGATAGGAATGCTATGGTGCCTGCGTTTGTGGTCTTTCCTTTATCGTGTGAGTGCGAGTGCAAGTGTGAGAGTACGAGATATACACCAAGCCGAGTACCTCAGCAGGAGGGGAAGGTGATGCGCGGTAAAGGAAACGGCCAAGTGAAAATACCGGCACATCACAAGGACTTTAAACAATAAGGATTTATTTCGTCCAACATGCAGAAGTATCGGTCCTAGAGGGAAGTAGGATACGTCTACATGTTGGACTAAATAAACCCTTATTGTTTAAACTCCTCGTGCTGTGCCGGTATTTTCATCACTTTTTGTGACACACACACACCCCTTTGACAACTGTCTTTTTGCCCTGTTAAAATGTTACGCTTCACAGTGTAATGGCAACGCAACAAAATAATGGCTTACTCCCTGATCAGTGCAAGCTTGTGATCAGTGCGTCATCTTTCCCTTATCCAGGTATGAGCAAGGACACACTCACAGCAGCAGGGAAGGGAGGGTGGTCTCGTGAGTCCAGGTGCAAGCAGCAAGGACCCCAAACATTATCCACAGATACATTGATGCAGGCTATCAGAAACCGTGCGATCGTTAAAAGAACATCGAGGGAGGATTCAGAAACCCAAAGACGTGAGGAACAAACAGAACGCAAGATTTTCTGCATATAGGAAAAGATTAAAAACGTTCCATTACACAGGCCCCCCCCTGCCACTATAGTAAAGGAAGCAGCACCCTTGTTAAAGCGACAATTCCCGCTTTATTTGTTTTTACCCAGGATTGAAGCGGGGGAGGGGGGGGGGTCTGGAACTGAACCCCATTCATTTCAGATCCAGGGAGCCCCTGCTTCCGGAGACACTCACCTCCGTAGTACGTGCGATAACTGGTAGCCAAGCAGAGCGGATCACATGATGGCGACGTTTGGAAGCTCCCGCTGCCCTGCGGGCCAATAGGAAGCCGTGACGTCATCGGGTTCGGCTTATTGGCCGGCGTCACGCAGGAGCTTTACACTTTACACCCCCAGCTAGCTCAGCCGAAGCGGCTACCTGCCCCCCCCCCCCCCCCCCCCGACGTAGTGACGTATCCCCGGAAGCAGGGGGTCCCCGGGGCTATTAATGCGGTTCAGTTCCAGGGACCCCCTGCATCAATAAAAGTATAAAAGATTCCGCCTTCAAAAGTGTCCGAAGGCCTTAAAAACGTACCAGCTGCTCTCTCGCGGGGGCTGGAGCGCCGTACAAAGCGGGGCGGGGGTCTTGCACCTCACGTGGCTGCCGGATCTGTTCAGATCCAGTTACCGCCTCAGTAGCTCTACGACTAATATTATCGTTTATTTGTAAAGTGCCAACATATACTGCCGCGCGGTACAAAAAGGGGTACAGCGATTTGCTCATTACATTAACAGCATCACATACAAAGAAGGACGACCACGCACAAACCGATAGAGAGGTGGAAGAGGGCGCTGATCCGGACATGACCATTATGGGCCTCGGACTTGCTAATAACCATTTCGGGCAACTGTACGTTGACAATCTCCCCCCCCCCCCTCTCTCTTTATATAGAAATCTGGTAATAAATAAAATAAAAACAGCCATTAGCAACAAGAACATGGCACTATAATATTAAATAGGGGGGGGCAGCGACCCTTAAATCACAGCAAGGTCCTGCCGGGATGTCTAGCCAATCTGGCTACTTGGCATCGCCTCTCTTGATTTAATCATTAACTCTTTCATTGCCACCGGAAGGGTGGCCACAAGTTGAGAAGCAACAGGTCACGATCTCTCTGGCTGCAGATTATAATGAAAACACATTGCAAAAAAAAAAAAAAAAAAATTCTCTCTCTTTTTTTTTTTTTTTAAGACCACACACTTTTTTGGGTTAAAAAGAGAAATCTGAATGGAGTGCACAAATGCACACAAATAAAAACACAGTTGAAAAGCCTCCTCTTCGCTCCCCCTGATTTAAAAGGCTGATTAGTAAAAAAGCCTTGGAAATATTTGCCCAAAGCCGGTGCCAGTCCCGGGTTCAGAGGTATTGTTGCAAAGAACTGGGGTTCGGAAAACCAGCAGGGGGCCACAGCGAGAGGCGGGGGCTGCAGCGCCATCCATTGAGAGAGTGCACTGCAGGTGCTGAGAAGCTATTGTGCACAGGGAAGAGAGAGGCACTATATGGACAACACAACATAACCCCGTATACACAAACACACAACAGGGGCAACACCTCCACACAACACGCACAAAGCCCAAAATGGTTTCTGTTTTCTTCTGTAAAGTAAAAGAGACCCCCCCTCCCTCCCTCCCTCCCTCCCGCAGAGTGTAAAGAAACAAACAGGAACTGTGCAAAGACCCTTCATGGAGACAAGCAGTCCCCTACCGATTTGGGCACAGCACCGCCAGGCTCCTGGGGTCTGCTTTCTGAAGCCGCTTATTATCAGGCTCCAGGGGTGAGCAGGGACTGCTACATTCCCACAATCCCCCGCAGGGGGGGGGGGGGGTAGGGGAGGGGGGGTGAGATTAAATAGTAGGAGAGGGAAGGGAGAAGAATGGAGTTATTGCAGACAGGTCTGTCTGAGGGGTGGGCGAGGAAAGAAAACAAACCCAGGCCTCTCTTTTTTTAGTTGCATTAATGGGAAGCCACTCGCCCCTATAGCAATTGCTGCGAAGGTTTAACCCTTTCCGCCCCAGATCGGATTGCCATGCAATGCAAGCCCATGTGTGACGGAGCGGGGAATGGAGAGATAGCAACGTTAGATTCCAAAGACCGCAACGGGGTCGGGCGAGGCGAGGGCTAAAGCTTCGGCTGGCGCAGGGGTGTCCACAAGGGCCACCAACAGGTCAGGTTAAGGATATCCCTGCTTTAGCACAGACGAAGATTGAGCCACCCTGTGCTGAAGCAGGGATATCATGAAAACCTGACCTGTTGGTGGCCCCGTGAGGACTGGAGTTGCCCGCCCCGTAGCTATACGATGAGAGTGCTGCACCTAGTCCAGTGTCCCAGGTGTCTGGGCTGCGGTATAAAAGCACAAACAAAAATTACAGGCGGACATTTTCTTTCTAAACGCGCGCTAAAAACGGGTCTTTTACGGGAACATTTCTCTGCATTATTTATTCCTAACAATGTTATACCCGGATGTACAGTAATACATGGAGAGGTAGGCCGCGTCCATGCTCAGCGCGGCCGGTGGCGCGTATAAGGCCGTGTCCCAATGGGTGCGCGCCACCCGTTTTACACGCGTCAAAATAATTTGCTTTTGTTCTGCGGCGGCCCCGTCATGTGAGCGGCTCAGCCAATGAGGGCGAAGCAGCTCCGGGCACGGAGTTATAATGACAGATACATGGGTACATTTAGGTGAAAGAGGTTATATATTATATACAAGACATGGCATGCACAGTTACAGATAATATATATTATAGGCGTATGTAACAGTTACAGATAATATATATTATAGGCGTATGTAACAGTTACAGATAATATATATTATAGGCGTATGTAATAGTTACAGACCAGATTAAAATGTGAGACAGCTTTAGTTATGAAAGAACTTAGACTGGTGGCGGCTGTGAGAGTCTCCGGTAGGTTGTTCCAGGTGTGAGGCGGACATGAAAGAGGGAACACGGGCAAATTAAATGAACAAATGATGGTACAATGGGCGGACGAGGCAGGAACTGATGGGATAACATTTTTTTAAAAATAGGGCAAAGAAATGTTCGTGATTCAGAAACGCAGCGTGTCTATCACCCGACATCCGGGGGAAAATCAGGCTTGCCCACATCACAGCACAAGAACAAAATCAATTTACCCCAGTACCACACCCAAAGCAGAGACAAGTCACACACACATTCCCATCTCACCCCACACTCCTCCCCAACATCACTAAACCCTGCCCAAGGCCAGCACAGAGCAGCTGTCTCATTAACCCAACATGCACAGACAGCCTGTGACTAGCACGCAACCTTCACTCGGGCACGGGGATGGTAACGGTGGGAATGGGTGCCATCAAGTCTTCCCCCCCCCCTGGGAAATCAGGCCATATTCCTCCATGGGATACAGAACTCCCAACGGATAATGTCTCGGATGAGGACATTTCCTCCGTGTAACACCGTGTGACGGGTAATGTCTGCAACAAGCACAGTCCGGGATATTTAGATTGTCTATGCGGTTCTCACAAGACCCTCAGTCCAAGAATAGGATGAAAGGTGCTGGTTTTACCAGACAATTGCCCCCCTTTTAATAGATGTGTATATGGGGGGAGGGGGGAGGTGTAAGGGGGGGGAGGTATAAGGGAGAGGGAGGGAAGTGTGCTCATTGTCTAGAATAGCAAGTACTCACAAGAACTCCGAGATGATCCAAAATTCAGCCAGACCCACCCCCTATTCCATACACCTCTCACAACGGAGCGGGAACACAATTCGTGAATCAAAATCCACCACTAAACCCCCAAAACAAGGTGTGGCAGGCCAGGGTGGGTGCAGAGCCATCTCCGTGTTCCCTATCATGCATCCTGGGTATATATCTGTGTTATTTTTCTGTTCTATACATTTGGGGGATTACAGGCTGGTTCCCTAACCCAGGGGGTCTCAAGCCCACCCCCCTCCAACAGGTCAGGTTTTCAGGATATCCCTGCTTCAGCACTGGTGGCTCAATCAGAGCCACCTGTGTTGAAACAGGCACTGATTGAGCCACCTGTGCTGAAGCAGGGATATCCTTAAAAGCCGACCTGTTGGGGGGGGGGGGGGACTGGAGTTGAGCACCCTGCTCTAACCCATCACCTGTTGCATATCAGACACCAGCAGAGACAGAGTGAAGGACAGGATCCATAGTTCTGTTGACAAAGCTCTTCATAGAGGAATGTTCCCTGCTTGGCAGACAGCCAGGGGGCGACTAATACCCCGTCACATGTCTGCGGAGACACCACCACTTCCAAATATAACCTGAAGCCTGACAAGGCCTCCATGCTGAACCTAGCTGGCCACACACAGCTACCCAATGCTGCGCCTGAGCCTCACGGGAAGGACTTCAAGAGAGGGGACTAAGGCACAGATTCACTAAGGGGTGCTAAGCTTTGGCCTGCCTTGTCTCCTATTCAAATCAAAGCGTCAGGGCATGCTAAAGCATGGCGCCATTTAGTGAATCGAGGCCTAGAAGAGCAATGCTCTGCGGAGAGCAGACAATATGTAACACAGTAACCTTAAGGCTGCTCTTATAGTGCCGGCGAAGTCGGCGAAAACAAATGTATTGCCGCCATCGCATGCGCTTATAGTAAGCGCGACGCGACGGAGTGACGCAAAATTTGGAAGCCGGTCAAATTTGATTTTTCACTCGATGACCTGGTCGCCCGCGACATCGCTGCAAAGCGAATTACAACTTTACAATTACAACTTTCGCTAGCGGCGACGGGTGATGTCACCGTCGCGCGCACTATAAGTGCGGCCTCAGGAACACGATGCTCAGAGACACTGGGTTATTTGCAGAGAATGGATTTGCCCTGTTCAGGCCTGAAATGCCACCAGTAGAAATACGCAGTATATAGATGGTGCTAGCCTTTGCCAGGGCCACCGGAGCCCATTTGGCCAGCATGGGGCAGGAAGTCAATGTGATTATCTTACTAGCTGCATCATGGTATGAAATACTGAGGCGCCGTTACGTGCTGCGCAAGCGAGAGGGGACATGCACACCATTGTCCCTTTAACTACGTCACCGCTTTGTAATGCGTTGCTGGCCACTGTCAGGAAGGGACTTAAATCTGTCTCTTTCCTTCCAGAGTCTACCGGGTCTGCTCTGCCTTTCAGTATGCCCTCCTACTCCAACCCCAGTATACCCCAGTCTCTCCTCTCCTTACTCCCAGTGTGTGCCCTTTCCCTCTCCATTGGGTTCCAGTTCTGTCCGTAGCTCCCCAGCAGCGCATCTCAAGCCATTCCTGCATTCCTGCCCTCCCCCCATCGCTCCTCAACGTCCCAGGGCGGGAAATTCTTTTTATTTTCGGGCCTGTGCTTGGCCACTCTGAATCTTTGTCCTCCCCAAATCTAATTTTATCTTCCCTCCGAGTGGCGTGTTGCTTAGTGGCTGTGCGAGTTCATTTTCAGTTTCTAACCAGTCGCGCAAGAACATCGACTTTCACTCTTGATAACACGCGCTCTGGTCATTAAGTTGGGGCTCATCGCGGGGAAGAACAAAAACAGGTGAAAAAACACTGGTCTACACCAAATTCAATCATTTGTATAAAATACACCTTCAATCTGCCTGGTTACTTCCCATTGAACAATTTAAATTCATTATTTTTTTTTTTTTAATGAATGAAAGAAAAGGCCAATATTACGTTATGGGGGTCACTGTTTGCGACCCCTATAAACAAGCCCCAAATTCTGACCGGTATATCTGCTCTGCCCGATGTGTCAGGCAACCAATAGGAACCATGAATTTGGTTATCAGTAGTAATGTCAACGTGTGCAGGAAGAAACAGGAAGCACGTCTCAAACCTTAAATACTTGTAGGTTGTGATAGGTTTTAGGGGTATTCAATTATAATGCAGAGAGCTTTAGAATCCAATAGGTTTCTTCTCATCTATGGAGACGAAACGTGAGATTTGGAAAACAACTATGAAGATCCCTAATGTAAGTCCCCATAAAAGCATCATCACAGCCTACAAATAAATACTCCGTGTGAGCACATTCACATGTGACTGGTCTGCAACCCTGTCATTTCCCATTATCTCTTAGGCGGTGTCCATGGTATGGACGACCGCGCACACACTGTGCGAACAGACTGCCTCAAGCCAGTGATCGCGTCCATACGCGTGCAGGCGCGTGCGGAGGTAGGAGGGGACACGCAATGCGTGAGAAATCAGTTCAAACTGATTTCTCGCATGATAGGCCGGTCACGTGAGCGGTTCGCCCAATGAGGGCGAACCAGCTCCGTGACGTCACTGGGAACGCCCCCCACGATCCGAGTCCTATGGCCAGGGAAAGCACCCGCTTTCCCTCAGCCTCCGCGCGCCTCCGCACAGCTGCACTCTCTATGGACGCAGCCATAGGCTTTGTCCATAGTGCAGGACACGGCGCGAGCTACGTAACAAACACTAAAACGCCAATGCATATATCTCACAGACAGCTGCTTCAACCTTTTGGGTGTCAGTGTGAGGGTGGTTATACTGGCTTTGCAGTGTGGGTGTCAGTGTGAGGCTGGTTATACTGGCTTTGCAGTGTGGGTGTCAGTGTGAGGATGTTATACTGGCTTTGCAGTGTGGGTGTCAGTGTGAGGGTGGTTATGCTGGCTTTGCAGTGTGGGTGTCAGTGTGAGGCTGGTTATACTGGCTTTGCAGTGTGGGTGTCAGTGTGAGGATGTTATACTGGCTTTGCAGTGTGGGTGCCAGTGTGAGGATGTTATACTGGCTTTGTTGCAGTGTGGGTGTCAGTGTGAGGCTGGTTACACTGGCTTTGCAGTGTGGGTGTCAGTGTGAGGATGTTATACTGGCTTTGTTGCAGTGTGGGTGTCAGTGTGAGGATGTTATACTGGCTTTGCAGTGTGGGGGTCAGTGTAAGGGTGGGTATACTGGCTTTGCAGTGTGGGTGTGAGGATGGTTACACTGGCTTTGCAGTGTGGGTGTCAGTGTGAGGATGTTATACTGGCTTTGCAGTGTTGGGGTCAGTGTGAGGGTGGTTATACTGGCTTTGCAGTGTGGGTCTCAGTGTGAGGCTGGGTATACTGGCTTTGCAGTGTGAGTGTCAGTGTGAGGGTGGTTATACTGGCTTTGCAGTGTGGGTGTCAGTGTGAGACTGGTTATACTGGCTTTGCAGTGTGGGTGTCAGTGTGAGACTGGTTATACTGGCTTTGCAGTGTGGGTGTCAGTGTGAGGGTGGTTACACTGGCTTTGCAGTGTGGGTGTCAATGTGAGGCTGGTTATACTGGCTTTGCAGTGTGGGTGTCAGTGTGAGGCTGGTTATACTGGCTTTGCAGTGTGGGTGTCAGTGTGAGGATGGGTATACTGGCTTTGCAGTGTGGGTGTCAGTGTGAGGATGTTATACTGGCTTTGCAGTGTGGGTGTCAGTGTGAGGCTGGTTATACTGGCTTTGCAGTGTGGGTGTCAGTGTGAGGATGGTTATACTCGCTTTGCAGTGTGGGTGTCAGTGTGAGGGTGTTATACTGGCTTTGCAGTGTGGGTGTCAGTGTGAGGATGTTATACTGGCTTTGCAGTGTGGGTGTCAGTGTGAGGATGTTATACTGGCTTTGCAGTGTGGGTGTCAGTGTGAGGATGTTATACTGGCTTTGAAGTGTGGGGGTCAGTGTGAGGCTGGTTATACTGGCTTTGCAGTGTGGGGGTCAGTGTGAGGCTGGTTATACTGGCTTTGCAGTGTGGGTGTCAGTGTGAGGCTGGTTATACTGGCTTTGCAGTGTGGGTGTCAGTGTGAGGATGGTTATACTGGCTTTGCAGTGTGGATGTCAGTGTGAGGATGTTATACTGGCTTTGCAGTGTGGGTGTCAGTGTGAGGATGTTATTCTGGCTTTGCAGTGTGGGTGTCAGTGTGAGGATGGTTATACTGGCTTTGCAGTGTGGGTGTGAGGATGGGTATACTGGCTTTGCAGTGTGGGTGTCAGTGTGAGGATGTTATACTGGCTTTGCAGTGTGGGTGTCAGTGTGAGGATGTTATACTGGCTTTGCAGTGTGGGTGTCAGTGTGAGACTGGTTATACTGGCTTTGTAGTGTGGGTATCAGTGTGAGAATGTTATACTGGCTTTGCAGTGTGGGTGTCAGTGTGAGGATGTTATACTGGCTTTGCAGTGTAGGTGTCAGTGTGAGGATGTTATACTAGCTTTGCAGTGTGGGTCTCAGTGTGAGGATGTTATACTGGCTTTGCAGTGTGGGTCTCAGTGTGAGGGTGGTTACACTGGCTTTGCAGTGTGGGTGTCAGTGTGAGGCTGGTTATACTGGCTTTGCAGTGTGGGTGTCAGTGTGAGGGTGGTTATACTGGCTTTGCAGTGTGGGTGTCAGTGTGAGGGTGGTTATACTGGCTTTGCAGTGTGGGTGTCAGTGTGAGGGTGGTTACACTGGCTTTGCAGTGTGGGTCTCAGTGTGAGGGTGGTTATACTGGCTTTGCAGTGTGGGTCTCAGTGTGAGGGTGGTTATACTAGCTTTGCAGTGTGGGTGTCAGTGTGAGGATGTTATACTGGCTTTGCAGTGTGGGTGTCAGTGTGAGGATGGTTATACTGGCTTTGCAGTGTGGGTGTCAGTGTGAGGATGGGTATACTGGCTTTGCAGTGTGGGTGTCAGTGTGAGGATGGGTATACTGGCTTTGCAGTGTGGGTGTCAGTGTGAGGATGTTATACTGGCTTTGCAGTGTGGGTGTCAGTGTGAGGGTGGTTATGCTGGCTTTGCAGTGTGGGTGTCAGTGTGAGGATGTTATACTGGCTTTGCAGTGTGGGTGTCAGTGTGAGGATGGGTATACTGGCTTTGCAGTGTGGGTGTCAGTGGGAGGATGTTATACTGGCTTTGCAGTGTGGGTGTCAGTGTGAGGATGTTATACTGGCTTTGCAGTGTGGGTGTCAGTGTGAGGGTGGTTATACTGGCTTTGCAGTGTGGGTGTCAGTGTGAGGATGTTATACTGGCTTTGCTTTGCAGTGTGGGTGTCAGTGTGAGGATGTTATACTGGCTTTGCAGTGTGGGTGTCAGTGTGAGGCTGGTTATACTGGCTTTGCAGTGTGGGTGTCAGTGTGAGGATGGTTATACTCGCTTTGCAGTGTGGGTGTCAGTGTGAGGGTGTTATACTGGCTTTGCAGTGTGGGTGTCAGTGTGAGGATGTTATACTGGCTTTGCAGTGTGGGTGTCAGTGTGAGGATGTTATACTGGCTTTGAAGTGTGGGGGTCAGTGTGAGGCTGGTTATACTGGCTTTGCAGTGTGGGGGTCAGTGTGAGGCTGGTTATACTGGCTTTGCAGTGTGGGTGTCAGTGTGAGGCTGGTTATACTGGCTTTGCAGTGTGGGTGTCAGTGTGAGGATGGTTATACTGGCTTTGCAGTGTGGATGTCAGTGTGAGGATGTTATACTGGCTTTGCAGTGTGGGTGTCAGTGTGAGGATGTTATTCTGGCTTTGCAGTGTGGGTGTCAGTGTGAGGATGGTTATACTGGCTTTGCAGTGTGGGTGTGAGGATGGGTATACTGGCTTTGCAGTGTGGGTGTCAGTGTGAGGATGTTATACTGGCTTTGCAGTGTGGGTGTCAGTGTGAGGATGTTATACTGGCTTTGCAGTGTGGGTGTCAGTGTGAGACTGGTTATACTGGCTTTGTAGTGTGGGTATCAGTGTGAGAATGTTATACTGGCTTTGCAGTGTGGGTGTCAGTGTGAGGATGTTATACTGGCTTTGCAGTGTAGGTGTCAGTGTGAGGATGTTATACTAGCTTTGCAGTGTGGGTCTCAGTGTGAGGATGTTATACTGGCTTTGCAGTGTGGGTCTCAGTGTGAGGGTGGTTACACTGGCTTTGCAGTGTGGGTGTCAGTGTGAGGCTGGTTATACTGGCTTTGCAGTGTGGGTGTCAGTGTGAGGGTGGTTATACTGGCTTTGCAGTGTGGGTGTCAGTGTGAGGGTGGTTATACTGGCTTTGCAGTGTGGGTGTCAGTGTGAGGGTGGTTACACTGGCTTTGCAGTGTGGGTCTCAGTGTGAGGGTGGTTATACTGGCTTTGCAGTGTGGGTCTCAGTGTGAGGGTGGTTATACTAGCTTTGCAGTGTGGGTGTCAGTGTGAGGATGTTATACTGGCTTTGCAGTGTGGGTGTCAGTGTGAGGATGGTTATACTGGCTTTGCAGTGTGGGTGTCAGTGTGAGGATGGTTATACTGGCTTTGCAGTGTGGGTGTCAGTGTGAGGCTGGTTATACTGGCTTTGCAGTGTGGGTGTCAGTGTGAGGATGTTATACTGGCTTTGCAGTGTGGGTGTCAGTGTGAGACTGGTTATACTGGCTTTGTAGTGTGGGTATCAGTGTGAGAATGTTATACTGGCTTTGCAGTGTGGGTGTCAGTGTGAGGATGTTATACTGGCTTTGCAGTGTAGGTGTCAGTGTGAGGATGTTATACTAGCTTTGCAGTGTGGGTCTCAGTGTGAGGATGTTATACTGGCTTTGCAGTGTGGGTCTCAGTGTGAGGGTGGTTACACTGGCTTTGCAGTGTGGGTGTCAGTGTGAGGCTGGTTATACTGGCTTTGCAGTGTGGGTGTCAGTGTGAGGGTGGTTATACTGGCTTTGCAGTGTGGGTGTCAGTGTGAGGGTGGTTATACTGGCTTTGCAGTGTGGGTGTCAGTGTGAGGGTGGTTACACTGGCTTTGCAGTGTGGGTCTCAGTGTGAGGGTGGTTATACTGGCTTTGCAGTGTGGGTCTCAGTGTGAGGGTGGTTATACTAGCTTTGCAGTGTGGGTGTCAGTGTGAGGATGTTATACTGGCTGTGCAGTGTGGGTGTCAGTGTGAGGATGGTTATACTGGCTTTGCAGTGTGGGTGTCAGTGTGAGGATGGGTATACTGGCTTTGCAGTGTGGGTGTCAGTGTGAGGATGGGTATACTGGCTTTGCAGTGTGGGTGTCAGTGTGAGGATGTTATACTGGCTTTGCAGTGTGGGTGTCAGTGTGAGGGTGGTTATGCTGGCTTTGCAGTGTGGGTGTCAGTGTGAGGATGTTATACTGGCTTTGCAGTGTGGGTGTCAGTGTGAGGATGGGTATACTGGCTTTGCAGTGTGGGTGTCAGTGGGAGGATGTTATACTGGCTTTGCAGTGTGGGTGTCAGTGTGAGGATGTTATACTGGCTTTGCAGTGTGGGTGTCAGTGTGAGGGTGGTTATACTGGCTTTGCAGTGTGGGTGTCAGTGTGAGGATGTTATACTGGCTTTGCAGTGCGGGTGTCAGTGTGAGGATGGGTATACTGGCTTTGCAGTGTGGGTGTCAGTGTGAGAATGTTATACTGGCTTTGCAGTGTGGGTGTCGGTGTGAGGATGTTATACTGGCTTTGCAGTGTGGGTGTCAGTGTGAGGATGGGTATACTGGCTTTGCAGTGTGGGTGTCAGTGTGAGGATGTTATACTGGCTTTGCAGTGTGGGTGTCAGTGTGAGGATGTTATACTGGCTTTGCAGTGTGGGTGTCAGTGTGAGGATGGGTATACTGGCTTTACAGTGTGGGTGTCAGTGTGAGGATGGGTATACTGGCTTTACAGTGTGGGGGTCAGTGTGAGGATGTTATACTGGCTTTGCAGTGTGGGTGTCAGTGTGAGGCTGGTTATACTGGCTTTGTAGTGTGGGTGTCAGTGTGAGGATGGTTATACTGGCTTTGGAGTGTGGGTGTCAGTGTGAGGATGGGTATACTGGCTTTGCAGTGTGGGTGTCAGTGTGAGGATGGTTATACTGGCTTTGGAGTGTGGGTGTCAGTGTGAGGATGGGTATACTGGCTTTGCAGTGTGGGTGTCAGTGTGAGGCTGGTACGTGTGCAGAAAATAAAAAGTACCACGTGTGAGCACACTCACGTCTCAGACAGGTCTGCCTTTCCCCATTATCTCTTAGTACAGGGGGGGAACAAGATTTTCCTGGGGAGGCACGGCGGTTGCAGAGGTCTCGCGCTCTTCCCCAAGTCATTTAAATTAAATGCCAGGGGATCGCGTGATGCCCCTGTAACTCACTTTCCGGGATTCAGATGCGTGGTATGATGCGTCACCATGGGAAAGCGGCATCAACTGACGCTGCGCGATCACGACATGACGTCACATGACCCCGTGGCATCATTTGACACTGGAAAACGAGGTAAGGGGGGCGCGAGTACCGGAGGAGCAAGCAGGGGGGGCACAGCTCCAGTAGTTTGCGCACCCCTGTCTTAGCATACCATGCTTCCACTGCAGCTAGGGATTCTGGGTAGCCCTACAAACAATCTGCATGTCTTCAGGACCAATACAGATACTAGAAATGTGAACATTTTAAAAACATGAAAAAAAAAAACGTTATTATAAACCAATGTGAAAACAAAGAAAATAATCATAATAAAAAAGGTGGATGTTTCCGAACCCACTTTGCCCCTTACACGTCACTTGGGACATTAAGCATGGACGTTGTATGGCAATAAAGGGGTTAAAGGAAATGAGTACCCACTAAATCTTTGAGGAGAGTGCAAATGGGATCTGTGCTCTGCCATGCGTGTGTCTGGAAGCGAGGGAAAGGTTTCGGATCTCACACCCCTTGATAAATCATTACATTTACACATCCGCTGGCAGTTTGGCATCAGTTACACCGCCTGTTTTAATCTTAACAAGCGTCTAAACATATCCCAACGTTACACAGAGCCGTCCCTAACTGTACAGGGTGTGCGGATAAATTACAGCGACCCCCTTCATTACATTTCCAGTACATCACAGGGTTTCTTATTTAGTTGGCTGATCGATCGAAGGAGCGCCCCCCAATATTTTATATTACTTGCCATGGCGGTGAGAAAAATAATTATATATATATATATATATATATATATATATATATATATATATATATATATATATATATATATATATATATATATATATATATATATCCTGGTCCTCCCTTTAGCTCTGCTCGCCTCCGCTGCAGGCGGGTAGCCGGTAAGGGTGCCGCCATTTTGTTTGTGCGCTCGCATGCGCAGAAAAGGTTCGCGCATGCAAAGTTTCCAGCAGCCCCAGGGGCTGCACAACACATGACACAGTACAGCCAATAGGGCTGCTAGAATCTCCTGAGGGGAGATTGGTACTTTGGGTGGGCTTGACGTGTGAGCTGACAGTTAGGAGAGTGGCAGTTGGAGCTGGGACGCTTGACGTGTGAGCTGACAGTTAGGAGAGTGGCAGTTGGAGCTGGGACGCTTGACGTGTGAGCTGACAGTTAGGAGAGGGGCAGTTGGAGCTGGGACGCTTGACGTGTGAGCTGACAGTTAGGAGAGGGGCAGTTGGAGCTGGGACGCTTGACGTGTGAGCTGACAGTTAGGCGAGTGGCAGTTGGAGCTGAGATGCTTGACGTGTGAGCTGACAGTTAGGAGAGTGGCAGTTGGAGCTGGGACGCTTGACGTGTGAGCTGACAGTTAGGAGAGTGGCAGTTGGAGCTGGGACGCTTGACGTGTGAGCTGACAGTTAGGAGAGTGGCAGTTGGAGTTGGGACGCTTGACGCGTGAGCTGACAGTTAGGAGAGGGGCAGTTGGAGCTGGGACAAGGAAGGAGTAAGTTATATGTGCAGATATCAGTGACATCTGCACTAGGCCAGATACCCCCTATTATGCCCCAGCTAGACCCCGACTCCCACATAGTTTGTGGCTGCGATAGGGGCTTGCCCCTCAGATAGGGACCCTGCCCTGCTTAGCAATATTAGTGTGAGGGACACAGGGAGATGCCGCACGGTGGCTACGGCCTGTGGTCCAGGACACAGGTCGCCCAACATTAATAAAGACATTGTTTACGGTGGCACAATCCACGAGGGACCCACCCAACATAGAGACGGAGGCTTCACAGTATGAGCAACGGATCCGTGGATCCCAGCATCGTGGCATCAGCACGCCCAGGTGTGGCATCACCCGGCAAGTACCCAACGCATCAGTGCACCAACTCAAACACTTTAGTGGGGCAGCGCTGTCACACACCTTGGCTGGGGGAGCAGAGCATTGGAGGGTACGGCCGTGCGTGGCATATATATATACACACACACACACACACACACACACACAAACAAACACACACACACACACACACACACGTCCTAGGTTATTTATGTTCAGTAAAACTGTTATCTTTCATAAGTGTGTGTTTTATTGTATGCGGGTCCTGTAGCGGGGTTATTCTATATCATAGAATCCTGTACAGGTGGAGGCGATACCGACTGAACATCGACTCAGGTATACCCCAGGTTCCCAGTAGCAGAGACCCAGATCTCCTCTGCACCACAGGTATTTCACCATATACACACACTGTAGCCACACATCTCTCGGGGGGTGGGGAAAGCGCGCTACAATGAAGGCGCTGCTGAGATATCAGACCTGGGGTGCCCTACTCAACAGTCTAAATTTGTGAAACCCTTCAGTCCGCCATGTTCACACCCACCCGGCAACTTGGCCCTAGAATACCGCGTGTCCCTGCGCCATGTGGACGCGGTGGGAGGAGTATCCATAATTACTTCAATAACTGCTGTCCGTGACCACGCACAAAACTTCCCGGGTCTGGCCAATGCCGGGATCTTAGGCCGCAAACTTGACGTGGGTTTCCGCTCTAGTGCCATACTATTGGCCACGAAACATGAGATATGCTTGGACACGGACCCACAGGCCCTAAACCCATCCGAGGCCCTGCCCACAGGGCACCCACTGATATACCCTGAGTTACCAACCTCCGTAGGGACCTTCACTCCAAGACTCACCTCCGAGGTTTCCTATCAGGATAGACCGGCCATCTCGGGGCTTTCCGCCTAGTTCCTTTCTCACGCTGAAGGGTCAACCTCCCCCTACAGTCCTGGGGGCTGGATGGCCGCAAGTACCCCAGTTCGAACAGACCTACCTGTACCCAGGGTCGCTTTCACCTCAAGTGTGATTCCCTGCCGTCAGCCGGTATCAGAGTAACCCTACCCCAACTCCCAATCAGAGCCCAGTTTATAGCCACCTGCCTCCGGGAACTTTCAGCTTAGGAGTGACGCTACCGCAACTAGTAGAGGCCCTCACACAGTCAGCTCACCGTCACCAGCACCGGCGCCCAAAAACCTTCTCAGGAGTACAACCCACATCACTGGGCGAAGAGACGTTCGACGATTGGCGGGATCACGCGGAACAGGTGGACATGCTCAGATGCAATACACAACGGCCACCAACATCGTGCGGTTGTATCGCGAAGGTCACCTCGACGCGGAGGCTCAAGACCTGGTACGTGCGTTGACTAGGATCAGGTATGAGGGATATCCCTGCTTCAGCACAGGTGGCTCAATCAGTAACCTTAGTGAGAATGACTTAGCCACCTGTGCTGAAGCAGGGATATCCCGACCTATTTGTGGCCATTGAGGACTGGAGTTGGACACCAGAGGGTCTGCAAATACACTACAAGGATTGAAATGGATTGTGCTCTCCTGTAAATCACAGTCACACTATTTATTAGTACTCTGAATGCCTATGCTGAGCTAAACGGAGGGCTCTCCATATATTTTAATTGCACATGTTTTTAAAACTTAAAAAGGTCTCAAAAAAAAAAAAAAAAAGATTTTTGTGGTTAAGAAAAGCTGGGAAGAAAACGGTGTCCATGAATCTCACCCCTCAGAACATCCCAGGCACACCAGATCTCAGGAACAACCAATTAGCCGATGGGAATGTGCTTCGTTTACATATGAATGGAATATTGGTTGGTAATTCCCAACCCATGGTCTTGCCAAGGTTCCCTTGGGATACAATTGAAAGCCCCTGAACCATACTGCTAAGGACTTCGTTAGTCAATTAAAAAAAGGTTTCACTGCTGACAAAGATTAAAACAGCTAGTGCAATTTAGCATCTACTGTGAGAATGCACAGTAATTACTCTGCGGAAGGGCTTAGTAATGCAGTAGGTTGTAGATACCTATAGATAAATAAAACACAGTGTCCCCCCCACATACAAAAAAAAGTTCCATTATTACTATCCCTGGCAAATGTTACCCTCTTTACGACCCCCTGGCACTGAGGGGGTTAATTCAACCAATACATAAGCCCGCACCTCCCCATTCAGTGAATATGAACTCTATTATCACTTAGACTGCCCATCTCCGGAGGACTCTGAAAACTCCACTCTAGCTACAGGGCCTTCTGGGGACGTGGCCTCTAGAAGTGGCAGTGTTTTTAGATGGTTTCACCACTCCCTCTACACCAGGGGTGAGCAACTCCAGTCCTCAAGGGCCACCACACAGGTTCGGTTTTCCAGATATCCCTGCTTCAGCACAGGTGGCTTAATCAGTGCTTCAGTCAAAGATCTGTTGGTGGCCCTTGAGGGCTGGAGTTGGCCACCACCGCTCTACACCCAAGAACTCATCTCTACGTTCTTACAACACGTTTATATCCTCTGTCTTTTGGGGTGTGAACCACATCCCTGTCCCACAGCCCGAGATCACCTGCACACTTAAGGCCACAAATGAAGAAATGAAAGACAATGGACCAATATTTGGACTTCTCACCTATTGTCCCCTACACGTTATCACAGTAAAACATAGAATTGAATGGCAGAGAAGACCAAATTGGCCCAACTAGTCTGCCTATTCTTCTACCAGTTGTAAACCCCCAGACCTTATTTAAAATCCTTGGCTGTCATATTTAGGACAGCCTTGTGTCTAGCCCAAGCACACCCCATTGACCAGTTCCGAGATGCTATTCCACAAATCAACCACACTTCACATGAAGTGCGGCCCCCGATCCCCCAGCACTCAGAGCAAGACCCCTTGTGCTAGCACTTAATGCTTCCAGCCTGCACCTTGTTGAAATTATCCCCTTCCTCCCCCCACCCCCCAGGATGTACAAGTTTAGGGTCTTGGTCTTAGCACTTCCCACTACAACACAGCCAATTTAATTCTAGTAGCAAGGATCAAAGGCAACCAGGTCTCGGGAGCTGCCATAAGAAGATGCCAGTTGGGAGCCAAGACGTGCGAGCCTTTTTCAATTCCCGCAAGGTGGAGCATAACAATGGGACGTAGGAACCCATGGCACTGAAGGAGTTAATGTATAGGTCACAAGTCATACTGAATTCAAATGACCCCAAGCATCAGATGGAGGGTCGAAATAACATGTACATTAGCAAGGGTGCAGTCCTAGAGACACTGGGCGCGCCAATGTGGAGGGGTGCATTCCGAAAGACACTGGGTGCATCAGCGGGGGGTGCAGTTCCATAGACACTAGGTGCAGTAAGGGGGGTTCAGTCCTAGAAACACTGGGTGCATATGGGAAGGGATGCAGTCCTAGAGACACTGGGTGCATTATCAGGGTGCGGGGGCTGCATTCCTAGAGACTCTGGGTGCATTATCGTGGGGTGCAGTTCTAGAGACACTGGGTGCATTATCAGGGGGTGCAGTCCTAGAGACACTGGATGCATTATCAGGGGGTGCAGTTCTAGAGACACTGGGTGCATTATCAGGGGGTGCAGTTCTAGAGACACTGGGTGCATTATCGGGGGTGGCAGTGCTAGAGACACTGGGTGCAGTAAGTGGGTGCAGCTCCTTACCTCGCAGACAGAGCAGTAGCAGTGCTATGGGGGCGCACCCCAGTAGCCTCATGCCCCCCGGCTCCGGTTCTTCTTTCCAAGCCCGGGCCCCGCACCAGAGAGCCTCTAAGAACCACCAAGTCAGGCGAGCCCAACAGTCTCCAAAATGTCTGAGCTGCCTCTCACAGAGACTTCAGTGCAGGACTGTCTCACAGGTACCAGGAGCAGGGCTGTCTCACAGAGACCCCTCAGTGCAGGGTTGTCTCTCACAGGTCCACAGATGTCTCTCTCACAGGTCCAGGGCTGTCTCTCTCACAGTCACATTTGCCCGCTGTCTCTTCACTGCTTCAGTTCTTCTCTTCTACTCAATACTGCCTCCCGCTCTCTCTGTTCCTGTCTGATTGGAGAACTTTCTACTGCTCCCTCCTGCACTCTCTTCCTGAACTCTCTCTAAGCTCCCTCCTGTACTCTCTCTCTCTAAGCTCCCTACTGCACACACTCTCTCTCAGCCCCCTCCTGCACTCTCCCTTTTGTTGACTTTAAACTCTTCTGTCTGTCTTGGAGTCTCTCTTATCTTCAGTTTATTGCATTCTCTTTGACTGCAGCCTACTCTCCTCACTCACCCCTCACTCTCTCCCCTCACTCTCTCCTACTCTTCCAGTCTCTCTCCCCCCACTCTCTTGCCTCTCTGCTTCACTCTGGTGCCTCTTCCCTCTGTCTCTTGCCTCACTCCTCTCTTCCCTCTGTCTCTTGCCTCTCCACTCACTCTGCCACTGTCTCTCCCCCCCCCCACTCCTCTCTTGTCGCTCTCCCCCCCCACTCTCTCCTCTCCCCACTCTCTGTCCTCTCTCTCTCTCCTCACTCTGTCTCTCTCCTCTTGTCTCTGTGTCTCTCTCTCCTCCTCTATGTCCTCTCTCCTCTCCCCGTCTCTCTGTGTGTCTCTCCCCCCTTCTCTCCTCTCTCTCGCTCTCTGTGTTTACCTCTTCTTTCTCTCTCCTCTCCCTCTCTCTCTGTCTCTGTCTCTGTCTCTGTGTGTGTGTCTCTCTCTCCTCTCCCTCTGTCTCTCTCCCTCGGAATCTTCTCTTGGAAATTGGAACAAACCAAATGTGACGCCCATGAAGGGGGGGGGGGGGATCCTCCCCATATCCTCTCACACCTTGCCCACCCCGCCCCCGGAACCCGGACCCCCGCAGTACTGGGAGGGGGCGGGTGTTACAGGCAGTCACACAATAGGAGGGGGACCAGTAATGGGGTCTGCACCGGGATACTTCAACCCCCCCCCCCCCCCCCCCCATGTCCCGGAGCCGCCTGTTTTACAAACTTGTGAAGAGGGAAAGAAATGCATCTAATAATATATATACACATATATATACAGTGTAACATTCACATCTAATAGTAATATACAGTGGTACAGTGTAACAATCTCATGTAATATATATATATATATATATATATATATATATATATATATATATATATATATATATATATATATATATATATATATATATATATAGTGTAACAACCACATCTTATAGTAATAATATACAGTGATACAGTGTAACAATCTCATCTAATAGTAATACTACACAGTGATACAGTGTAACAATCAAATGTAATAGTAATAATATACAGTGGTGCAGTGTAACAATCACATCTAATAGTATACAGTGTAACAATCACATGTAATATACAGTGTAACAATCACATGTAATATACAGTGTAACAATCACATGTATTATACAGTGTAACAATCACATGTATTATACAGTGTAACAATCACATGTATTATACAGTGTAACAATCACATGTATTATACAGTGTAACAATCACATGTATTATACAGTGTAACAATCACATGTAATATACAGTGTAACAATCACATGTATTATACAGTGTAACAATCACATGTAATATACAGTGTAACAATCACATGTATTATACAGTGTAACACTCACATGTAATATACAGTTTAACAATCACATGTAATATACAGTGTAACAATCACATGTATTATACAGTTTAACAATCACATGTAATATACAGTGTAACAATCACATGTAATATACAGTGTAACAATCACATGTAATATACAGTTTAACAATCACATGTAATATACAGTGTAACAATATATACAGCGTAATAATATACAATGTAACAATATATACACAGTGTAATAATATACAATGTAACAATATGCTCTAATAATATACAATGTAACAATATATACAGTGACAATAATAGACTCTAATAATTTACTGTGTAATAATATACAATCTAATAATATACATTGTAACAATAATATACTCTAATCATATACAATGTAACAATCGATACACAGGGACAATAATATACAGTGTAACAATATATACAGTGTATCAATATACCATGCAATAATTTACAGTGTAATAATATACAGTGATACAGAGAGGAGATACACTCACATCTAATAATAATATACAGTGTAATAATATATACAGTGTAATAATAATATAGTGTAACACAATACAGTGTAACAATATGCATTATAATAAAATACAGTGTAATAATATATACAGTGTAATAATATACAGTGATAGAGAGGAGATACACTCACATCTAATAATAATCATATACATTGTAATAATATACAGCGGTAGAGAGGAAATACACTCACAGCTAATAATAATATACAGTGTAATAATATACAGTGATACAGAGAGAAGATACACTCATATCTAATAATAATAATATACAGTGTAATAATATATACAGTGTAATAATAATATACAGTGTAACAATATACATTATAATATAAAGTACAATAATATATACAGTGATACACTCACATATAATAATAATAAATATATACAGTGTAATAATATATACAGTGGTACAGAGAGGAGATACACTCACATCTAATAATACTATCCAGTGTAATAATATACAGTGAGGATATAAACTCAACTAATAATAAATATATATAGTGTAATAATATACAGTGTAATAATATACAGTGATACATAGAGGAGATTCAATCACATCTAATAATAATATACAGTGTAATAATATACAGTGTAATAATATACAGTGATACTGAGAGGAGATACACTCACATCTAATAATAATATACAGTGTAATAATATACAGTGATACAAAAAGGAGATTCAATCACATCTAATAATAATATACAGTGTAATAATATACAGTGTAATAATATACAGTGATACATAGAGGAGATTCAATCACATCTAATAATAATATACAGTGTAATAATATACAGTGTAATAATATACAGTGATACAGAGAGGAGATACACTCACATCTAATAATAATATACAGTGTAATAATATACAGTGTAATAATATACAGTGATACAGAGAGGAGATACACTCACATCTAATAATAATATATACAGTGTAATAATAATATACAGTTTAACAATATACATTATAATAATATACAGTGTAATAATATATACAGTGTAAGAATATACAGTGACACAGAGAGGAGATACACTTACATCTAATAATAATAATATACGGTGTAATAATATATACAGTGTAATAATAATATACAGTGTAACAATATACATTATAATAATATACAGTGTAATAATAATATAGTGTATCAATATACATTGTACCAATATACAGTGCAACAATATGCATTATAATAAAATACAGTGTAATAATATATACAGTGTAATAATATATACAGTGTAATAATATACAGTGATAGAGAGCGGAGATACACTGTATATTATTATTAGATGTGAGTGTAATAATATACAAAGACAAGGAGGAGATACACTCATGTAATAATAATATAGTGTAATAATATACAGTGATACAGAGAGGAGATACACTCACATCTAATAATAATATACAGTGTAATAATATACAGTGATACATACGCGCTATTAGAGAGGGTTGGGGTTCCTTAAACTACATCTGATCTCAGACGCGCTATTAGAGAGAGTTGGGGTTCCTTACAATGTATCTGATCTCAGACGCGCTATTAGAGGTTTGAGGTTCCTTACAATGTATCTAATCTCAGACGCGCTATTAGAGAGGGTTAAGGTTCCTTACAATACATCTGAGCTCAGACACGCTATTAGAGAGGGTTAGGGTTCCTTACAATGCATCTGATCTCAGACGCGCTATTAGAGAGGGTTGGGGTTCCTTACAATGTATCTGATCTCAGACACGCTATTAGAGAGGGGTGGGGTTCCTTACAATGCATCTGATCTCAGATACGCTATTAGAGAGGGTTGGGGTTCCTTACAATGCATCGGATCTCAGACGCACTATTAGAGAGGGTTGGGGTTCCTTACAATGCATCTACATAGTTAAATAGGAGATGAGGTTGAAAAAAGACATAGATACGTCCATCAAGTTCAACCTATGCTAAATTTAGACGACAGATACTTTATCCTATATCTATACTTCCTTATTGATCCAGAGGAAGGCAAACAAAAAACCCCAGTGACATATCATCCAATGATATCTCATAAGGGGAAAAATAAATTCCTTTCTGACTCCAAGAATTTATTTATTATTATTTATTTATAAAATATTTTACCAGGAAGTAATACATTGAGAGTTACCTCTCGTTTTCAAGTATGTCCTGGGCACAGAGTTAAGACAAATAATACATGGTTACAAATACAGTTACATAATGAGCAGGGTATACATTACAGGCATACCCCGCATTAACATACGCAATGGGACCGGAGCATGTATGTAAAGCGAAAATGTACTTAAAGTGAAGCACTACCTTTTTCCCACTTATCGATGCATGTGCTGTACTGCAATCGCCATATACGTGCATAACTGATGTAAATAACACATGTGTAACAGGCTCTATAGTCTCCCCGCTTGTGCACAGCTTCGGTACAGGTAGGGAGCCGGTATTGCTGTTGAGGATGTGCTGACAGGCGCATGCGCGAGCTGCCGTTTGCCTATTGGGCGATATGTACTTACTCGTGAGTGTACTTAAAGTGAGTGTCCTTAAACCGGGGTATGCCTGTATATACAAGACATTGCATACACAGTTAAAGATAATTTATATTATGGGCGTATGTAACAGTTACAGACCAGATTAAAATGTGAGACAGCCTTAGATTTGGAAGAACTTAGACTGGTGGTGGATGTGAGAGTCTCTGGTAGGATGTTCCAGTTTTGGGTTGCACGATAGGCCTCGGCCATGCTCCCTGCTGGCGTGCTGAGGTGCGCTGAGGCGCAGGGAAAGCGGGTGCTTTCCCTGGCCTTGCGGTTGCTTACCGCACGCGCTGTCAGCGGGCCATCAGGGGGCGGGCCGGGGGTGGGCGCGTCACTGGCCGGGGGCGGGCCAGTGACGTCACTGAGCTGATTCGCCCTCATTGGGCGAACCGCTCACGTGACCGGCCTGTCGCGTCGGCAAGCGGGGGAATTTTAAATTCCCCTAAGACCTGCGCTTAAATTTTAAAATCTGCTAAGACCTACGCTTCCGCGCATTTGCGGAAGCGTAGGTGAGCCCCTACTAAAGCCGCTCTAATTGCGGATGTAGGGGCTCAGTGCTGAGCGGGAGCGCGCGTCAGCACGCTTCCGCCAGCAAGCGCTAAACATGGCCAAGGCCTAAGAGAAGGTGGAGCGGCCGAATTGGCAATCGGATTATTCCCTGGATCAACATCCTTCCCATGTTTACTTATTAGGTATATCTCTGTATACCTTTACTTTCAAAAAAGATGTTCAACCTTTTTTTGAACAAATCTATTGTATCTGCCATCAGTCTCCATGGGTAATGAATCCCACATTGTAACTGCCCTTACTGTAAAGAACCCTTTCCTTTGTTGCTGGAGAAATCTCCAACTTTAAGGGATGACTCCCGCATCCCATGTACTGCCCTTGGGATGAATAGTTATTTTGAAAGCATGTACTGTCCCCGAATATTTATATATAGTTATCATATCCCCTCTTAGACGCCTCTTTTCTAATGTAAACAAATCTAATTTAGCTAGCCTCTCCTTATAAATCAGATTGTCCATCACCTTTATTAATTTGGGGCTCTTCTCTGCGCTCTCTTTAGTTCCATAATGTATTTTCTAAGGAGTGGTGCCCAAAATTGTACTCCATATTCAAGGTGTGGTCTTATCTGATCTCAGACGCGCTATTAAAGAGAGGGTTGGGGGTTCCTCAGAATTTCACTTAGGATTCCTTAACCAAAACAAGGTTAGAAATCATTGCTATATACAATTAGGTATATACTTGTATACATTACACACAAAGCCACCATGTACAGATATACAAATATATATGGTGGGATTGTAGTCTTGGGGTAAATTCTCATTCTCTTTGAGTCGCTTTGTCTGGCGCCACCGAGACAAAAACATCTCATTATTAGAACCACAGGAGGAGAGTCCAAAAACAGCAGGTTTTATCCTCAATTCTTAAGAAAATATTATTGGCATGCTAGGAGCTGGGGCTCAGAGGAAACCCCAGACATTAATCGAGATAAAGTGAGCAAGGAAAGCCAGCCAGAGGCTGATAGGATTTTCTTCTGAAGGGGCAAAAGGAAGCACAGCTGGGGAGAGGAGTGATGGATTAGGGAGGACAGACAGCCCCTCTCTCTAACTCCAATAGTGGGAAGGGGGGGGGGCATGTCTCTCCTAAATACAGTCTCTGCCTCCTCTGCTGGGGATACAATCTTTACCTCCAAAGATTGGAAAATGAGGCATAATAATCTTTGCTTCCAAAGATTTGGGCGGGGCAGTTTCTGCTTCCAAAGATTGGGCCGGGGTTTGGGGCAGTCTCTGCTTCCAACATTTTGGGGATTTGGCACCGCATCTGTTTTCTCTGATTGTGTGGGGGGCACAATCTGCTTCCGAGGTTTGGGGGGAGGGAGGTGGGCACAGTCTGTCTCCTCTGCTGGGGGCACAGTCTCTGCTTTCGAGGTTTGGGGGGAGGGAGGTGGGCACAGTCTGTCTCCTCTGCTAGGGGCACAGTCTCTGCTTCCAAGGTTTGGGGGAGGTAGGTGGGCACAGTCTGTCTCCTCTGCTAGGGGCACAGTCTCTGCTTTCGAGGTTTCGGGGGAGGGAGGTGGGCACAGTCTGTCTCCTCTGCTAGGGGGCACAATCTCTGCTTCCAAGGTTTGGGGGAGGGAGGTGGGCACAGTCTGTCTCCTCTGCTAGGGGCACAGTCTCTGCTTTCGAGGTTTCGGGAGAGGGAGGTGGGCACAGTCTGTCTCCTCTGCTAGGGGCACAGTCTCTGCTTTCGAGGTTTGGGGGGAGGGAGGTGGGCCGTCTGTCTCCTCTGCTAGGGGGCACAATCTCTGCTTCCAAGGTTTGGGGGAGGGAGGTGGGCAGTCTGTCTCCTCTGCTAGGGGGCACAATCTCTGCTTCCAAGGTTTGGGGGAGGGAGGTGGGCACAGTCTCTGCCTCCCCTGCTGGGGGCACAATCTCCTTTTCCAAGGTTTGGGCGGAGGGAGGTGGGCACAGTCTGTCTCCTCTGCTGAGGGCACAATCTCCTTTTCCAAGGTTTGGGCGGAGGGAGGTGGGCACAGTCTGTCTCCTCTGCTAGGGGCATAGTCTCTGCTTTCGAGGTTTCGGGAGAGGGAGGTGGGCACAGTCTGTCTCCTCTGCTAGGGGCACAGTCTCTGCTTCCAAGGTTTGGGGGAGGGAGGTGGGCACAGTCTCTGTCTCCCCTGCTGGGGGCACAATCTCCTTTTCCAAGGTTTGGGCGGAGGGAGGTGGGCACAGTCTGTCTCCTCTGCTAGGGGGCACAATCTCCTTTTCCAAGGATTGAGGGGTGGGCGCAGCCTCTGCCTCCTTTTCTTGGGGCACAATCTCTGTTTCAGAAAATGCATATTTTTGCCTTGTTTTGAAGGCACGGGTTGCTAAGCAGTTCAAATGTACATTCATTTCTGAATGATCCCTTTATTCCCTCAACATAAGAACATGTCAGCACTCCTCCTCCACTAGCCTCCCGCCTACCAGGTTAAGGGGCTAATACATATAATCAGATAGATGTAAGAATTATGCACAGCTAGAAAAACGATACCCAGGGAGAGCCTAGTTGTACCGTCTCAGTCTCTGCAGAGGGAGCACACAGTTTGACACACAACCAAAGAAGCAAATCAAGCAGCGGAGTCTCTGATAAATAGCCACAATATCTCCATGTGCCTCATGGATAACTTAGATTGTAAGCTCTGTGGGGCAGATTCATTGTGTATACAGTATATATTATAAGCTCTGCACATGCTGTCAGCCCTATATAAGGATAAATGATGTTTCCAAGAATTTAGGACACAACGAAAAATGTTTTGAGTATAGCGTCCGTCGCTAAGCATGACGACTCTTGTCTCCCGTTTTAATGTGGAAGTAGGAACATACAGTATGCAGAATTTAAGGGGGGGCATTTGTGAAAGTCTCGCTGCACATCTGCTACAGTATTGTGGCCAAAAAACAGCACCTGATTTACCAGAGAAAAACCTACGCATTTATAATTATAACCAATTACCTTTCTTAAATCGAGTGTCCCACGATAACGAGCCGGCATCGTACAAATGTGACAAAATCCATTATGATATCTAGACTATTCCCTCTCTGTTTATAAACGGAGATTCAGATCCATCAACATCCACAGACCAAGACCACCGAGATGTGTTTATTTTGAACCAGACAATGGCATTTACTTGGAAAAGTGTTGATTTTTATCAGTGAGACTCCATGTGAGGGAGGGAGGCTGCAGATAAAATGGGAATGAGTAGCTTTGCTCTATCCCGAGAATAAGCACTTAGGGATTGGTGAGATCGATTCGTGCCGGACAGGGTTGGCCGACTCCAGTAAGTCCTCAAGGGCCACCATGAGGTAAGCAGGATATCCTTGCTTCAGCACAGATCAATGAGTGCACCACCTATGCTGAGGCAGGGATACCCCTAAACCTGACCTGTTGGTGTCCCTCAAGGACTGGAGTTGGCCACTCCTGGTGCAGGGAAGCCCACTACACACAAAGTCATACAAGTCCATGGCGGCCCGTTGTCCAGTACGAGGAGAATCAATTCGATGTCCGCATCTTGCTTAATCTAACTTTGCAGAAAAATACACGAAGCACAACGTTTCTGGAGTGTTAGCTCCTTGGTCAGGTGTAGGTAGTTGGGGTCCTGCGTCTGACGAAGAGGCTTAGACCCCCAAAACGTGCTCAGTGTATTTTTCTGCAGAAATTAGATTAAGGAAGATGCTGACACTGAATTGATTCTACTGCTGCTGGTAAAATCACAGAAAACCAGTAAGTCCCAGTCTCTTTGCCAGGTGTACGGTATTGAACCGGACTGTCCTGTATTTGGACACTCTGTCCAGTAACAAATGAGAGGTAATACTGGACATGTATGTGTATAACAGTATTACCTCTCTGGGTGTGTATGTGTATACCGGTATTACCTCTCTGGGCGTGTATGTGTATACTGGTGTGACAGGGTAAATAAAAGCCACCAGTTATATGCCTGGAAAACCTATGTCTAGTCTGCAGTGCAGCACTGACTAGGTTAACTTCAGCTGGGAACCTCAGGACAATTAGTTGGATCCCAGCTGCCTAATCAAGGTGTGTTAAAACCCAGGCTATAGACACATGGATCTTGGTTGTTGATGAGAGAGGAGTAAGCTGCTGCTAAAGAGATTTCCTGACACAAGGTCTGATTAACAAAGTAACTGAATTATAAACTGTCTGTCTCCTGCTTAGAAAAGGGATTGCTGCCTGAGTTACACACTGTCTGCTAAAGAGAAACTGTTTCGTTTTGTTTTTGCTGAAGAAAAGCTATTTTTGTTTTGTGTGTTGTATATCTGTTAAGGCTAAATAAATAAGCCTTGGCAAGAAACCCACGTGTGTAGTTGCATGTACCCTGCAACATATGGTGTCAGAAGTGGGATGTTTTTTTTTCAAAAGGCTCCTGCAGTTAAAAGGCCACACACACACACAAGAATGGAAGAAATGTTGAAAGAGTTTCTGTGTGAGCAAACCAGACAGCAGGGACAGTTAATGCAGGAGCAGACCAAACAGCAGGGACTGTTAATGCAGGAACAGGCCCGGCTGCAAGTGGAGAGAGATGAAAGACTACAAGCAGCACAGGATGAACGGATTGCCAAGCTGCTGACCCAATTCCAAGGGTCTGCCAGTGCAGAACTAGCAAGCAGACCCCCTCTACTCCTGAGGAAAATGGCTCCGAACGAGGATCCAGAGGCTTTTTTTACTGACTTTTGAAAGAGTTGCCAAAGCTCAGGGCTGGGCTACAGATCGCTGGGCAACTGCTTTGGCCCCGCTCCTCATAGGAGAAGCCCAGGGTCTCCCAGCAGATCAGGCAATGGACTACCGACAAGTAAAAGCCGCCATACTGGATCGCTTAGGTCTGACCCCAGAGACTTACCGGCAGCAGTTCCGGAACATGAAGTACACCGCTAAGATGAGACCCCGGGTCCTCGCTCAGCAATTATTGGACTTATCTACGCGCTGGATACAACCCAAGGAGTGAACTAAGGAGGCAATTCTTGAGCAGGTGGTTTTGGAACAATTTCTACAAATAATACCCCCTTCCGCACGCTCGTGGGTAAAACGCCACGCTGCTGAAACCCTAGCTTTGGCGGTCTGACTCGTGGAGAACTTCCTTGGGGCTGAGCAGCAGGCGAGTGTCCTGGACCCGACTCCACCGGCACCTGCGGACGCCCAAAGAGGGAAGTCGGATCAACGGGGAACCTACGGCCCGTCACGGAACCGCCAAGTCCAATGGAAGGAGCTGTCATTCCAGCAAGGACGGAGTCCAAATGCTGGTCCCCGCCGAGACCCTCATCTCCTTCCGGATGTCGGCTCGTCACAAAATGAGAGGAACTTCCGAGGACGGCGCCCACCGGACCCACCAGATGCCTGGTCTCCAGTAACCGGTCCAGCGGAGCGCTATCCACAACCCCCTCCTGCGAAGGAACCCTCTCCATGTTCCGCCTGCGGAGAACAACACCACCGGTATGTGGACTGTCCACAGATGGATTGTTCATTCAGCAGAACCGTCGCCTCGGCCTTTACTGGGGAAAATTACAAGCCCTGGCTACTTCCAGCCCTGATTGGGGGAAAAACCATCCAGGCCCATTTAGATTCGGGCTCTGGGAAAACTCTGGTCCTACAGGAACTGTTACCGCCCAACGTGTGTTCTTTTGACTCCCCGTGGAGCATAGAATGTATACACGGCGATGTAAAACGCTATCCGACGGCCAAAATCCGGCTACAGGTAAAAGGTCAGGAGGCTTACCTCGAAGTAGGAGTCGCTCCTTGGCTCCCTGCCCCCGTTGTGCTCGGTCGGGACTGGCCTTTCTTTCGGACCTAATGGCCCCAGTCTTTCACGAGGAGCCTCCTTCTAGGGCTCAGGAGAACCCTGGCAAACTGTTCCCCTTCTCGGCAGACCTTTTTACAAGTAGACACCGGGTTCAAAAGACCCGGAAGCAAAGACGCTTGGACAAACAGGACTGGTTGCAGAAATCTGGGTCTCAAGGTGACCATTCTAGTAGTCAGAGGTCACAAGTGATGGCTGGGGATGGCCAAAGGGAGGGGGATATAGGCCCTGGAGATTTACCAGACCTTTACCTCCCTGACTTTCGCCAGAAGCAAAGGGAAGACCCAGTCCTTGCTAGACAGTATGACAAGGTGGTGAAAATTGATGAACAGATTTTAGATGCACAGGGGGTGATAGTATTCCCCCATTTTGAGCTTTCAAATTATATCCTTTATAGGGTGAATAGGCAGACACAAACAAGGGAGGTCACCAGACAGATATTGGTTCCCAAGGCATTTGTTAAATCTGTGTTCACTCTAGCCCATACTGTCCCTTGGGGTGGTCACCTGGGCAGGGATAAAACATTGGACCGTATTTCATCCCGATTCTATTGGCCAGGGATGCATAGTGATATTGCTAAGCTATGTGCAGCATGTCCGGAGTGCCAGCTAACTAGTCCAAAAGGACAAAAACCAGCCCCTTTGGTTCCTCTACTCTTGGTGTCAGTTCCCTTTGAGAGGATTGGGGTAGACTTGGTAGGACCTCTAGAATCTTCTGCGAAAGGACACAGGTTTATCCTTGTAATAGTGGACTATGCAACAAGGTATCCTGAAGCGTTCCCCCTGAGAACAGCAACGGCGAAGCAAGTAGCCAACAAGTTGTTGGAACTGTTCTCACGGGTTGGACTTCCCCAGGTTATGTTGACAGACCAAGGTACAAATTTCATGGCTAAACTGATGCAGGATGTCTTAAAGTTACTAGAGGTCAAGTCTGTTCGGACATCGGTCTACCATCCACAGACTGACGGATTGGTGGAATGATTTAACCGAACTCTAAAAGGGATGCTGAGGAAATTTGTAGATTCAGAGAAGAGAGCCTGGGATAAACTTCTCCCTTTTCTGCTGTTTGCAGTGCGGGAAGTTCCCCAGGCCTCCGCGGGATTCTCTCCATTTGAATTGCTCTATGGCCGCCAACCCCGGGGTATCCTAGACCTTCTAAAGGAGTCCTGGGAGGAACAGCGGTCCCCTTCTAAGAATACCCTGCAATATGTACTAGACCTTAGGAAGCGCCTAGATGTGGTCGGCCATTTCGCCAGGGAGAATCTTAGATCAGCCCAGGACAGTCAGGAGAGACATTACAATCAGAATGCTCGCATGAGAGTGTTTCACCCAGGAGACCAGGTGATGTTATTGTTACCCAGTTGCGAGAGTAAACTCCTGTCCAAATGGCAGGGCCCATTCGAAGTACTCCGCCGTACGGGTGATGTGGATTACGAGATCGCTCAACCAGGGTCCAGGAAGGGTAAACAAATTTACCATGTGAACTTGCTGAAACCCTGGAAGATGCAGCGGTCTCTATTCATCCACCCGGTGGAGGAGGAAACAGACTTGGGTCCTCAGCCTCCACGGGAGAACATCGTGAGTGACGATAAAATCCCAATGGGTAAACAGTTGTCCTCTGAACAAAAAGGGGACTTGTTAGCAATAATTACACAATTCCAGGATGTTTTTTCTGACTTACCAGGACAAACTAACTTAATTTCCCATGCAATCGAGATAGCACCTGGGGTAAAAGTACGTTCCCTTCCTTATAGGTTGCCTGAAAGTCGTAGGGCTCTGGTAGAGAAGGAGGTACAAGAAATGTTACACTTAGGAGTGATTGAGGAATCATGCAGTGAGTGGTGTAGTCCACTAATTATGGTCCCTAAACCCGATGGGAAGGTAAGATTTTGTGTGGACCTCCGAAAGATTAATGCGGTATCCAAGTTTGACGCATATCCGATGCCAAGGGTGGACAAATTAATTGACGCCCTTGGTAACGCGGAATATATATCCACATTGGACTTGACAAAAGGATACTGGCAAATACCCTTAGAGGAAAAGTCCAAATGCAAAACAGCCTTTGCCACTCCCATGGGTTTATACCAGTTTGTGACAATGCCATTTGGATTGCATGGAGCCCCAGCCACATTTCAGAGACTCATGGATAAGGTACTGAGGCCCCATAGGACTTATGCCGCAGCCTACCTAGATGACATTGTCATTTATAGTAAACACTGGCGGGCCCATCTAAATAGGCTGAAAGCGGTCCTCAAATCTCTAAGAGAGGCAGGGCTCACTTCCGACCCTAAGAAATGTGCCTTGGGTAAAGCGGAAACCAAATATTTAGGGTATGCAGTGGGAGGTGGAAAAGTAAGGCCACTAGCCGACAAGGTAGCTGCCCTGAAAGAAGTTCCGACCCCCCAAACAAAAACGCAGGTACGCTCTCTGCTGGGTTTAGCAGGGTACTACCGGCGGTTCATCCCCAACTATTCGGAAGTGACAGCCCCTTTAACGGACCTCGCAAAAAAGTGTGCCCCTACACAAGTGGTGTGGTCAGGGGATTGTCAGAGAGCCTTTGAGGACATAAAAAAGGTGTCTATCAGAGGGTCCCATCCTTAGAAGCCCAGACTTCAACAGCCCTTTTATAGTGCAAACAGATGCATCAGAGATAGGGCTAGGGGCAGTGGTGTCACAACAGTTTGAGGGAGTTGAACATCCTATCCCTTTCCTGAGTAGGAAATTGTTCCCAAGGGAAAAAACTACTCAGTGATTGAGAAAGAGTGCCTCGCAGTAAAGTGGGCAATCGAGGCTTTGATGCATTACCTGGCAGGAGTCCATTTTACTTTGGTGACGGATCATGCTCCACTGAAGTGGTTAAATAGCATGAAGGATTCCAATGCTAGATTGACTAGGTGGTATATGGCCCTCCAACCCTTCTCATTTGAGATTCAGCATAGGCCGGGAAAAGAGAACGCAAATGCTGACTTCTTTTCTAGAGAAGGGGTGGATGGTCGGGCTTCAGCCGTGCGTAGCCCCAGCCACACACTAACAGGGGAGGAATGTGACAGGGTAAATAAAAGCCACCAGTTATATGCCTGGAAAACCTATGTCTAGTCTGCAGTGCAGCACTGACTAGGTTAACTCCAGCTGGGAACCTCAGGACAATTAGTTGGATCCCAGCTGCCTAATCAAGGTGTGTTAAAACCCAGGCTATAGACACATGGATCTTGGTTGTTGATGAGAGAGGAGTAAGCTGCTGCTAAAGAGATTTCCTGATACAAGGTCTGATAAACAAAGTAACTGAATTATAAACTATCTCCTGCTTAGAAAAGGGATTGCTGCCTGAGTTACACACTGCCTGAGAGAAACTGTTTCGTTTTGTTTTTGCTGAAGAAAAGCTATTTTTGTTTTGTGTGTTGTATATCTGTTAAGGCTAAATAAATAAGCCTTGGCAAGAAACCCACGTGTGTAGTTGCATGTACCCTGCAACAACCGGTATTACCTCTCTGGGCGTGTATGTGTATACCGGTATTACCTCTCTGGGCGTGTATGTGTATACCGGTATTACCTCTCTGGGAGTGTATGCGTATACCGGTATTACCTCTCTGGGCGTGTATGCGTATACCGGTATGACCTCTCGGGGCGTGTATGTGTATACCGGTATTACCTCTCTGGGCGTGTATGTGTATACCGGTATGACCTCTCGGGGCGTGTATGCGTATACCGGTATTACCTCTCTGGGCGTGTATGTGAATACCGGTATTACCTCTCTGGGCGTGTGTGTGTATACCGGTATTACCTCTCTGGGCGTGTGTGTATACCGGTATTACCTCTCTGGGTGTGTATGTGTATACCGGTATTACCTCTCTGGGCGTGTGTGTGTATACCGGTATTACCTCTCTGGGCGTGTGTGTATACCGGTATTACCTCTCTGGGCGTGTATGTGTATACCGGTATTACATCTCTGGGCGTGTATGTGTATACCGGTATTACCTCTCTGGGCGTGTATGTGTATACCGGTATTACCTCTCTGGACATAGTGACCTGACCGGCTTGGGGGGCCGTGGGATTTCCCAGAGCAGGGCTATCGCTATGGGGCTGGGCATCAGGAGGAGGTGTCAGGAGTCTGGGGGTGGGGCCAAGGAGAAGAGGAAACAGCATAGAGGGGATAGGTGTGTGCGTGCTTGCCTTGACCGTGTGTATGCGTGTGTCTCGAGCACGTTGCACCTTTCACCATTGTGCAGTATTTTTGGAGAAGCCGCCTGGCAACGCTAAGCTCAGGATGTATTCCAGGCAGTTATGTCACACAGCAGGGCCATCTTAAGGGTAGATCCACAGAGCTGTTGTAATTACCGCAGGGATTTAACGAGGCGTTAGTTAGCATACCCCAGATTTAACGGATCTCCCCCCATAGACTGGTGATGTCAGCATACACATCCTGTATGTATATTTTTCTAACGCCTGCCAGGTACCCGGCGCTGTACCATTTGTACAAACATTACAAAACAGGGACTATAATAATACAGATGGGATAAGTGGGTCAATACATAAAAGTAACGTTGGGAGAGAGGAGTCCCTGCCCTGAAGAGCTTACCATCTAATAACAAAATAGTTTGTTTTAGGGATGCACTCTGTGTGACGAGGAGTACTTCACATGTTGCTGTACATACGGCTGCAATGTGTTATGCAGGTGGTTTGCATTAAGCTGCAGTGAACTGGATCATGTGGAAACGGTTTAGTCAAAAGGGCACTCCAAGTTGGAACGAAAGTGAATTAAGGACAGCGGCGTGTCTAATAGGGTAAATGGGCCCAATTAACACCTTTTAAGAAACATTGGACAAGAATAAGTATTTGACTTCCCCCCCCCCCCTTATTTTTTAACATTTCCATTGTGGACTAAAGTATTGCAGAGTTTTTACATTCTTTACCTTTGTTTTTTAGGGGTACGCCCGGGGCTGCCACTGTCTACTGAAGGCCAAGCCGGAGACAACGTTTAAAACAGCGGCGCTTACCTTCGGCGGTGCCGTCTCCCTGGCATTGTTCCAAGATCCTCCCAGCATCAACCGCTGCAACCCTTCAATAGTCACATGGCGCCACGTTGCCATGACAACGGGATGCCGTATGGCGCCGCGGTGTCACGTGACATTGCGATGTCGTGGCAATGCGGCGCCGCGATGTCACGTAGTCATGGCAACGGGCATCACGTGATGCTGTGACATCATGTAGCGTCCCCGTTTACGTGGCAGCGCCTTTTGACGCCACGCGGCCATACTGACAGGAGTTACTTGCGAGGGAAGATGCCGGGAGGATTTTGAGGGAGCCGACGCCGAACGCCTCCACCCGGAGGTTTACCAGGTAAACCAGGAGCCCGGAGATACGTGGTCAAAACCCCGGGTACGGCTGTTTGGCAAACATCAAAATCTCTGTTCTTAGTTTGCAAAGTAATGATGACGCCTTCATTAGTCAGATACACAATTAGACTGCAAGCCCTTCGGGGCAGGGACTCCCTTTGCCTTATGTTGCACTTAACCATGCCCGTATTTAGGCATAGGCCTACTAAGCCTGGGGTGGCAAATTGGGAGGGGGGGTGGCAAATTGGGAGGGGGGGGGCAAATTGGGAGGGGGGGCAGGGTGTTACAGAAGCCCCGCGCTCTTCCCCACAACAATGAACTGATTGCCGGGGAGAGTGCAGGGCCTCCGTAAAGGCGCCGCCCTCCTCCTCCTGCAGTGCCGCCGTCCTCCTCCTGCAGCGCCGCCCTCCTCCTCCTGCAGGGCCTTCTCCTCCTCCTGCAGCGCCTTCTCCTCCTCCTGCAGCGCCTTCTCCTCCTCCTGCAGCGCCTTCTCCTCCTCCTGCAGCGCCTTCTCCTCCTCCTGCAGGGCCTTCTCCTCCTCCTGCAGCGCCTTCTCCTCCTCCTGCAGCGCCTCCCTCCTCCTGCAGCGCCTCCCTCCTCCTCCTGCAGGGCCTTCTCCTCCTCCTGCAGCGCCTCCCTCCTCCTCCTGCAGCGCCTCCCTCCTCCTCCTGCAGCGCCTCCCTCCTCCTCCTGCAGGGCCTTCTCCTCTTCCTGCAGCGCCTCCCTCCTCCTCCTGCAGGGCCTTCTCCTCCTCCTGCAGGGCCTTCTCCTCCTCCTGCAGTGCCTCCCTCCTCCTGCAGGGCCTTCTCCTCTTCCTGCAGGGCCGCCCTCATCCTCCTGCAGCGCCGCCCTCATCCTCCTGCAGCGCCTCCCTCCTCCTCCTGCAGCGCCTCCCTCCTCCTCCTGCAGCGCCTCCCTCCTCCTCCTGCAGCGCCTCCCTCCTCCTCCTGCAGCGCCGCCTTCCTCTTCCTGCAGCGCCGCCTTCCTCCTCCTGCAGCGCCTCCCTCCTCCTCCTGCAGCGCCTCCCTCCTCCTCCTGCAGCGCCTCCCTCCTCCTCCTGCAGCGCCTCCCTCCTCCTCCTGCAGCGCCTCCCTCCTCCTCCTGCAGAGGAGGGAGAGGGAGTGTCGGGCTAGGAAAGGAATCCATGTAGTAACAGAGGAGGGAGTGTCGGGCTAGGAACGGAAGCCGTGTAGTAACGGAGGAGGGAGAGGGAGTGTCGGGCTAGGAACGGAAGCCGTGTAGTAACGGAGGAGGGAGAGGGAGTGTCGGGCTATGAACGAAAGCCGTGTAGTATCGGAGGAGGGAGAGGGAGTGTCGGGCTAGGAATGGAAGCCATGTAGTAACAGAGGGAGAGGGAGTGTCGGGCTAGGAACGGAAGCCGTGTAGTAACAGAGGAGGGAGAGGGAGTGTCGGGCTATGAACGGAAGCCGTGTAGTAACGAAGGAGGGAGAGGGAGTGTCTGGCTTGGAATGGATGACGTGTAGTAACAGTGGAGGGAGAGGGAGTGTCGGGCTAGGAACTGAAGCCGTGTAGTAACAGAGGAGGGAGAGGGAGTGTCGGGCTAGGAACGGAAGCCGTGTAGTAACGGAGGAGGGAGAGGGAGTGTCGGGCTAGGAATGGAAGCCATGTAGTAACAGAGGGAGAGGGAGTGTCGGGCTCGGAACGGAATCCATGTAGTAACAGAGGAGGGAGAGGGAGTGTCGGGCTAGGAATGGAAGCCATGTAGTAACAGAGGAGGGAGAGGGTGTGTCGGGCTAGGAACGGAAGCCGTGTAGTAACGGAGGAGGGAGAGGGAGTGTCAGGCTAGGAACGGAAGCCGTGTAGTAACAGAGGAGGGAGAGGGAGTGTCGGGCTAGGAATGGAATCCATGTAATAACAGAGGAGGGAGTGTCGGGCTAGGAACGGAAGCTGTGTAGTAACAGAGGAGGGAGAGAGAGGTGTTGGGCTAGGAACGGAAGCCGTGTAGTAACAGAGGAGGGAGAGGGAGTGTCGGGCTAGGAACGGAAGCCATGTAGTAACGGAGGAGGGAGAGGGAGTGTCGGGCTAGGAACGGAAGCCATGTAGTAACAGAGGAGGGAGAGGGAGTGTCGTGCTTGGAACGGATGATGTGTAGTAACAGAGGAGGGAGAGGGAGTGTCGGGCTAGGAACGGAAGCCGTGTAGTAACAGAGGATGGAGACGGAGTGTCGGGCTAGGAACGGAAGCCGTGTAGTAACAGAGGAGGGAGAGGGAGTGTCGGGCTAGGAACGGAAGCCGTGTAGTAACAGAGGAGGGAGTGTCGGGCTAGGAACAGATGACGTGTAGTAACAGAGGAGGGAGAGGGAGTGTCAGGCTAGGAATGGAAGCCATGTAGTAACAGAGGAGGGAGTGTCGGGCTAGGAACGGAAGCCATGTAGTAACAGAGGAGGGAGAGGGAGTGTCGGGCTAGGAACGGAAGCCGTGTAGTAACAGAGGAGGGAGAGGGAGTGTCAGGCTAGGAATGGAAGCCATGTAGTAACAGAGGAGGGAGTGTCGGGCTAGGAACGGAAGCCATGTAGTAACAGAGGAGGGAGAGGGAGTGTCGGGCTAGGAACGGAAGCCATGTAGTAACAGAGGAGGGAGAGGGCGTGTCGGGCTAGGAACGGAAGCCATGTAGTAACAGAGGAGGGAGAGGGAGTGTCGGGCTAGGAATGGAAGCCATGTAGTAACAGAGGAGGGAGAGGGAGTGTCGGGCTAGGAACGGAAGCCATGTAGTAACAGAGGAGGGAGATGGAGTGTCGGGCTAGGAACGGAAGCCGTGTAGTAACAGAGGAGGGAGAGGGAGTGTCTGGCTAAGAACCCCTGAGATATATGGAGGTGCAGAGGGGTGTTCCTAGCCCAACACTCCCTCTCCCTCCTCTTGTTACATCCCTCTGCACCTCCATATATCTCACCTCTGACCTCTCGTTACACCCCTCTGCACCTCCATATATATCTCACCTCTGATCGCTCGTTACACCCCTCTGCACCTCCATATATCTCACCTCTGACCTCTCGTTACACCCCTCTGCACCTCCATATATCTCCTCTGATCTCATTACACCCCTACTCGCCTCTTACGCTCGACCAAAGGTTGTCTCACCTGTGCACCCCTCTCCTGTCTCCTCTCTATACCTATGGAACGCTCTCCCCCTCCATATTCGTCAAGCATCTTCTCTCTCCGCATTCGAAGCCCAGCTGAAAAATGCACCTCTCATGACATTTAATACGTCCCTACTATGAACTCCATGCACTTGACCTCCTTAATACACTCTTACTCCGACTGTGTCTGTAAACCTCTCAACATATTTAGATTGTAAGTTCTGCAGGGCAGGGTATCCCTTTCCATATCTTGTCATTTACCTGTTGCACTTATACCCACTGTTTGTAATGTATTAGCTTGTATTGTAATGTTGTAATGCGCTGCACACAGTGTTTGCGCGGTATAAACAACATTATACAAAGTGTAAAGCAGTATATTTGCCTATAATGTCTCCCTATTTGTGTGATAATTTCCTTATAATACTCTGATCCGCAGCCCTTTGGTGAGATTGCCATGTCCCTAAGTGCAAAAGGTACCAATAGATGATAATGCACAGTCAGACAAGGATTAGAAGACAAAAACAAGTCTGCTTATTACAGATACAGCCAGGGGGTGACAACGTTTCGCTCCCTAGGGCCCTGCCTCGGGGAGGTGTGGGGACCTGTAAAAAAAAAAAAATATATATATACTTGTCTTTTTAATGCTAATTGTTGGGCTCTGTGCCCCTCAGTCCCCCCTGACTGCAGTGCCAAGAGGTGACACATGCAGGCCTAGCACAGTCGCGCCCCGCGTCCTGCCTCCTGCACACTGCCTCCTGCACACTGCCCCCTTCCTCTTGCCTCCTGCACACTGCACACTGCCTCCTGCACACTGCGCCCTGACTCCTGCGCCCTGCCTCTTGCCTCCTGCACACTGCGCCCTGCCTCTTGCCTCCTGCACACTGCGCCCTGCCTACTGCACGAACTGTCTCCAGCGCACACTGCCTCCTGCGCACTGCCCCCTGCCCCCTGCGCACTGCTCCCAGCCTCCTGCGCACTGCCCCTTGCGCACTGCTCCCAGCCTCCTGCGCACTGCGCACTGCCCCCCTGCTCCCAGCCTCCTGCGCACTGCCCCCCTGCGCACTGCCCCCTGCCCCCTGCGCACTGCCCCCTGCGCACTGCCCCCTGCCCCCTGCGCACTACCCCCCTGCCCAGCCTCTCCCCCGGCCCTTTACTCTCAGCGGCCGGGTTTCTGGTCGGGCACAGCATAACTTTGCTCCGGAAGTGCTGGTTGCCGTGGTGACAGCCGGACGCCTACGACGACACCGACACGGAGGAAACATGAGTCTCGATCGCCTGTCCCGTCCCGAGCGCCTGTCCCAGCCCGGGCCGGAGTACCTGGGTGAGCGTTATATACAGCGGTGTTATTATATAGAAGTATCGCAGTATTATGATAATAATAATACGTGTATCAGTGTGTGCGTGTGTATGTATATATATATATATATTCTTATAGGTATCGGTATGTATGTGTGTGTGTATATATATATATATAATCAATATTTGTTATTGTACGTATTAGTGTATGTATATGTATATGTGTGTGTGTGTGTATAGAAATTAATAGTGTCCACAGTGTGTACAGTGCTTTGCAAAAGGTGTGTGTGGAGTGGGCGTGTGTACCAATGATGTGGGTAGGTGTAGAAATGTAAGAGTGTGTTGCATTACTAAAGGTGTGTGTAGATACTATGTGGTCCCTATTGGTATATATGGATGGAATAACATGGAGTATTTGTATGTGTTAGAGACAGCTGTGTGTGCATACATATAGCGCAGTATGTATAGACATGGCCTTTGGCCAGAGTCAGAGAAATGTTCGCCGACAGGACTGTCTCTTGTTCCGCGTGTGATGCTGTGGCGATGCAGATTCATTTTCTTCTTTAGCCCCTGCCCTGTCTCACCTATGTAGTAGCAGCAGCTCCCTGGACAATTCATGCACATGATGAGGTACACGACATTGCTGGAGGAACAGGTGAACCTTCCTCTGATTTTGTATTCCAGATTCCTGTGTGGTATTTGTATTGTGCCCGCTGTGTGGAGCATTGCGCAGGTTTTGCATCTTGCGTCCTGGCATGGTCTCGTCCCGCATTCAAAATACTTTACTCCTCACCATCATTTCTTGAGATTATGAGGTTGTCCGTATGATAATAAGTGTGTTTTAGGGAAGACCTGTTGCAGTCTTGTATCTTTCTGGAGAATGAGTTGTAGTTCCCTGGCTATCTTGCGTAGGGCTTCTAGGTGTGGGTTATATGTGACCACCAAAGGTACCTTGTCGCTTGTCTCTTTCTGTCTGTATTAAAGGAGATCACTTCTTGGTTTCTGGTAGCGTTGTGGAATTGCTGGTCTACAATTCTGTGGTTATATCCACGGTTTATGAAATCCGATCTCACGGCTGTAATCCGCTGGCCTCTGTGTGTTGTGTCGGAGCATATCCGGTTGTATCGTATGGCTTGATAGTAGATGGTTGCATGCTTAGTGTGTGTCGGGTGGAATCTGTTGTCCCTCAAATAGCTGGCTCTGCCTGTAGTTTTGCGGTATACAGAGGTCTGTAGTTGGTTGTTCTTTATAGTAATGGTGGTGTCTAGGAAATATACTTCGTCCGGGGAATGGGTGAGTTTGAGGTTGATGGTCATCGAACTGTATGAGGTCCTGTTCACCAGAGGTCCAAATCAGGAGGATGTCATCCATGTACCGAAGGTATGCAAGGGGTTTCAAGTGACAGGTGGCAAGAAAGTCACTTTCCAGTTTTGCGCAGAACAGATTGGCATACTGGGGCACCATCCGAGTGCCCATAGCGGTCCCGGTTGTCTTGAGGTATGTGTCATTTACAAATGTAAAGTAGTTATGGGTCAGAATAAATTTGATGCATTTAGTCACTGTCTCTGTTAGTGGCTCCTGCGGTGGCTGAAATTCCATCTTTGTGGGGGATGTTTGTGTAGTGACTACATCCATGGTTGCTTGTAGTGTTCCTGTTGGGAGGGGGCCAATGGCATTAAATTTGTTAAGCAGGTCGGTGGTGTCCTGGATATAGCTGGGTGTGTTCCTGACAAGTGGTTTGAGAATGCCCTCCACCCAGCCAGAAATATTCTCAGTCAGTGTGCCAGATCCAGAGATAACAGGGGGCCCAGGGTTACCCTCTTTGTGAAATTTAGGGAGCATGTGGAATGTGCCAGGGTTTGGGTTAGCTGGTATCAGGTCCAGAATTTGCTCTCTTGTGTGGGTCGGGAGTGTTTTAATGATCCAGTTGAGTTCTCTCATGTATTTTTTTGTTGGATCCTCCTGCAGTTTGGTGTAATACTTTGCATGAGGGAGTTGCCTGTGCGCTTCCCGCAGGTAGTCTGTGGTGTTCATTATGACCACTGCTCCTCCCCTGTCCGCAGGTTTGATTCTTATGTTGTGGTTGTAGAGATGAAGGGAAGCAAAGGATGCACTGCAACTGGAAGGTTATTTTGAAAAAATATATGGGCAAACTCCAAAATAAAATAGAGGGTATTTATTACATGGCCTCACAAATGGGTGTATATAACGGCCATTTGTGTGTCCATTTAATAAATACCCTCTATTTTATTTTGGAGTTTGTCCATATATTTTGTCAAAATAACCTTCCAGTTGCAGTGCATCCTTTGCTTCCCTTCATCTCTATTGCTTCAAGACATCAGGATTGCACGCAGAGGAACCTTCATCCGGCTTTGACGTTCCAGATTCCAGTATACCCCCAGGGCAGGTAATGGGCATTAGCCCTTATCTTATTACCTGTTACCCCTATGGGGATGTTTATGCACTAAGGGTGGGATGTGCAATATTGACCATCTTTGCGGTAGTCAGGCAGACTGACCGCTAGGTCTTTATTTTTGCCTCCCCTTATATGATGATGCTATACATATGAGCCTATGGATTAATACAGTGTTCCTATTTCTGGACTATCTTTTTCAATTATAAAGATGTATGTGTGCACACACGGTATTTGAGCATCGCTCTACCTACTCTTCTTATGTTGTGGTTGGCCTTTAGCGATTCTATGGCTCTTCTCTCGATATATATTTCTATCTCAAAATGTGTTCCTGCACCCACACAGTATAAATCTGCGATTGGGGGGGGGGGGAAACCCGTTACATATGTATATCTTTATTTATATAGTGCAGGCAGTGTACTCGATGCTTTACAAAGAAAATACAGTACAGGGAAATATAATAATACAATAAGTGCAGCAAAGTCAGACAATAGGAAAGGAAAAATACACAGGAACATTTGGAAGAAAAAGAGAAAACAACACATAGTGTAATCTGTATAAAAGAACCAGCAAATCCTGCTAAAAGAATTGCACTTACAAGATAATAGCTAAAAACCAGCAATTTATCAGGTTCTCGGCTTGCTTCATAAGGATGGTAACCCCTCTCCGTCCGATCAACCAACTGTATCCTCCACGATAGGACTTGTATCCTCCAGGACAATAACCTGATGAGCCCAGAGGAATAATATAGGAAAAGTACCCAATGTACACACAAAGTACAAATATTTAATAATCGATAAAACTAAAAACATAAGCAAAAGGATATCTCCACCGGAGTAACACACATCCGCCGCAAAGCTAAAAAGCTAGAGACCCGGGGGGGTGGTGACCCCCACTCCCCTCACAATATAGTCCTGCTCACCGGCACCTTTCAGTCCAAGGCCCTTTGGAGCGACGACCCGCGTTCTCCTCCGCCGGTCTGTGTATCCAGATTTCCTCCGCGTCACGTGAGATTCCCTCTCGTCTCGCGAGACTTCTGACACTCAGAAGTGTTCAGTCACTCGGTGCGACAGTTCTCCAGCTCTATCCTTCCTCAAAGGCAAAGGCTCCAACTGTGCTTCCCAGAGTCTGTCTCTTCGGATAATACCCAGCATGAATCTCTCCATACTTCTTTGAGTTGTCTAAGGCCCGGGCCATAGAGGTGTGGGAGAGCGGAGGCGCGCTAACGCTGAGGCTCGCCTGCTTCAGTCAGCGCGATTGCACGGACTTGCGGGGGGAGCCTGGGGGAGGTGGTTGGAGGCGGGGCAGTGACGTCGCTGGGCCAATCGCCCGCGACGCACTGACGTCAATGTCACGGCGCCGACGTCACGGCGCCGTGACATTGATGCTGCTGTGCTGTGATTGGAGGTTTTCAGCCGACAGCGCGCTGAAAAACAGCTTAGCGCTCGGCTGAAACCTCCAACTCGTCAGCACGCCTGCGGACGCTCGTGTGAGCCCCCTCTCAAGGCATCCTCATTGAGGATGCAGGGGCTCAGCGCGGAGCATCCGCACGCCTCAGCACGGCTGGTCCATCTATGGACGCAGCCTAAAGCAGGGGAGCGCAATCTTCCCCTGCTGCGCCCCCCTGCCGGCTCTCCCTCCCTGCTCGCGCCCCCCCCTCCTTACCTTGTCTTTGGCGTCAAATGACCACGAGGCCGCGTTGCCATGGAGATGCGTCGCTGAAGACAAGGGACGTAGCAGAGGCCTCGCGAGATCCCCCAGCATTATTTTAGATGCCTTGGGGGAAGAGCGCGGGGCATCGGCAACCACCGCACCTCCCCTGAAAAATCTTGCGCCCCCCCCAGTTTATGCACCCTTGGTCTAAAGCTTCTAATTTATGTTCGCGTCTAGGGTTCAAGTCTCGCCTCCGTACGTGAGCACGGGGAGAATACACTGGCATACAAATACGCTCCATCCCATCTTCCTCCTCCTATTGATTTAATTCACAAGGTCCCCACCCATTGTTAGGTGCCGGCCAAGGTAGACATCGTCTTTAAGTTCTATTCCATTTATTTCCATCTTTGTAGGCTTGACACATTTGTTGGACATAACTTTGGTCTCCCTGAAATTCATATAGAGGCCTCTTTCTTATTTGCTTCTGCGAGTTTTTCAATTTGTTACAGGAGGTTTTCTAAACTTCTGGGGAAGATAACATAATGTTATCTGCAAATCGTAAGGGACACCCATACTCGCCTTGATTTTGAGTCCTTTTTCTTCCCAATTTGATGTCTTGAACAATTCTTCAAGTATATGTTATATGTATATCAATATTATTAATTATATATCAATACTATTCCATGTATCGATATCATTATTGGTCTTAGTGTTATTGTATATGAATATCATTATAAGTATCAGTGTTTTATTTAGCAGTGTTATTATATATCAACGTTATTATAGGTAGCATTTTTATTATGAATAAATATTATTAAAGGTAGTCATGTGTACTATTATCAAAGGTATCAATGTTATTATACATATCAATATTATTATGTGTGTTATAAATATATGTATTATTATCTGTGTTGTTACCTTTTAATAAGGATGGATACCATTGTTGCCCTCAAATGTCTTTGTTTCATTGTTTTATTTAGGAGAATAATGATCACTATTATCCTCATCCTGCGCATGATTTGAATTATAATTATTCCAAGCCTCCGCTTTTTGACCCCGAAAGTGCATAATAATAGGATAAGACTCTGCTGAAATGTTACGAGACCTGGATTCTGGGAATGGGAGCAAGATCTGACAGGTCTGCTCATAATTATTAAATGAAGGATCCCAATTACCTCTACTGTCAATTTATCATCACCTTCAATTTCTCTGCTATTATTGTAATTGCGGATATTATTTTTAAGGGGGGGAGGGTGGACTGTGGGAAAGATTTATTTGTGGTTCCTGTCTGCAAAATGATGGCAGTGTTGGTGCCAAAAAAAAAGAAAAACAAATGGGATTTATAAAAAAAAAAAAAAGACGTCCCTCTATTCTACCTCCTATTATCCAAAGTGATGAGAAAATACACTAATTCCAAACTAAGCAACTTCGAGAAAAAGTCACATTTACTAAGTGAATTCCAATCTGGCTTTCAAACCAAATCACTCCACAGTAACGACCCCCTTAAAATTTGCAACAAAATCTAATGTGGTATGGAACAGGGACTATTGACCGGTGCAATAGTCCTACATTTTGCAAAGGCTTTTGATACTGGTGGTCAGCTATTATGTTACAAAGCTCCAGTACTCTGGTATTGGACCACATGCTTTTAAACTGGTTTAACTGCGATTTTTCAGGAAGATCCCAACATGTGTCTACCTCTGGCTCCAACTCTAACTACTTGGAAATTACCTGTGGGGTCCCCCAAAGCTCAGTTCTAGGTTCCTTCCTTTTTTCTGTCTTTATTAATTACCTGCCCACAGTTTGTAAGACAGCTTCTCTGCACATGTACCTGTATGCTGCTGATACTATTCTATACGCATACAGTCCCAGCCTCTCTGCACATGTACCTGTATGCTGCTGATACTATTCTATACGCATACAGTCCCAGCCTCTCTGCACATGTACCTGTATGCTGCTGATACTATTCTATACGCATACAGTCCCAGCCTCTCTGCACATGTACCTGTATGCTGCTGATACTATTCTATACGCATACAGTCCCAGCCTCTCTGCACATGTACCTGTATGCTGCTGATACTATTCTATACGCATACAGTCCCAGCCTCTCTGCACATGTACCTGTATGCTGCTGATACTATTCTATACGCATACAGTCCCAGCCTCTCTGCACATGTACCTGTATGCTGCTGATACTATTCTATACGCATACAGTCCCAGCCTCTCTGCACATGTACCTGTATGCTGCTGATACTATTCTATACGCATACAGTCCCAGCCTCTCTGCACATGTACCTGTATGCTGCTGATACTATTCTATATGCATACAGTCCCAGCTTCTCTGCACATGTACCTGTATGCTGCTGATATTCTATACGCATACAGTCCCAGCTTCTCTGCACATGTACCTGTATGCTTCTGATACTATTCTATACGCATACAGTCCCAGCCTCTCTGCACATGTACCTGTATGCTGCTGATACTATTCTATATGCATACAGTCCCAGCTTCTCTGCACGTGTACCTGTATGCTGCTGATACTATTCTATACGCATACAGTCCCAGCCTCTCTGCACATGTACCTGTATGCTGCTGATACTATTCTATACGCATACAGTCCCAGCCTCTCTGCACATGTACCTGTATGCTGCTGATACTATTCTATACGCATACAGTCCCAGCCTCTCTGCACATGTACCTGTATGCTGCTGATACTATTCTATACGCATACAGTCCCAGCCTCTCTGCACATGTACCTGTATGCTGCTGATACTATTCTATATGCATACAGTCCCAGCCTCTCTGCACATGTACCTGTATGCTGCTGATATTCTATACGCATACAGTCCCAGCCTCTCTGCACATGTACCTGTATGCTGCTGATACTATTCTATATGCATACAGTCCCAGCCTCTCTGCACATGTACCTGTATGCTGCTGATATTCTATACGCATACAGTCCCAGCCTCTCTGCATATGTACCTGTATGCTGCTGATATTCTATATGCATACTGTCCCAGCCTCTCTGCACATGTACCTGTATGCTGCTGATATTCTATACGCATACAGTCCCAGCCTCTCTGCACATGTACCTGTATGCTGCTGATACTATTCTATATGCATACAGTCCCAGCCTCTCTGCACATGTACCTGTATGCTGCTGATACTATTCTATACGCATACAGTCCCAGCCTCTCTGCACATGTACCTGTATGCTGCTGATATTCTATATGCATACAGTCCCAGCCTCTCTGCATATGTACCTGTATGCTGCTGATACTATTCTATACGCATACAGTCCCAGCCTCTCTGCACATGTACCTGTATGCTGCTGATACTATTCTATACGCATACAGTCCCAGCCTCTCTGCACATGTACCTGTATGCTGCTGATACTATTCTATATGCATACAGTCCCAGCCTCTCTGCACATGTACCTGTATGCTGCTGATACTATTCTATACGCATGCAGTCCCAGCCTCTCTGCACATGTACCTGTATGCTGCTGATATTCTATATGCATACAGTCCCAGCCTCTCTGCATATGTACCTGTATGCTGCTGATACTATTCTATACGCATGCAGTCCCAGCCTCTCTGCACATGTACCTGTATGCTGCTGATACTATTCTATACGCATACAGTCCCAGCCTCTATGCACATGTACCTGTATGCTGCTGATACTATTCTATACGCATACAGTCCCAGCCTCTCTGCACATGTACCTGTATGCTGCTGATACTATTCTATACGCATACAGTCCCAGCCTCTCTGCACATGTACCTGTATGCTGCTGATACTATTCTATACGCATACAGTCCCAGCCTCTCTGCACATGTACCTGTATGCTGCTGATACTATTCTATACGCATACAGTCCCAGCCTCTCTGCACATGTACCTGTATGCTGCTGATATTCTATACGCATACAGTCCCAGCCTCTCTGCACATGTACCTGTATGCTGCTGATATTCTATACGCATACAGTCCCAGCCTCTCTGCACATGTACCTGTATGCTGCTGATATTCTATATGCATACAGTCCCAGCCTCTCTGCATATGTACCTGTATGCTGCTGATACTATTCTATACGCATACAGTCCCAGCCTCTCTGCACATGTACCTGTATGCTGCTGATACTATTCTATATGCATACAGTCCCAGCCTCTCTGCACATGTACCTGTATGCTGCTGATACTATTCTATACGCATACAGTCCCAGCCTCTCTGCACATGTACCTGTATGCTGCTGATACTATTCTATACGCATGCAGTCCCAGCCTCTCTGCACATGTACCTGTATGCTGCTGATATTCTATATGCATACAGTCCCAGCCTCTCTGCATATGTACCTGTATGCTGCTGATACTATTCTATACGCATACAGTCCCAGCCTCTCTGCACATGTACCTGTATGCTGCTGATACTATTCTATACGCATACAGTCCCAGCCTCTCTGTACATGTACCTGTATGCTGCTGATACTATTCTATATGCATACAGTCCCAGCCTCTCTGCACATGTACCTGTATGCTGCAGATACTATTCTATACGCATGCAGTCCCAGCCTCTCTGCACATGTACCTGTATGCTGCTGATACTATTCTATACGCATGCAGTCCCAGCCTCTCTGCACATGTACCTGTATGCTGCTGATACTATTCTATACGCATACAGTCCCAGCCTCTCTGCACATGTACCTGTATGCTGCTGATACTATTCTATACGCATACAGTCCCAGCCTCTCTGCACATGTACCTGTATGCTGCTGATACTATTCTATACGCATACAGTCCCAGCCTCTCTGCACATGTACCTGTATGCTGCTGATACTATTCTATACGCATACAGTCCCAGCCTCTCTGCACATGTACCTGTATGCTGCTGATACTATTCTATACGCATACAGTCCCAGCCTCTCTGCACATGTACCTGTATGCTGCTGATACTATTCTATACGCATACAGTCCCAGCCTCTCTGCACATGTACCTGTATGCTGCTGATACTATTCTATACGCATACAGTCCCAGCCTCTCTGCACATGTACCTGTATGCTGCTGATACTATTCTATATGCATACAGTCCCAGCTTCTCTGCACATGTACCTGTATGCTGCTGATATTCTATACGCATACAGTCCCAGCTTCTCTGCACATGTACCTGTATGCTTCTGATACTATTCTATACGCATACAGTCCCAGCCTCTCTGCACATGTACCTGTATGCTGCTGATACTATTCTATATGCATACAGTCCCAGCTTCTCTGCACGTGTACCTGTATGCTGCTGATACTATTCTATACGCATACAGTCCCAGCCTCTCTGCACATGTACCTGTATGCTGCTGATACTATTCTATACGCATACAGTCCCAGCCTCTCTGCACATGTACCTGTATGCTGCTGATACTATTCTATACGCATACAGTCCCAGCCTCTCTGCACATGTACCTGTATGCTGCTGATACTATTCTATACGCATACAGTCCCAGCCTCTCTGCACATGTACCTGTATGCTGCTGATACTATTCTATATGCATACAGTCCCAGCCTCTCTGCACATGTACCTGTATGCTGCTGATATTCTATACGCATACAGTCCCAGCCTCTCTGCACATGTACCTGTATGCTGCTGATACTATTCTATATGCATACAGTCCCAGCCTCTCTGCACATGTACCTGTATGCTGCTGATATTCTATACGCATACAGTCCCAGCCTCTCTGCATATGTACCTGTATGCTGCTGATATTCTATATGCATACTGTCCCAGCCTCTCTGCACATGTACCTGTATGCTGCTGATATTCTATACGCATACAGTCCCAGCCTCTCTGCACATGTACCTGTATGCTGCTGATACTATTCTATATGCATACAGTCCCAGCCTCTCTGCACATGTACCTGTATGCTGCTGATACTATTCTATACGCATACAGTCCCAGCCTCTCTGCACATGTACCTGTATGCTGCTGATATTCTATATGCATACAGTCCCAGCCTCTCTGCATATGTACCTGTATGCTGCTGATACTATTCTATACGCATACAGTCCCAGCCTCTCTGCACATGTACCTGTATGCTGCTGATACTATTCTATACGCATACAGTCCCAGCCTCTCTGCACATGTACCTGTATGCTGCTGATACTATTCTATATGCATACAGTCCCAGCCTCTCTGCACATGTACCTGTATGCTGCTGATACTATTCTATACGCATGCAGTCCCAGCCTCTCTGCACATGTACCTGTATGCTGCTGATATTCTATATGCATACAGTCCCAGCCTCTCTGCATATGTACCTGTATGCTGCTGATACTATTCTATACGCATGCAGTCCCAGCCTCTCTGCACATGTACCTGTATGCTGCTGATACTATTCTATACGCATACAGTCCCAGCCTCTATGCACATGTACCTGTATGCTGCTGATACTATTCTATACGCATACAGTCCCAGCCTCTCTGCACATGTACCTGTATGCTGCTGATACTATTCTATACGCATACAGTCCCAGCCTCTCAGCACATGTACCTGTATGCTGCTGATACTATTCTATACGCATACAGTCCCAGCCTCTCTGCACATGTACCTGTATGCTGCTGATACTATTCTATACGCATACAGTCCCAGCCTCTCTGCACATGTACCTGTATGCTGCTGATATTCTATACGCATACAGTCCCAGCCTCTCTGCACATGTACCTGTATGCTGCTGATATTCTATACGCATACAGTCCCAGCCTCTCTGCACATGTACCTGTATGCTGCTGATATTCTATATGCATACAGTCCCAGCCTCTCTGCATATGTACCTGTATGCTGCTGATACTATTCTATACGCATACAGTCCCAGCCTCTCTGCACATGTACCTGTATGCTGCTGATACTATTCTATATGCATACAGTCCCAGCCTCTCTGCACATGTACCTGTATGCTGCTGATACTATTCTATACGCATACAGTCCCAGCCTCTCTGCACATGTACCTGTATGCTGCTGATACTATTCTATACGCATGCAGTCCCAGCCTCTCTGCACATGTACCTGTATGCTGCTGATATTCTATATGCATACAGTCCCAGCCTCTCTGCATATGTACCTGTATGCTGCTGATACTATTCTATACGCATACAGTCCCAGCCTCTCTGCACATGTACCTGTATGCTGCTGATACTATTCTATACGCATACAGTCCCAGCCTCTCTGTACATGTACCTGTATGCTGCTGATACTATTCTATATGCATACAGTCCCAGCCTCTCTGCACATGTACCTGTATGCTGCAGATACTATTCTATACGCATGCAGTCCCAGCCTCTCTGCACATGTACCTGTATGCTGCTGATACTATTCTATACGCATGCAGTCCCAGCCTCTCTGCACATGTACCTGTATGCTGCTGATACTATTCTATACGCATACAGTCCCAGCCTCTCTGCACATGTACCTGTATGCTGCTGATACTATTCTATACGCATACAGTCCCAGCCTCTCTGCACATGTACCTGTATGCTGCTGATACTATTCTATACGCATACAGTCCCAGCCTCTCTGCACATGTACCTGTATGCTGCTGATACTATTTTATACGCATACAGTCCCAGCCTCTCTGCACATGTACCTGTATGCTGCTGATACTATTCTATACGCATACAGTCCCAGCCTCTCTGCACCTGTACCTGTATGCTGCTGATATTCTATACGCATACAGTCCCAGCCTCTCTGCACATGTACCTGTATGCTGCTGATATTCTATACGCATACAGTCCCAGCCTCTCTGCACATGTACCTGTATGCTGCTGATATTCTATATGCATACAGTCCCAGCCTCTCTGCATATGTACCTGTATGCTGCTGATACTATTTTATACGCATACAGTCCCAGCCTCTCTGCACATGTACCTGTATGCTGCTGATACTATTCTATACGCATACAGTCCCAGCCTCTCTGCACATGTACCAGTATGCTGCTGATATTATATATGCATACAGTCCCAGCCTCTCTGCACATGTACCTGTATGCTGCTGATACTATTCTATATGCATACAGTCCCAGCCTCTCTGCACATGTACCTGTATGCTGCTGATACTATTCTATACGCATACAGTCCCAGCTTCTCTGCACATGTACCTGTATGCTGCTGATATTCTATATGCATACAGTCCCAGCCTCTCTGTACATGTACCTGTATGCTGCTGATACTATTCTATACGCATACAGTCCCAGCCTCTCTGCACATGTACCTGTATGCTGCTGATACTATTCTATACGCATACAGTCCCAGCCTCTCTGCACATGTACCTGTATGCTGCTGATACTATTCTATACGCATACAGTCCCAGCCTCTCTGCACATGTACCTGTATGCTGCTGATACTATTCTATACGCATACAGTCCCAGCCTCTCTGCACATGTACCTGTATGCTGCTGATACTATTCTATACGCATACAGTCCCAGCCTCTCTGCACATGTACCTGTATGCTGCTGATACTATTCTATACGCATACAGTCCCAGCCTCTCTGCACATGTACCTGTATGCTGCTGATACTATTCTATACGCATGCAGTCCCAGCCTCTCTGCACATGTACCTGTATGCTGCTGATACTATTCTATACGCATACAGTCCCAGCCTCTCTGCACATGTACCTGTATGCTGCTGATACTATTCTATACGCATACAGTCCCAGCCTCTCTGCACATGTACCTGTATGCTGCTGATACTATTCTATACGCATACAGTCCCAGCCTCTCTGCACATGTACCTGTATGCTGCTGATACTATTTTATACGCATACAGTCCCAGCCTCTCTGCACATGTACCTGTATGCTGCTGATACTATTCTATACGCATACAGTCCCAGCCTCTCTGCACCTGTACCTGTATGCTGCTGATATTCTATACGCATACAGTCCCAGCCTCTCTGCACATGTACCTGTATGCTGCTGATATTCTATACGCATACAGTCCCAGCCTCTCTGCACATGTACCTGTATGCTGCTGATATTCTATATGCATACAGTCCCAGCCTCTCTGCATATGTACCTGTATGCTGCTGATACTATTTTATACGCATACAGTCCCAGCCTCTCTGCACATGTACACTGGCGACACACTTTATTCGAGCTTGGCTAGTCCCACGAATTCGGGTATACCCGGGTGTATTGAGGTTTGTGACTGTTTTCTGCCCGAGTACATTGAGTTATTTTCCAAGCAGGGATTGAAGCATTTTATTCCCGCTGGCTGCAATACTGCACAGTATATATATATAAACTGCATTACAATTCATGAATTTATGCCATCTGGTAGACACGCGAAGCATTGCAGCCTATTAAATCCTAATCATTATCATTTAACAGATCAGCCGCCCATCAGCCAGGCATGAACCCAGGCTGGGAAGGCAAATGCAACGGGGCTTGTCAGAGGTTAGGAGTGGCGCATTCCAGGTATCTGCCAGGTACATACCGGGTATTTGCTCGAATAAAGTGTGTCGGTGCAGTACCTGTATGCTGCTGATACTATTCTATATGCATACAGTCCCAGCCTCTCTGCACATGTACCTGTATGCTGCTGATACTATTCTATACGCATGCAGTCCCAGCCTCTCTGCACAAGTACCTGTATGCTGCTGATATTCTATACGCATACAGTCCCAGCCTCTCTGCATATGTACCTGTATGCTGCTGATACTATTCTATACGCATACAGTCCCAGCCTCTCTGCACATGTACCTGTATGCTGCTGATACTATTCTATACGCATGCAGTCCCAGCCTCTCTGCACATGTACCTGTATGCTGCTGATACTATTCTATACGCATACAGTCCCAGCCTCTCTGCACATGTACCTGTATGCTGCTGATACTATTCTATACGCATACAGTCCCAGCCTCTCTGCACATGTACCTGTATGCTGCTGATACTATTCTATACGCATGCAGTCCCAGCCTCTCTGCACATGTACCTGTATGCTGCTGATACTATTCTATACGCATACAGTCCCAGCCTCTCTGCACATGTACCTGTATGCTGCTGATACTATTCTATACGCATACAGTCCCAGCCTCTCTGCACATGTACCTGTATGCTGCTGATACTATTCTATACGCATACAGTCCCAGCCTCTCTGCACATGTACCTGTATGCTGCTGATATTCTATACGCATACAGTCCCAGCCTCTCTGCACATGTACCTGTATGCTGCTGATATTCTATATGCATACAGTCCCAGCCTCTCTGCATATGTACCTGTATGCTGCTGATACTATTCTATACGCATACAGTCCCAGCCTCTCTGCACATGTACCTGTATGCTGCTGATACTATTCTATATGCATACAGTCCCAGCCTCTCTGCACATGTACCTGTATGCTGCTGATACTATTCTATACGCATACAGTCCCAGCCTCTCTGCACATGTACCTGTATGCTGCTGATACTATTCTATACGCATGCAGTCCCAGCCTCTCTGCACATGTACCTGTATGCTGCTGATATTCTATATGCATACAGTCCCAGCCTCTCTGCATATGTACCTGTATGCTGCTGATACTATTCTATACGCATACAGTCCCAGCCTCTCTGCACATGTACCTGTATGCTGCTGATACTATTCTATACGCATACAGTCCCAGCCTCTCTGTACATGTACCTGTATGCTGCTGATACTATTCTATATGCATACAGTCCCAGCCTCTCTGCACATGTACCTGTATGCTGCAGATACTATTCTATACGCATACAGTCCCAGCCTCTCTGCACATGTACCTGTATGCTGCTGATACTATTCTATACGCATGCAGTCCCAGCCTCTCTGCACATGTACCTGTATGCTGCTGATACTATTCTATACGCATACAGTCCCAGCCTCTCTGCACATGTACCTGTATGCTGCTGATACTATTCTATACGCATACAGTCCCAGCCTCTCTGCACATGTACCTGTATGCTGCTGATACTATTCTATACGCATACAGTCCCAGCCTCTCTGCACATGTACCTGTATGCTGCTGATACTATTTTATACGCATACAGTCCCAGCCTCTCTGCACATGTACCTGTATGCTGCTGATACTATTCTATACGCATACAGTCCCAGCCTCTCTGCACCTGTACCTGTATGCTGCTGATATTCTATACGCATACAGTCCCAGCCTCTCTGCACATGTACCTGTATGCTGCTGATATTCTATACGCATACAGTCCCAGCCTCTCTGCACATGTACCTGTATGCTGCTGATATTCTATATGCATACAGTCCCAGCCTCTCTGCATATGTACCTGTATGCTGCTGATACTATTTTATACGCATACAGTCCCAGCCTCTCTGCACATGTACCTGTATGCTGCTGATACTATTCTATATGCATACAGTCCCAGCCTCTCTGCACATGTACCTGTATGCTGCTGATACTATTCTATACGCATACAGTCCCAGCCTCTCTGCACATGTACCTGTATGCTGCTGATACTATTCTATACGCATACAGTCCCAGCCTCTCTGCACATGTACCTGTATGCTGCTGATACTATTCTATATGCATACAGTCCCAGCCTCTCTGCACATGTACCTGTATGCTACTGATACTATTCTATACGCATACAGTCCCAGCCTCTCTGCACATGTACCTGTATGCTGCTGATACTATTCTATACGCATACAGTCCCAGCCTCTCTGCACATGTACCTGTATGCTGCTGATACTATTCTATACGCATACAGTCCCAGCCTCTCTGCACATGTACCTGTATGCTGCTGATACTATTCTATACGCATACAGTCCCAGCCTCTCTGCACATGTACCTGTATGCTGCTGATACTATTCTATACGCATACAGTCCCAGCCTCTCTGCACATGTACCTGTATGCTGCTGATACTATTCTATACGCATACAGTCCCAGCCTCTCTGCACATGTACCTGTATGCTGCTGATACTATTCTATACGCATACAGTCCCAGCCTCTCTGCACATGTACCTGTATGCTGCTGATATTCTATACGCATACAGTCCCAGCCTCTCTGCACATGTACCTGTATGCTGCTGATACTATTCTATACGCATACAGTCCCAGCCTCTCTGCACATGTACCTGTATGCTGCTGATACTATTCTATATGCATACAGTACAGTCCCAGCCTCTCTGCACATGTACCTGTATGCTGCTGATACTATTCTATACGCATACAGTCCCAGCCTCTCTGCACATGTACCAGTATGCTGCTGATATTATATATGCATACAGTCCCAGCCTCTCTGCACATGTACCTGTATGCTGCTGATACTATTCTATATGCATACAGTCCCAGCCTCTCTGCACATGTACCTGTATGCTGCTGATACTATTCTATACGCATACAGTCCCAGCTTCTCTGCACATGTACCTGTATGCTGCTGATATTCTATATGCATACAGTCCCAGCCTCTCTGTACATGTACCTGTATGCTGCTGATACTATTCTATACGCATACAGTCCCAGCCTCTCTGCACATGTACCTGTATGCTGCTGATACTATTCTATACGCATACAGTCCCAGCCTCTCTGCACATGTACCTGTATGCTGCTGATACTATTCTATACGCATACAGTCCCAGCCTCTCTGCACATGTACCTGTATGCTGCTGATACTATTCTATACGCATACAGTCCCAGCCTCTCTGCACATGTACCTGTATGCTGCTGATACTATTCTATACGCATACAGTCCCAGCCTCTCTGCACATGTACCTGTATGCTGCTGATACTATTCTATACGCATACAGTCCCAGCCTCTCTGCACATGTACCTGTATGCTGCTGATACTATTCTATACGCATACAGTCCCAGCCTCTCTGCATATGTACCTGTATGCTGCTGATACTATTCTATACGCATACAGTCCCAGCCTCTCTGCACATGTACCTGTATGCTGCTGATACTATTCTATACCCATACAGTCCCAGCCTCTCTGCACATGTACCTGTATGCTGCTGATACTATTCTATACGCATACAGTCCCAGCCTCTCTGCACATGTACCTGTATGCTGCTGATACTATTCTATATGCATAAAGTCCCAGCCTCTCTGCACATGTACCTGTATGCTGCTGATACTATTCTATACGCATACAGTCCCAGCCTCTCTGCACATGTACCTGTATGCTGCTGATACTATTCTATATGCATACAGTCCCAGCCTCTCTGTACATGTACCTGTATGCTGCTGATGATATTCTATATGCATACAGTCCCAGCCCCTCTGCACATGTACCTGTATGCTGCTGATACTATTCTATACCCATACAGTCCCAGCCTCTCTGCACATGTACCTGTATGATGCTGATACTATTCTATACGCATACAGTCCCAGCCTCTCTGCACATGTACCTGTATGCTTCTGATACTATTCTATGCGCATAAAGTCCCAGCCTCTCTGCACATGTACCTGTATGCTGCTGATACTATTCTATACGCATACAGTCCCAGCCTCTCTGCACATGTACCTGTATGCTGCTGATACTATTCTATATGCATACAGTCCCAGCCTCTCTGCACATGTACCTGTATGCTGCTGATACTATTCTATACGCATACAGTCCCAGCCTCTCTGCACATGTACCTGTATGCTGCTGATATTCTATATGCATACAGTCCCAGCCTCTCTGCACATGTACCTGTATGCTGCTGATACTATTCTATATGCATACAGTCCCAGCCTCTCTGCACATGTACATGTATGCTGATGATATTCTATATGCATACAGTCCCAGCCTCTCTGCACATGTACCTGTATGCTGCTGATACTATTCTATATGCATACAGTCCCAGCCTCTCTGCACATGTACCTGTATGCTGATGATATTCTATATGCATACAGTCCCAGCCTCTCTGCACATGTACCTGTATGCTGCTGATATTCTATATGCATACAGTCCCAGCCTCTCTGCACATGTACCAGTATGCTGCTGATATTATTCTATATGCATACAGTCCCAGCCTCTCTGCACATGTACCTGTATGCTGATGATATTCTATATGCATACAGTCCCAGCCTCTCTGCACATGTACCTGTATGCTGATGATATTCTATACGCATACAGTCCCAGCCTCTCTGCACATGTACCTGTATGCTGATGATATTCTATACGCATACAGTCCCAGCCTCTCTTCTCTTGAAAATGTTCTGCAATCCAGTTTTCAACCTTTTTGAGAAATCAGATCACCCAAAACAAACTGTTTTTAAACACTGACAAAACAGTAACTATGGTGTTTGGGACAGAGGCTAAAATTCGTAAGCTGCCCATGACTTCGCTACTGATTAGAACCAGCTCTAACACTAATCTCGCCTCAGTTACTAGCTTTCAATATTTAGAAATGTGGCTTGACTCCAATTTAACATTTCGTTTGCATATTGACTGTCACGATGACACCAACTTTTATCAACACATTTTATATTTCTGGGTACTTGATTGAACAGAACAAGTTGCAAAATAAATTGTGATTTATTTCCTTAATAGACAAACACACGACATCTGCAGAATACACTTGAAAACAACACTTACTGGAATAAGGGAATGAAAGAAATTGTCCTTTGAAACAAAAGAAATTGTCCTCTGCTTGCAAGGGCAAGAAATGCAGCCTTGGTTTTAAAAGTCCTGTGGTTATGTGGTTATTAACCCCTTTACTCCTGGACTGGTTGCTGCTGTGCTGGAACAAAGTCTTGCACCTTATATCATGGATTAAAATTCAGGAATCACCCTGGGGATACTTGGGGAGCCACAGTTATAGACTGCCCAAAGCTATCTTTAACATGTGGATCCAATCCCCTCGTGGGAACAAAAAAAACCACGAATAGCCAAGTTACCCACAGTTCATAAGACCGGTCAAAAGGGCTGTCCGGTGGGCAGGGCGCATGGGTCAGGTTGACGCCCATGCCACTTAGCATACCTGGGCTACACCCATAACTTGGTGCTACTGTGTCTGGTTTCTGACTCAAAGGTGTCACTAGCCTGACATCTGCTGTGCATCAGTATGCCAGTATTGTATACATTATGGGTCTCTGGGTCTTTTCATAATTGACACTCTTTTAGACAGGAGGACTCTAAATCTGTGAGAGCCTTTTGAGGCTCCGTCATAAAAATAACTACATCCCTTTGAGGCTTGGTCATAAAAATAGCCCCAGCTCATTCACCCATATCACAGCTGGATGTCCAAGTAATTCCTGCTTGGACTTACAAAAAAATACCTCCTGCCTTACATTTAAGATCTGCCATCATGTGTCGGTTAGAGGGTATGGCAAGCAATGCATCTTGTCTTTTACCCTCGCAGACAGGGAATGGCCTGCAAATGGGGAATAAAAATGGCGAGGACAGGGTAACAACAGTAATGCATAGCAAATCAGGTATTAACCCTTTCCTACCCATCACATTGACAAACTGACATTCAAACTGGGTGTACTTTATAGAAATAAATCCTGCCTAAGCCCATTGGTCAGAAAGTACAGCAGATGCTAATGCCAATTACGGAGTATGGAGGTATAGTGTATGGTACAGCACCCCAAATTCACCTCTGCAAGCTAGACATTCTTTACAACTCAATATGCCGATTTGTCAAATGTTAAATGAACTAGATTGGCTTTCCCTTGTGATCCTCCAGACGTAATGTGCATGTTTCCTGTATTACCTACAAGTACTTTCTGGACAAGTTACCCAATTACCTGAGAAGGTTTCTCACCCCCACTGTATACAGCACTTATCTCATTACATCCGCCTCCAGAAACCTACTTCTAGTCCCAAGGTTCAATAAAGAATCCGATTGGACGTTCTTCCTTCTCGTACCGACCCCCCAGCCCCCACTGCTGGAACTATTTACCCAAGTCCCTCAAATCAGCTTCCTATCTAAATTCCTTCAACACTTTGGCTGTTTCCATATTAAACATATTTGTAACTTGTAATGTTGTGCCCGGGACATACTTGGAAACGAGAAGTAACTCTGTGTTTATTTATTTTCCCAGTTTAATCTTTTATGAATAAAATAATTACATTTTCGATTCACTCCCCTATATATTTAGAGTCTTAAAAGGTCTTAAGGTCACATGGACAATGGAGAGCAGACATTCATTTTAAAGCATGTGCTAGGTATATTTGAGTACCTGACCACTCACTCCCAAGTCTCCTGCGTGATAATGATTCAGGTCGGGGGTCTCTCTCCAAATATTTCTCCATTATACTAAAGTAACCAAAGGACAAGCATTTGGGAGTAATAAAAACAGGACCAGGGTCAATTGGCAGGTACTACATTCTGTTTCCAAATTGCCGCTGATGTGATTGTCCCAGTAGGAAAATGCTTTGGTAGTTTCCAGCTACATGGAGTAAGTTGATTTGCTGTCAATTTCAGTCATGTAGGTTTGAGCCCCACCAAAGTGAGTCATCCCAAGCTCAATTTAGTAGGACACTCCTTGAGTGTAGGTTGGCACTAGAGCCCATTGCTCTAACTCCCAACCCAACATACAGTCTTCTTATCCTCCGACCCCTGACATACCGGAGCTTATTTTAATGCTGTAGTGACCTAAATTTGACATCATCATATGAAGTCCTCTGTAATGATGTTTTCCCAGTTAGATTAGCTAGCTACTTGTAAATAAACAAACACTATGCACGATGCCTCAGAGGCAAAATCCCTATTAGATTGGAGTGTACCAATCACAATAACTCTTTTCACAAATTAAATCGTGGGTGACTGAAGCTTTTTAAATAATAGTTTTAAAATATTTATTTACAAAGTTAATTTATAAACATAGTTGTCACACCTGACTCCTCCCTCATATTCTCCTCTCGCATTCACAATGTAGCTAAAACCTGTTGCTTTTTCCTCCGCAATATCACAAAGATACGCCCTTTCCTCTGTTGCTCAACTGCTAAAACTCTGACTCAGGCCCTCATTCTCTCCCGTCTCGATTACTGTAACCTCCTGCTGTCCGGCCTTCCTGCCTCTCACCTGTCTCCCCTACAATCTATCCTAAACGCTGCTGCCAGAATCACTCTGCTCTTTCCTAAATCTGTCTCGGCGCCTCTCCTGGCTTCTGATTAAATACCACATTACTCAAAATCTGCTCTTTTTTAAGGCTTTCACACTGTTCTGCCCCCCCCCCCCCCTTTCATCTCCGCCCTAATTTCTCGCTATACACATGCTTGTCTTTTGCTTCTGTCTAGCCCTTTGGTATCCGAAGCCCTCTCCCGCCTAAACCGTTTCCCTGCCTGCCCCACACCTCAGGAACGCCCTTCCCCTTTGTTAATCTGACAGGTAGCGAGCGGGGACATTTGATTGACATGTATTCTGCATTGTAATGTCCCCGCTGAAAAGACAAAAACAACAACAAAATCTTCATTTTCCAATTGTCGGGAAAAGAGAAAAACGCCCAATTGTGGATCAGCAAAGTCTCATTGTAGCTGGATAGCTAAAGCTCCTTTAAAAGAGCAGCAGTCTTCGACTGAGTCAACTGTGCTGAAGCAGGGATATTCTGAAAACCTGGCCTGTTGGTGGCCCTTGAGAACTGGAGTTGGCCTCCCCTGCCTTACTTGTACATGAAAATGTATGTTTCTTTTTGATATAGCCCTTCAGTGAGCATTTGCTTTCTTCAGTGATTCTTTCCTTTCCCTCTCGTATTGCGGAGATGGAAAATCGAGGTCTTCTAATCGCATTTAAAATAGTTGTTACTTATTGAGTTGGAAGCAGCTGAACACACGGTCTGAAGCAATGCCTATGTTCTATCTAGTGGGAATTGGATAGAAACAAAGCGTGTTTGTTGCATATTGTCGTTGCTTATTTCAGAAGTATTGTAGTAAAAAAAAAAGCACAAAGTATGAGCAATGTATTCCACGTATCGTTGTCGTTCTTGTACGCTGGCAGAGTAATGCGGTGTTCCTTCAGCGAGTTGTGCGCTGGCAGAGTAACGCGGTGTTCCTTCAGCGAGTTGTGCGCTGGCAGAGTAACGCATGTTCCTTCAGCGAGTTGTGCGCTGGCAGAGTAACGCGGTGTTCCTTCAGCGAGTTGTGCGCTGGCAGAGTAACGCGGTGTTCCTTCAGCGAGTTGTGCGCTGGCAGAGTAACGCGGTGTTCCTTCAGCGAGTTGTGCGCTGGCAGAGTAACGCGGTGTTCCTTCAGCGAGTTGTGCGCTGGCAGAGTAACGCGGTGTTCCTTCAGCGAGTTGTGCGCTGGCAGAGTAACGCGGTGTTCCTTCAGCGAGTTGTGCGCTGGCAAAGTAACGCGGTGTTCCTTCAGCGAGTTGTGCGCTGGCAGAGTAACGCGGTGTTCCTTCAGCGAGTTGTGCGCTGGCAGAGTAACGCGGTGTTCCTTCAGCGAGTTGTGCGCTGGCAGAGTAACGCGGTGTTCCTTCAGCGAGTTGTGCGCTGGCAGAGTAACGCGGTGTTCCTTCAGCGAGTTGTGCGCTGGCAGAGTAACGCGGTGTTCCTTCAGCGAGTTGTGCGCTGGCAGAGTAACGCGGTGTTCCTTCAGCGAGTTGTGCGCTGGCAGAGTAACGCGGTGTCCCTTCAGCGAGTTGTGCGCTGGCAGAGTAACGCGGTGTCCCTTCAGCGAGTTGTGCGCTGGCAGAGTAACGCGGTGTTCCTTCAGCGAGTTGTGCGCTGGCAGAGTAACGCGGTGTTCCTTCAGCGAGTTGTGCGCTGGCAGAGTAACGCGGTGTTCCTTCAGCGAGTTGTGCGCTGGCAGAGTAACGCGGTGTTCCTTCAGCGAGTTGTGCGCTGGCAGAGTAACGCGGTGTTCCTTCAGCGAGTTGTGCGCTGGCAGAGTAACGCGGTGTTCCTTCAGCGAGTTGTGCGCTGGCAGAGTAACGCGGTGTTCCTTCAGCGAGTTGTGCGCTGGCAGAGTAACGCGGTGTTCCTTCAGCGAGTTGTGCGCTGGCAGAGTAACGCGGTGTTCCTTCAGCGAGTTGTGCGCTGGCAGAGTAACGCGGTGTTCTTTCAGCGAGTTGTGCGCTGGCAGAGTAACGCGGTATTGCTTCAGCGAGTTGTGCGCTGGCAGAGTAACGCGGTGTTCCTTCAGCGAGTTGTGCGCTGGCAGAGTAACGCGGTGTTCCTTCAGCGAGTTGTGCGCTGGCAGAGTAACGCGGTGTTCCTTCAGCGAGTTGTGCGCTGGCAGAGTAACGCAGTGTTCCTTCAGCGAGTTGTGCGCTGGCAGAGTAACGCGGTGTTCCTTCAGCGAGTTTTGCGCTGGCAGAGTAACGCGGTGTTCCTTCAGCGAGTTGTGCGCTGGCAGTGTAACGCGGTGTTCCTTCAGCGAGTTGTGCGCTGGCAGAGTAACGCGGTGTTCCTTCAGCGAGTTGTGCGCTGGCAGAGTAACGCGGTGTTCCTTCAGCGAGTTGTGCGCTGGCAGAGTAACGCGGTGTTCCTTCAGCGAGTTGTGCGCTGGCAGAGTAACGCGGTGTTCCTTCAGCGAGTTGTGCGCTGGCAGAGTAACGCGGTGTTCCTTCAGCGAGTTGTGCGCTGGCAGAGTAACGCGGTGTTCCTTCAGCGAGTTGTGCGCTGGCAGAGTAACGCGGTGTTCTTTCAGCGAGTTGTGCGCTGGCAGAGTAACGCGGTGTTGCTTCAGCGAGTTGTGCGCTGGCAGAGTAACGCGGTGTTCCTTCAGCGAGTTGTGCGCTGGCAGAGTAACGCGGTGTTCCTTCAGCGAGTTGTGCGCTGGCAGAGTAACGCGGTGTTCCTTCAGCGAGTTGTGCGCTGGCAGAGTAACGCGGTGTTCCTTCAGCGAGTTGTGCGCTGGCAGAGTAACGCGGTGTTCCTTCAGCGAGTTTTGCGCTGGCAGAGTAACGCGGTGTTCCTTCAGCGAGTTGTGCGCTGGCAGTGTAACGCGGTGTTCCTTCAGCGAGTTGTGCGCTGGCAGAGTAACGCGGTGTTCCTTCAGCGAGTTGTGCGCTGGCAGAGTAACGCGGTGTTCCTTCAGCGAGTTGTGCGCTGGCAGAGTAACGCGGTGTTCCTTCAGCGAGTTGTGCGCTGGCAGAGTAACGCGGTGTTCCTTCAGCGAGTTGTGCGCTGGCAGAGTAACGCGGTGTCCCTTCAGCGAGTTGTACGCTGGCAGAGTAACGCAGTGTTCCTTCAGCGAGTTGTGCGCTGGCAGAGTAACGCGGTGTCCCTTCAGCGAGTTGTGCGCTGGCAGAGTAACGCGGTGTCCCTTCAGCGAGTTGTGCGCTGGCAGAGTAATGCGGTGTTCCTTCAGCGAGTTGTGCGCTGGCAGAGTAACGCGGTGTTCCTTCAGCGAGTTGTGCGCTGGCAGAGTAACGCAGTGTTCCTTCAGCGAGTTGTGCGCTGGCAGAGTAACGCGGTGTTCCTTGAGCGAGTTGTGCGCTAGCAGAGTAACGCAGTGTTCCTTCAGCGAGTTGTGCGCTGGCAGAGTAACGCGGTGTTCCTTCAGCGAGTTGTGCGCTGGCAGAGTAACGCGGTGTTCCTTCAGCGAGTTGTGCGCTGGCAGAGTAACGCGGTGTTCCTTTAGCGAGTTGTGCGCTGGCAGAGTAACGCGGTGTTCCTTCAGCGAGTTGTGCGCTGGCAGAGTAACGCGGTGTTCCTTCAGCGAGTTGTGCGCTGGCAGAGTAACGCGGTGTCCCTTCAGCGAGTTGTGCGCTGGCAGAGTAACGCGGTGTTCCTTCAGCGAGTTGTGCGCTGGCAGAGTAACGCAGTGTTCCTTCAGCGAGTTGTGCGCTGGCAGAGTAACGCGGTGTTCCTTGAGCGAGTTGTGCGCTAGCAGAGTAACGCAGTGTTCCTTCAGCGAGTTGTGCGCTGGCAGAGTAACGCGGTGTTCCTTCAGCGAGTTGTGCGCTGGCAGAGTAACGCGGTGTTCCTTCAGCGAGTTGTGCGCTGGCAGAGTAACGCGGTGTTCCTTCAGCGAGTTGTGCGCTGGCAGTGTAACGCGGTGTTCCTTCAGCGAGTTGTGCGCTGGCAGAGTAACGCGGTGTTCCTTCAGCGAGTTGTGCGCTGGCAGAGTAACGCGGTGTTCCTTCAGCGAGTTGTGTGCTGGCAGAGTAACGCGGTGTTCCTTCAGCGAGTTGTGCGCTGGCAGAGTAACGCGGTGTTCCTTCAGCGAGTTGTGCGCTGGCAGAGTAACGCGGTGTTCCTTCAGCGAGTTGTGCGCTGGCAGAGTAACGCGGTGTTCCTTCAGCGAGTTGTGCGCTGGCAGAGTAACGCGGTGTTCCTTCAGCGAGTTGTGCGCTGGCAGAGTAACGCGGTGTTCCTTCAGCGAGTTGTGCGCTGGCAGAGTAACGCGGTGTTCCTTCAGCGAGTTGTGCGCTGGCAGAGTAACGCGGTGTTCTTTCAGCGAGTTGTGCGCTGGCAGAGTAACGCGGTGTTGCTTCAGCGAGTTGTGCGCTGGCAGAGTAACGCGGTGTTCCTTCAGCGAGTTGTGCGCTGGCAGAGTAACGCGGTGTTCCTTCAGCGAGTTGTGCGCTGGCAGAGTAACGCGGTGTTCCTTCAGCGAGTTGTGCGCTGGCAGAGTAACGCGGTGTTCCTTCAGCTAGTTGTGCGCTGGCAGAGTAACGCGGTGTTCCTTCAGCGAGTTTTGCGCTGGCAGAGTAACGCGGTGTTCCTTCAGCGAGTTGTGCGCTGGCAGTGTAACGCGGTGTTCCTTCAGCGAGTTGTGCGCTGGCAGAGTAACGCGGTGTTCCTTCAGCGAGTTGTGCGCTGGCAGAGTAACGCGGTGTTCCTTCAGCGAGTTGTGCGCTGGCAGAGTAACGCGGTGTTCCTTCAGCGAGTTGTGCGCTGGCAGAGTAACGCGGTGTCCCTTCAGCGAGTTGTACGCTGGCAGAGTAACGCAGTGTTCCTTCAGCGAGTTGTGCGCTGGCAGAGTAACGCGGTGTCCCTTCAGCGAGTTGTGCGCTGGCAGAGTAACGCGGTGTCCCTTCAGCGAGTTGTGCGCTGGCAGAGTAATGCGGTGTTCCTTCAGCGAGTTGTGCGCTGGCAGAGTAACGCGGTGTTCCTTCAGCGAGTTGTGCGCTGGCAGAGTAACGCGGTGTTCCTTCAGCGAGTTGTGCGCTGGCAGAGTAACGCGGTGTTCCTTGAGCGAGTTGTGCGCTAGCAGAGTAACGCAGTGTTCCTTCAGCGAGTTGTGCGCTGGCAGAGTAACGCGGTGTTCCTTCAGCGAGTTGTGCGCTGGCAGAGTAACGCGGTGTTCCTTTAGCGAGTTGTGCGCTGGCAGAGTAACGCGGTGTTCCTTCAGCGAGTTGTGCGCTGGCAGAGTAACGCGGTGTTCCTTCAGCGAGTTGTGCGCTGGCAGAGTAACGCGGTGTCCCTTCAGCGAGTTGTGCGCTGGCAGAGTAACGCGGTGTTCCTTCAGCGAGTTGTGCGCTGGCAGAGTAACGCAGTGTTCCTTCAGCGAGTTGTGCGCTGGCAGAGTAACGCGGTGTTCCTTGAGCGAGTTGTGCGCTAGCAGAGTAACGCAGTGTTCCTTCAGCGAGTTGTGCGCTGGCAGAGTAACGCGGTGTTCCTTCAGCGAGTTGTGCGCTGGCAGAGTAACGCGGTGTTCCTTTAGCGAGTTGTGCGCTGGCAGAGTAACGCGGTGTTCCTTCAGCGAGTTGTGCGCTGGCAGAGTAACGCGGTGTTCCTTCAGCGAGTTGTGCGCTGGCAGAGTAACGCGGTGTCCCTTCAGCGAGTTGTGCGCTGGCAGAGTAACGCGGTGTTCCTTCAGCGAGTTGTGCGCTGGCAGAGTAACGCGGTGTTCCTTCAGCGAGTTGTGCGCTGGCAGTGTAACGCGGTGTTCCTTCAGCGAGTTGTGCGCTGGCAGAGTAACGCGGTGTCCCTTCAGCGAGTTCTGCGCTGGCAGAGTAACGCGGTGTTCCTTCAGCGAGTTGTGGTTTGATGGTCATTCCATCACTTTATATCTTCCCACATCTGTCCCGTGGCTGGGAATGTGCTGAGGGTATTGCATGGCTGTTGCCTCTTTCTTTTAGGGGATATAAACATGATTTGGACACAGACCCAAGTGAAGAGATCACAGTGCAAGATAATCAAGTCTATCCCTCTCATAGCGGTTTTCCACCGAGGCATAGACGCCTTGTAGCACCTCATCAGTCTTCCCTCCACCAGGTGACACACTGCCCGATACCGCATTGCGCCTCCTCCTCACCACGCCTCCTCCTCACCACGCCTCCTCCTCACCACTGCCTGACGTAAAGATGCTGTCCCTCGCAATAGAACATTTTGGAAGTGTGTTCCATGGAATGCCCTTTAACCTTTTACAGTGTCAGGGGTCTGGCAGGCACTTCCGCATCATGTTATCGACCCACGAGCGATCACATGATGCGAGCAGGCCCCGGATGTCTGAAACAGGGTGAAGTAGCTCAATCTGCCCCTAAAAAACTGAGTGCCCCTGAAGTGCAGAGTTTGTCATTACTGCGGTTGAAAGGTTAAAGAAAATTCCTAACCTTCTTTCTTTGTTTCCTAACTCATTTGGATTTTATTTGAATATTTGTTTTACGTGGCAACACCCTTGCTACACTGCTGTTGTCCATACAGACTACAAAGGGTCTTATCAGAACAAATGGTCTTGTCTTCATTTCTGAAGGGGTTCTATGAAATCTGCTGATGTCACCAAGCAAGAGGGGATTAGCAGATACATTTTTTTTTTTAGGTTCAGGACTCCCTTTTAAGGAGATAAATCCATCAACATTTGCAATAATCAATGAACAGGCAAAAAAAATGAACGAGATGAAAACAGATCCCATAGGGAAAAAAATCTTAAGCATGACGGGGAAGTATCGCGCTTGTATCTCCATGGGGAAGTGTTGCGCTTGTATCTCCATGGGGAAGTATCGCGCTTGTATCTCCACGGGGAAGTATCGCGCTTCTATCTCCACGGGGAAGTATCGCGCTTTTATCTCCACGGGGAAGTATCGCGCTTGTATCTCCATGGGGAAGTGTCGCGCTTCTATCTCCATGGGGAAGTATCGCGCTTGTATCTCCACGGGGAAGTGTCGCGCTTCTATCTCCATGGGGAAGTATCGCGCTTGTATCTCCACGGGGAAGTGTCGCGCTTCTATCTCCATGGGGAAGTATCGCGCTTCTATCTCCACGGGGAAGTATTGCGCTTCTATCTCCATGGGGAAGTATCGCGCTTCTATCTCCATGGGGAAGTATCGCGCTTCTATCTCCATGGGGAAGTATCGCGCTTCTATCTCCACGGGGAAGTATTGCGCTTCTATCTCCACGGGGAAGTATCGCGCTTCTATCTCCATGGGGAAGTATCGCGCTTCTATCTCCATGGGGAAGTATCGCGCTTCTATCTCCACGGGGAAGTGTCGCGCTTCTATCTCCATGGGGAAGTATCGCGCTTCTATCTCCACGGGGAAGTATCGCGCTTGTATCTCCATGGGGAAGTATCGCGCTTGTATCTCCATGGGGAAGTATCGCGCTTCTATCTCCACGGGGAAGTATCGCGCTTGTATCTCCATGGGGAAGTATCGCGCTTCTATCTCCATGGGGAAGTATCGCGCGTGTATCTCCACGGGGAAGTATCGCGCTTGTATCTCCATGGGGAAGTATCGCGCTTCTATCTCCACGGGGAAGTATCGCGCTTGTATCTCCATGGGGAAGTATCGCGCTTCTATCTCCATGGGGAAGTATCGCGCTTCTATCTCCATGGGGAAGTGTCGCGCTTCTATCTCCATGGGGAAGTGTTGCGCTTCTATCTCCACGGGGAAGTATCGCGCTTCTATCTCCACGGGGAAGTATCGCGCTTCTATCTCCACGGGGAAGTGTCGCGCTTCTATCTCCACGGGGAAGTATCGTGCTTCTATCTCCATGGGGAAGTGTCGCGCTTCTATCTCCACGGGGAAGTATCGCGCTTCTATCTCCATGGGGAAGTATCGCGCTTCTATCTCCATGGGGAAGTATCGCGCTTCTATCTCCATGGGGAAGTATCGCGCTTCTATCTCCACGGGGAAGTGTCGTCCTTGTATCTCCATGGGGAAGTATCGTGCTTGTATCTCCACGGGGAAGTTTCGCGCTTCTATCTCCATGGGGAAGTGTCGCGCTTCTATCTCCACGGGGAAGTATCGCGCTTCTATCTCCACGGGGAAGTGTCGCGCTTCTATCTCCATGGGGAAGTATCGCGCTTCTATCTCCATGGGGAAGTGTCGCGCTTCTATCTCCATGGGGAAGTGTCGTCCTTGTATCTCCATGGGGAAGTATCGTGCTTGTATCTCCACGGGGAAGTATCGCGCTTCTATCTCCACGGGGAAGTGTCGCGCTTCTATCTCCACGGGGAAGTATCGCGCTTCTATCTCCACGGGGAAGTATCGCGCTTCTATCTCCATGGGGAAGTATCGCGCTTGTATCTCCATGGGGAAGTGTCGTACTTGTATCTCCATGGGGAAGTATCGCGCTTGTATCTCCACGGGGAAGTATCGCGCTTGTATCTCCACGGGGAAGTATCGCGCTTCTATCTCCATGGGGAAGTATCGCGCTTGTATCTCCATGGGGAAGTGTCGTACTTGTATCTCCATGGGGAAGTATCGCGCTTGTATCTCCACGGGGAAGTATCGCGCTTGTATCTCCATGGGGAAGTATCGCGCTTGTATCTCCACGGGGAAGTATCGCGCTTGAATCTCCACGGGGAAGTATCGCGCTTCTATCTCCATGGGGAAGTATCGCGCTTCTATCTCCATGGGGAAGTATCGCGCTTCTATCTCCATGGGGAAGTATCGCGCTTGTATCTCCACGGGGAAGTATCGCGCTTCTATCTCCATGGGGAAGTATCGCGCTTCTATCTCCATGGGGAAGTGTCGCGCTTCTATCTCCACGGGGAAGTATCGCGCTTCTATCTCCACGGGGAAGTGTCGCGCTTCTATCTCCATGGGGAAGTGTCGCGCTTCTATCTCCACGGGGAAGTATCGCGCTTCTATCTCCACGGGGAAGTGTCGCGCTTCTATCTCCATGGGGAAGTGTCGCGCTTCTATCTCCACGGGGAAGTATCGCGCTTCTATCTCCACGGGGAAGTGTCGCGCTTGTATCTCCACGGGGAAGTATCGCGCTTCTATCTCCATGGGGAAGTGTCGCGCTTCTATCTCCATGGGGAAGTATCGCGCTTCTATCTCCACGGGGAAGTATCGCGCTTCTATCTCCACGGGGAAGTATCGCGCTTCTATCTCCATGGGGAAGTATCGCGCTTCTATCTCCATGGGGAAGTGTCGCGCTTCTATCTCCATGGGGAAGTGTTGCGCTTCTATCTCCACGGGGAAGTGTCGCGCTTCTATCTCCATGGGGAAGTATCGCGCTTCTATCTCCATGGGGAAGTGTCGCGCTTCTATCTCCATGGGGAAGTGTTGCGCTTCTATCTCCACGGGGAAGTGTCGCGCTTCTATCTCCATGGGGAAGTATCGCGCTTCTATCTCCACGGGGAAGTGTCGCGCTTTTATCTCCATGGGGAAGTGTCGCGCTTCTATCTCCATGGGGAAGTATCGCGCTTCTATCTCCACGGGGAAGTATCGCGCTTGTATCTCCATGGGGAAGTATCGCGCTTCTATCTCCATGGGGAAGTATCGCGCTTCTATCTCCACGGGGAAGTATCGCGCTTGTATCTCCATGGGGAAGTATCGCGCTTCTATCTCCACGGGGAAGTGTTGCGCTTCTATCTCCATGGGGAAGTGTCGCGCTTCTATCTCCATGGGGAAGTGTTGCGCTTCTATCTCCACGGGGAAGTATCGCGCTTCTATCTCCATGGGGAAGTGTTGCGCTTCTATCTCCATGGGGAAGTGTCGCGCTTCTATCTCCACGGGGAAGTGTCGCGCTTGTATCTCCACGGGGAAGTATCGCGCTTCTATCTCCATGGGGAAGTATCGCGCTTCTATCTCCATGGGGAAGTGTCGCGCTTCTATCTCCACGGGGAAGTGTCGCGCTTCTATCTCCACGGGGAAGTGTCGCGCTTCTATCTCCACGGGGAAGTATCGCGCTTCTATCTCCATGGGGAAGTATCGCGCTTCTATCTCCATGGGGAAGTATCGCGCTTCTATCTCCACGGGAAAGTATCGCGCTTGTATCTCCACGGGGAAGTATCGCGCTTCTATCTCCACGGGGAAGTATCGCGCTTCTATCTCCATGGGGAAGTATCGCGCTTCTATCTCCATGGGGAAGTATCGGGCTTGTATCTCCACCGGGAAGTATCGTGCTTGTATCTCCATGGGGAAGTATCGCGCTTCTATCTCCACGGGGAAGTATCGCGCTTGAATCACCACGGGGAAGTATCGCGCTTGTATCTCCACGGGGAAGTGTCGCGCTTCTATCTCCACGGGGAAGTATCGCGCTTGTATCTCCATGGGGAAGTGTCGCGCTTCTATCTCCATGGGGAAGTATCGCGCTTGTATCTCCACAGGGAAGTATCGCGCTTGTATCTCCACGGGGAAGTGTCGCGCTTCTATCTCCATGGGGAAGTGTCGCGCTTCTATCTCCATGGGGAAGTATCGCGCTTCTATCTCCATGGGGAAGTATCGCGCTTCTATCTCCATGGGGAAGTATCGCGCTTCTATCTCCATGGGGAAGTATCGCGCTTCTATCTCCATGGGGAAGTATCGCGCTTCTATCTCCATGGGGAAGTGTCGCGCTTCTATCTCCACGGGGAAGTGTCGCGCTTCTATCTCCACGGGGAAGTATCGCGCTTCTATCTCCACGGGGAAGTATCGCGCTTGTATCTCCATGGGGAAGTGTCGAGCTTGTATCTCCATGGGGAAGTATCGCGCTTCTATCTCCATGGGGAAGTATCGCGCTTCTATCTCCACGGGAAAGTATCGCGCTTGCATCTCCATGGGGAAGTATCGCGCTTCTATCTCCACGGGGAAGTATCGCGCTTCTATCTCCATGGGGAAGTATCGCGCTTCTATCTCCACGGGGAAGTATCGCGCTTGTATCTCCACCGGGAAGTATCGCGCTTGTATCTCCACGGGGAAGTATCGTGCTTGTATCTCCATGGGGAAGTATCGCGCTTCTATCTCCACGGGGAAGTATCGCGCTTGAATCACCACGGGGAAGTATCGCGCTTGTATCTCCATGGGGAAGTGTCGCGCTTCTATCTCCACGGGGAAGTGTCGCGCTTCTATCTCCACGGGGAAGTGTTGCGCTTGTATCTCCATGGGGAAGTATCGCGCTTGTATCTCCACAGGGAAGTATCGCGCTTGTATCTCCACGGGGAAGTATCGCGCTTGTATCTCCACGGGGAAGTATCGCGCTTCTATCTCCATGGGGAAGTATCGCGCTTCTATCTCCATGGAGAAGTGTCGCGCTTCTATCTCCATGGGGAAGTGTCGCGCTTGTATCTCCACGGGGAAGTATCGCGCTTGTATCTCCACGGGGAAGTATCGCGCTTGTATCTCCACGGGGAAGTATCGCGCTTGTATCTCCATGGGGAAGTATCGCGCGTGTATCTCCACGGGGAAGTATCGCGCTTGTATCTCCACGGGGAAGTGTCGCGCTTGTATCTCCACTGGGAAGTGTCGCGCTTGTATCTCCACTGGGAAGTGTCGCGCTTGTATCTCCACGGGGAAGTGTCGCGCTTCTATCTCCACGGGGAAGTATCGCGCTTGTATCTCCATGGGGAAGTATCGCGCTTGTATCTCCACGGGGAAGTGTCGCGCTTGTATCTCCACGGGGAAGTGTCGCGCTTCTATCTCCACGGGGAAGTATCGCGCTTGTATCTCCACGGGGAAGTGTTGCGCTTGTATCTCCACGGGGAAGTGTCGAGCTTCTATTTCCACTGGGAAGTATCGCGCTTCTATCTCCACGGGGAAGTATCGCGCTTCTATCTCCACGGGGAAGTATCGCGCTTCTATCTCCACGGGGAAGTATCGCGCTTGTATCTCCACGGGGAAGTGTCGCGCTTCTATCTCCATGGGGAAGTATCGCGCGTGTATCTCCACGGGGAAGTGTCGCGCTTCTATCTCCATGGGGCAGTGTCGAGCTTCTATTTCCACGGGGAAGTATCGTGCTTGTATCTCCACGGGGAAGTGTCGTGCTTGTATCTCCACGGGGAAGTATCGCGCTTGTATCTCCACGGGGACATATCGCGCTTGTATCTCCACGGGGAAGTATCGTGCTTGTATCTCCACGGGGACATATCGCGCTTGTATCTCCACGGGGACATATCGCGCTTGTATCTCCACGGGGAAGTATCGCGCTTGTATCTCCACGGGGAAGTATCGCGCTTGTATCTCCACTGGGAAGTATCGCGCTTGTATCTCCACTGGGAAGTATCGCGCTTCTATCTCCACGGGGAAGTATCGCGCTTCTATCTCCACGGGGAAGTATCGCGCTTCTACCTCCACGGGGAAGTATCGCGCTTGTATCTCCATGGGGAAGTATTGCGCTTGTATCTCCACGGGGAAGTGTCGCGCTTCTATCTCCAGTGGTCCCTTAGTGACAGACAGGGGGAAAACCTAATGTCCCTACTTTGCAATTCCCACTGTGCGTAGTAACACTGACGTGTAGCCCACCAAGCCTGTCCCATGTTTATCAGTGACACGGGCAATGCGGGACCTGTCACATCCGAGTCGGTTCTCCCGTGACAGTGTGGTCGTGTGCGGCAGAGACTGGGTGAGCTCTCCTCAGTCTCTTCGTTGGTTGTGCTCCCTCTGATTGCCACTTCTAGATCCTTGAATCTTCATCTGTGCTATGGCGACGCCATCTCTGCCAAGACATGTCTTTCTCTTGAGCACCCATTCATTCTCCTGGCTCTCGCGGTGTCTTCAGATGAGCCCTAGTATGCAATCTCCGGTTTCAAACACGCACCATACGTCTGCCACCTGTTCTGGAACCCTTTCTTATAGACCGACTTCTCTAAAGCATGGGCGGGCAACTCCAGTCCTCAAGGGCCACCAACAGGTTAGGTTTTCAGGATATCCCTGTTTCAGTAGAATGTAGCTTTGTGGAGCGCAGATTTCACCTTATGTGTGTAACGGGTATTCCCCCACCCAGTCGCAGATAGAGTGTAGGTGCAGAGAACCTAATGTTACCGGGTGTGGTGCTTTACCTGTTAGGCTCCCAGGAGGGCTGAGCTTCCGCCACGGGGAACCTGGGGCAAGTATAATATGAGTAACCCTGTACTCGGTGCAGCGCCTCCACCTGCGATGGCTCCCGCCAGAGGGGGAGTGGTTCTTCGCAGGACAATATATATTAATATACACACAACATGTATAACAACCAATGCCTTTACTATCGTGACCGTACTCATGCATAACAATCAATAAATCAACAGGTGTCCCTCCCTTGAGGAGACACTAACTAATGCGTCTCGCAGGATGCTACTTCCACCTGCACCTCCACCCGATGATCCCACCCAGTGTCCAGTAACCCCACACAGTATTACCCCACCCTTCAATTGAGATATGTATGTGTGACTGCGCAGCCACTATGTCCCGTGTGAATATGATAGGACTCGTTGGTGCACTTGCGGATTACCTTCCGGGCACTCCGGTGCTCGGGCCTGCCAAGGAACTTCACAAAGGATCCTGATGTCGGCTGAATGCAGGAACTACCGTCCGGGGCGATCCCACCCGGATGGCTGCTGCAGCGACAGCGAAGGTCTGAGCCCAAACCTCTGGATGGACGCGCGGCGTCCGCTGTGTCCCTAACTGGCTCTGGATAGTAAGTGACAGGGTCCCTAACCTGGGGCCTGTCCCTGACACAACTCACTCTACTGGGTGGCTCAGGGCTATCTAGGGCCTTGGGGGCTGCTGGCCTAGTGCAGGGAGTCACTGACTCCTGCACCCTACCTCCTTCCCCTGGCTGCTCCTGGCGCTGACTGACTAGCGTGCTCCAAGCCCGCAAAATGTATCTATTCTCCCCTGCAGGGAAATGCTGTAGCCCTATTGGCTCCCTGGGGTCACGTGGGGCGGTCCTGGGGCTCATGGGAGATGTAGTCCCTTCTTTGAGGCCTCCCCTGATTGGCTGCCTCTCGCGTGCTATCACTGCGCATGCGCAATGTCCCTGTCTGGCCGCCGCATGCGGGGACTCACTGCGCATGCGCAAACACATAGGGAATGGCGGCACCCTGCTTCGGGAGCGCCGGGAGCCCTCGCAACGCGATCGCGGCCCTGGCAACCGGCCGCGCGCGTCCCCGTTGAAGCCAGGTTCTCACCGCTCCCACTCTTGTGATCGGCCGACGGGACCGCCATTGGGCTCGGCGGCCCCCGCGATCACTAGCAAGGTGAGGGGGGCTTGACTGGCAGGGGGGACCTGGCTACATGTGGAATATAAAAAATGATATACATAGTGTAATATATTCCAAAATGTTTGTGACTTCTCGGTAACAGCAAAATGGGGACTCACACTTTCCCAGCAAAGAGACAGCAGTTTCCACACAGATGTGGCTTTGAATATCTTCTAAACTCAGGTAGGTGGGTGACAGTGGCCTCACTGTGATGTTCCTCAGCAGAGATAACGCCTTAGTGCAACATTGTTTGTTCAATAAAGATATGTGTTTTATAACAAATGATATTACACTCACATTTGTATAGTGTAGCATGGACACATAAAAACTATAGATGAGCGTCACTTCCGGATCACTCGATCCCAATTTCGGAGCGCAAAACGGGCAACAATCAATTCCAGGAGGATGCCAATAGTATTGTATTGTATGTCTTTATTTATATAGCGCCCAAAGTGTACTCAGCGCTTCACAAAGAATACAGTACAGGGAATTTAAAAAAATACAATGCAAAGTGCAGCAAAAATCAGACAATAGGAAAGGAAATCCCTGCTCCGAAGAGCTTACAATCTAAGAGGTTTGAGGGCAAATTTACAGAGACAGCAGGTGAGGGAATAAGTGCTGTAGATGGGTGTGCTTGGCCACAATGGGTGGTATAAGTGACTGTGGGACAATAGTCATAAGTGCAGACTATTGGGATGCTTGATTTGGTGGGCAAGTTTTGTAGCGCCTACTCTCTTCCGACTCAACGCGTTTCGCTTGGCACAGCTTCGTCAGGCCCGTTTTCCGCTCAGAAATTGGGATTGAGTGATCCGGTAGTGGGCCGTGTCACTTCCGGAAGTGACGCGATGCACACCGGCAGCCAGGCAGCTACTCATCTATAGTTTTTATGTGTCCATGCTACTCTGTGCAAATGTGAGTGTAATATCCCAGCTTCAGCACAGATGGCTCAATCAGAGACACTAATTGAGCCACCTGTGCCGAAGCAGGGACTGATTGATTCACCTTTGCTGAAGCAGGGATATCCTGAAAATCTGGCCTGTTGGTGGCCCTTGAGGACTGGAGTTGGCCTCCCCTGCTCTAGATGAAGTAGTGCCTATGCAATATGCTCTGAAGTCACCTTCCTCTTGCTAGGCAAGCTTTAGGACCCATTCTCCATGAGTGTAGCAGACATCTTCCTGTGCTTTCTGAGCATACTGATCAGGGGTCTTTCGGGGGGACTCTGATATCTCTCACTATCTCAAAATCAAAGACACTGTAAGGGTTTTCTTTCACCTCAGGAACTATAAACACTCCTGCCACCCCTCCCACCGTCTTTGTTCCAAGCTGAACATGTCTCAAGCCGGCCTCTTCTCAGAACATTTCCCGGACTGTTCTACCATCATTTAAGTTGCTTTGAGCTGAACCCCATTTGTCATCATTAAAGAACTTTATTTTCATAACACAGTTTAGCTGTCATCATCCCTTGAACGTCTCAGAGTAAAAGTTTTCTTTGCAGACAACACAGCAAACAAAATCATGTTTGCCAAGGGACCTTTTTTGTTTTTTTCTTTCTATTCTTGTGCTTTTTAAGTCTTTATTTCAAAGCATCATTCTCTCCCCTAGCACAGGGAGGCTGTTCCCAGCTGTCCTATTGTGGGGATCAAGGTCTTGTTAAACACCATTATCTGGCAGGGAGATTACAGGTAATTGTGAAAAAAGCAACAATACTGCGTTTCTGTAATCGCATTGAAAGTCTGCAGGCTGCCCCAGGCGAGCCTATCAGGTGTACCTGGAGTCTTGAAGCTGTGTTGGCTCTCTCCCTGTGTTTCTCTCTGATCTTAAAAGCTACACCTGGGGCTGGGGAAGTGTAGTAGTAACTGAAGGCCAGGTACACAAGGGTGGGGACCCTTAGCTTGCAGTTCCAGTGTTTTCAAGCTGACTGTTGGTTTGATGTGTAATACTTATCCTTCATATCAGCAGTGAGCAAGCTAAGCAAATAAGAGGGCCTCTCGTACCCTTAAGGCGGGTTGTGCCCCTTTTCCCAGAGTCACAAAAGGACAACGTGCTGCATGTGAATGTAAGGAAGACATACAACACATGAAGGAATGTGCATTGTGCTGAGAGCAGTGCACCTCCGCCCGCCGCCGTACACATCGTTAATGCGCTCTCACATATGATGCAGTTCGTTATGTGGCTTGCGGTCTTGTACATTTGGTCGCTGTCCGTTTCACCGTGACCGAATGACTGCCGGCGTTTTGTCCGCTACTCACCTGTCTGCAGTCCTTACCCCTGACCCTTAAACGCCCTCATTTTAACTCCTCCTAATACTAACACTACCCTCTACCCCAGGGGTGCCTCTACCCCCCCCCCTCCCTCTTACTTTGTCTCCGGCGGCAAATGACGCGGCTGGGTCATTTGATGCCGCGTTGCCATGACGACGTTTCACCCAAAGCCATCGGTCCCCCGGCATTTAATTTAAATGGTTTGGGGAAGAGCACGGCGCCTCTGTAAGCGCCACGGCCTCTCCCCCCCGCTCCCAGAAAATCTCGTGCCCCCCCAGTTTGCGCACCCCTCCTCTACCCTAAAAACCTTAAATCTTTGCCCTAACCACTAAAATTCCTAAAGTTAACCCCCTACCCTAATACTTACCGTCTTGTAGAAGCGGCGGGTCCGAGCCTGCGGCGGAGGGTTCATCGGGGGCGTGACTGCGGCGGAGGGTTCATCGGGGGCGTGACTGCGGCGGAGGGTTCATCGGGGCCGAGCCTGCGGCGGAGGGTTCATCGGGGCCGAGCCTGCGGCGGAGGGTTCATCGGGGCCGAGCCTGCGGGGGAAGGTTTATCGGGGCCGAGCCTGCGGGGGAAGGTTCATCGGGGCCGAGCCTGCGGGGGAAGGTTCATCGGGGATGCGCCTGCGGGGGAAGGTTCATCGGGGGCGTGACTGCGGGCGGAGGGTTCATCGGGGCCGAGCCTGCGGCGGAGGGTTCATCGGGGCCAAGCCTGCGGCGGAGGGTTCATCGGGGCCGAGCCTGCGGCGGAGGGTTCATCGGGGCCGAGCCTGCGGCGGAGGGTTCATCGGGGGCGTGACTGCGGCAGAGGGTTCATCGGGGGCGTGACTGTGGCAGAAGGTTCATCGAGGGCGTGACTGCGGCAGAGGGTTCATCGAGGGCGTGACTGCGGCGGAGGGTTCATCGGGGGCGTGACTGCGGCGGAAGGTTCATCGAGGGCGTGACTGCGGCAGAGGGTTCATCGAGGGCGTGACTACGGCAGAGGGTTCATCGAGGGCGTGACTGCGGCAGAGGGTTCATCGGGGCGTCACTACGGCAGAGGGTTCATCGGGGGCGTGACTGCGGCAGAAGGTTCATCGAGGGCGTGACTGCGGCAGAGGGTTCATCGGGGGCGTGACTGCGGCGGAAGGTTCATCGAGGGCGTGACTACGGCAGAGGGTTCATCGAGGGCGTGACTGCGGCAGAGGGTTCATCGGGGCGTCACTACGGCAGAGGGTTCATCGGGGGCGTGACTGCGGCAGAAGGTTCATCGAGGGCGTGACTGCGGCAGAGGGTTCATCGGGGGCGTGACTGCGGCGGAAGGTTCATCGAGGGCGTGACTGCGGCAGAGGGTTCATCGAGGGCGTGACTGCGGCAGAGGGTTCATCGGGGCGTCACTACGGCAGAGGGTTCATCGGGGGTGTGACTGCGGCGGAGGGTTCATCGGGGGCGTGACTGCGGCGGAGGGTTCATCGGGGCTGAGCCCGCGGCGGAGGGTTCATCGGGGATGCGCCTGCGGCGGAGGGTTCATCGGGTGCGTGACTGCGGCGGAAGGTTCATCGGGGCCGAGCCTGCGGCGGAGGGTTCATCGAGGCTGAGCCTGCGGCGGAGGGTTCATCGAGGATGCGCCTGCGGCAGAGGGTTCATCGGGGGCGTGACTGGGGCGGAGGGTTCATCGGGGGCGTGACTGCGGCGGAGGGTTCATCGGGGGCGTGACTGCGGCGGAAGGTTCATCGGGGCCGAGCCTGCGGCGGAGGGTTCATCGGGGCCGAGCCTGCGGCGGAGGGTTCATCGGGGCCGAGCCTGCGGCGGAGGGTTCATCGGGGCCGAGCCTGCGGCGGAGGGTTCATCGGGGCCGAGCCTGCGGGGGAAGGTTCATCGGGGCCGAGCCTGCGGGGGAAGGTTCATCGGGGGCGTGACTGCGGCAGAGGGTTCATCGGGGGCGTGACTGCGGCAGAGGGTTCATCGGGGGCGTGACTGCGGCAGAGGGTTCATCGGGGGCGTGACTGCGGCAGAGGGTTCATCGGGGGCGTGACTGCGGCAGAGGGTTCATCGGGGCGTCACTACGGCAGAGGGTTCATCAGGGGCGTGACTGCGGCAGAGGGTTCATCGGGGGCGTGACTGCGGCAGAGGGTTCATCGGGGCCGAGCCTGCGGCGGAGGGTTCATCGGGGGCGTGACTGCGGCGGAGGGTTCATCCGGGCCGAGCCTGCGGTGGAGGGTTCATCGGGGGCGCAACTGCGGCAGGGGGTTCATCGGGGGCACAACTGCGGTGGGGGGGTTCATCGGGGGCGCGACTGCGGCGGGGGGTTCATCGGGGGCGCGACTGCGGCGGGGGGTTCATCGGGGCCGAGCCTGCGGCGGAGGGTTCATCGGGGGCGTGACTGCGGCGGAGGGTTCATCCGGGCCGAGCCTGCGGTGGAGGGTTCATCGGGGGCGCGACTGCGGCAGGGGGTTCATCGGGGGCACAACTGCGGTGGGGGGGTTCATCGGGGGCGCGACTGCGGCGGGGGGTTCATCGGGGGCGCGACTGCGGCGGGGGGTTCATCGGGGGCGGGACTGTGGCGGGGGGTTCATCGGGGGCGCGACTGCGGCGGTGTGTAAGTATCTGGGTTTATTATTCTATTCTTTGGTGTGCAGCATATTCTCTTATTTTTTTTTTTTAAAGGCATTACACAAATGTATAGTAAGCGAAATGCATAAAACATATAAGCACACAATAGTGGTGTCAACATTAGGGCAGCGCTGCTCAACTCCTGTCCTCCAGCCTCCCCAACAGGTCAGGTTTTCCGGATATCCCTGCTTCAGCACAGGTGGCTCAATCAGTCCCTGCTTCAGCACAGGTGGCCCAATCTTTGACCGAGCCTCTGCGCCACCTGTGCTGAAGCAGGGGCTGATTGAGCCACCTGTGCTGAAGCCGGAATATCGTGAAAACTTGACCTGTTGGGAGAGACTTGAGCGCCCTGCAGGTCCTGCCGAGCTCCCCCGCAGGTCCTGCCTAGCTCCCCCGCAGGTCCTGCCGAGCTCCCCCGCAGGTCCTGCCGAGCTCCCCCGCAGGTCCTGCCGAGCTCCCCCGCAGGCCCTGCCGAGCTCCCCCGCAGGTCCTGCCTAGCTCCCCCGCAGGTCCTGCCGAGCTCCCCCGCAGGTCCTGCCGAGCTCCCCCGCAGGTCCTGCCGAGCTCCCCCGCAGGTCCTGCCGAGCTCCCCCGCAGGCCCTGCCGAGCTCCCCCGCAGGTCCTGCCGAGCTCCCCCGCAGGTCCTGCCGAGCTCCCCTGCGTGCCTCATCTGTGGCACAGCCTTCCCTGCACACTGCGTGCCCTCCCTGCACACTGCGTGCCCTCCCTGCACACTGCATGCTCTCCCTGCACACTGCGTGCCCTCCCTGCACACTGCGTGCCCTCCCTGCACACTGCGTGCCCTCCCTGCACACTGCGTGCCCTCCCTGCACACTGCGTGCCTTCCCCCATGTATTCTAGTCACTCAGGTCGGGACATGTTTGTTCCCTAAACACTAGAAATAAAGTATTTATTTTTTTGCATTGTTTTCTGTTGCATTTTCTTTTGCCCCCCGGCAAGGGCCGTACCCGTTTCCTGCCAGCGCCGCACATGCAAACATGCACAGGGGAGAAACACAGCGCCTGCAAGCAAGACTTTGACACTTGTAAAGTCCCGGCATATACACTGCCAGCTCCATTAAGGCCTTTGATGGGAGCAGTGAAAAGGGTCCCTGAGTTAGGACTGTGAGGCGACAGAGCGTCTCTCTGTACTTGGCAGGAAGAAAAGCCCCTCATTCTTCCAAGGCTGAAATAAAATGAACTCCTACAGAGAAGCTGTAACAGCAAAGGGGGGAGCCGAGCCCTCCGGGGGAAAATGAGGCTTTGGCAACACTTCCCTTTCCTAATCAAACATGCTTGACACGGACACACTTGAAGAGCTCTCCTGCCACTTGTTTGTGCTGGAAGTGAAGAGCATTAATTGGTAAGGAGCAATCTCCTGTGGCATGGCCCCACGCCTTCTCACGCCTGCTTGTGTCACGCTGCAGGTCTTTGGGGAAACCATGTACAGTACAAGGATTTTCTCTTTTAATCGTTGCAGCTACTTTATTCGTTTTTATTGTTCCCCTCTCACTGACACTTACCCGGTTCCACTCCCACCGTTACAAATGGAACAGGGGTTCTCTTCTCCAGTCCTCAACACCCCTCCCCACCCCCCCCCTCCCCCCAAAAAGGCAGGTTGTATGGATATCCCAATCAGTGGCTCACTGAGCCACTGATTGAGCCACCTGTGCTGAAGCAGGGACTGATTGAGCCACCTGTGCTGAAGCAGGGACTGATTGAGCCGCCTGTGCTGAAGCTGGGATATCCTTAAACCTGACCTGTTGGGGGGCGGGGCTTGAGAAGCCCTGAAATAGCTGCATTGATTTGTAGCAGCTTCGTTGATTATTCCCTTGTCACCCAGGCCATACAGTTATACTAGATCAGGGTTTCATGTTATCTCCGGGGCTGGGCAATGAGGGGGCTTTCAGCACAGAACGGTTCCTGTTTTGAGGCCAAATCCTGACTTGTATATAAATGCCTAAATAATTCCATTTTGTGTATAAAGCCGTACCCTGGTGTGAGTTGGCGAGGACACTTTATTGGGGTTTTTTTTTTCAGTCCCTTACCGCCAAAGGGGACGCAAAGCAGCGAATGAGCAGTAATACCTGTGGGCACATTCCCCGCAGGTTCTGAAATACTGGCACTTTGCAAGCTCATGAAGGTTTGGCTTCATCATCCAAGATCTGCCACAAGACTGTAATACAGAGGGGGGGAGGGGTAGGGGTGTCCTACCCCCATTCGGAGGAGACGCTATGAGCACATCTTCAGCTTTCATGTGAAAGAGGTTCCTATTTCAAACACCGCACAGGTGTGTGTGATAGAGGCAGGTCATAGCAATGCGGAGAAGGGCACCCGCTTTTATCCCTCCTGCTCTCTGCCTCGTGCTGTCCAAGTCTCTTCCACCCCCGCACCCCCCCCTCGCTCTGGAAATCTTTGACCCTTGACCCAGATGTTTAGGAGCACTCCAAACGACATGTTTTAGAAAATATAAATAGGTTGCAGCAGGGGGTCTCCGGAGCGGTGTTGATTTTCAGCTCTGGGCCACCCCCTGTTCCCTGAGATTCTTACCTCCCCTGTAGGGGCTACCTGCAGATCCTACTGGCACCCCCTACGGAGGTAAGTATCTCAGGAAGCAGGGAGCTGGAAATGACCGCGGCTCCGGAGCGGACACCCCCTGCCTGGATTCCTCTTAATGCACCAGCAGCAGTCCTGCGTTTAGTACTGCACTTTGTATCCTGTATTGCGATACATCCCATATTTCTGCCGTATATTTCTATAGTATTTGTAATAGTGAAGCACTGTGTCCCACTGGGAGAAAGGCGCTATATAATGTTATTATTAATAGCGTGTGTGTGTGTCTCCTCTCTTTGCAGCAGCTGGGTGTGTCTCTTGCTGTCGATCTTGCTCCTAGTTCAGAGAACAAGTTGGAAAAGATTAGAGCTGCAGCTGAGACAGAGAGGAGCATTGTCACAGCACCGCTGAAGGCAATGATCAGGTTCATGTGATAGGCAGTTCTGCTGTCATTAGGCAGGACACATTGCCTTGTGTAATGAATCAGGTATGTAACATTAAAGGGACAGGCCAACTTAGGACCAAAGTGAACTACTGGCTTGTTTAACCTGATCGCTGCAAGGGTTAATGGGTTAAGTCAGGGGTTCTCAACCCAGTCCTCAAGTTCTCCTCCCCACTAGGTCCGGATTTCAGGATATCCCTGCTTCAGAACAAGTGGCTCAGTCTGTGCTGAAGCAGGGATATCCTGAAAACCTGACCTGTTGGGGAGGCTGGAGGACTGGCGTTGAGCACACCCCTGGGTTAGTGGGCGCTGGCACTGGTCAGATCCCTAAATGAGGATACAAGGATAGAGAAAACAATGCAGCAGCAGCAATCCAAATATAGTAACTACCTGTATTACTCCTATAATAAATGCCACATTTCAGCCCCTCTCTCTCTCTCTGGATCTTCCTCGGGTCCCTGAGAGATGGGTGAAAACGTTGAATTTATTTATGCAATACATTTATTTTGTTGTTTACCATATTTGCCGTGCTGGTGCATTGTTTTACCTGCCCTTATTAGCCAAACGGATAAACTGGCAGAACAATAAGGCCCTGATGCACCAGAGTGGGCCAAGCTTTAGCACGCCTCCTCTCCCGCTCATATAACTGGGAGTAAAGACGTGCTAAAGCCTAGCATCGTTTTCTGGAAAGGGGCCCATGTGTCTCATGAGAATAAAAGTTGTCAGGACATGTCATTAGTAACCTATACTAGGTGCTTCATGCATAACCTCTCCGATTGGCTCACATCATTTCATGGGCACTGAATACGCCATGTTTTGTATTTAAGTCTTTTTACAACTTGGCTTAGTTTAACGCTCTCGTATCCATATTGGTCCTGGTGAAATGTAGGTGGTGATACCTTTGTTAGTGGCCCGACATGTTGGGGTACTTCATCGATGAAATCATAGTGTGCAGTGCTTCTAGGTTTCTTCATGTACTGGGATCAAAAGACTGGGTACTAAGTCGGCCTTGTTGGTGGCTCCCAACGTTTATGTGATAAGCGGGAACTCTCTGCCTCATTTTCCGCTGGATGGCAGAAGGAACAATAGAGTTATTACAATGTAACGAGGCACTCTCGTGAAATCCAGTAGTAAAAAATAAAGAAACCCAGAAAGTGAAAAAATAAAAAGCTTTATTAGAACATAATGGGGTGGCAGGAAACAAGGAAAAAAGGTCCTCCCACGCGTTTCACGCAAGTGTTGCGCTTTCTCAAGGAGTATTGACTGGACCGGAAGTAAGCACCACCTGAGAGTGGTATAGCAATGTGCATAAAAAGAATAAATCCTGATTGCCCTAACAAACGTATGGTCCATAAGTATAATTTATACATTTTAAAGCTATGGATATATATTTAATAACGATGGCAAAGAGAAATTCAAGTCTAAGTTAATTGCATCCATTTGTAATACACTACTTAGACTTAGTACAGCTCAACCCTGTTGTAGAGCGATCTGCTACAATGCAGATCTGCTTATAACGCGGTCTGAGCGTGGCTCCCGATTAAAAAAACATCTCCAAGTTTTTTTTAGCGAAATGGCCGCCGCGTGAGGACTTACCCGGAATCTGCAGATCTCTCCTCTCCCTGCTTCATCAGGCTTTGTCCACGTGCGTGACGCACATCTCCAACGTTTTTTTTTTTTTTTTTAGAACATTCAATGCTTTATTGCTGACGGACAAACACACACCTCTGCCCTACACTAATAATTTTAGCATACCATGCAGGAATCGAACCCATGACCCTTCATACACTGGGAGCGATTCTTTTCCTGCTACACCATAGGATTGGTGTGATGTCATTGGCTCTATTATCAAACTTAACTTCTAGTGCACAGTACTGAAAGAGAGGAGAGAGCTGCAGATGCCGGGTAAGTCCTCGCGCGGTGGCCATTTTGCATTTCCGGTTATAACGCAATCTCATTATGTGGACCCCGAGCACCGCGTTATAACAGGGTTCAGCTGTACTTAATTTATATTAAGTTCAGTCATAATATTAACATCAGAGCATGAAGAATCTATGGTATATTCTAACTAATGTTGCATGATAAACATGCTTACAATTAGGAAGAAGCTTAGATTAAAACAAAGCATGCATACGTTCATAACATGGAATATATCAAGAACATATTTGCATTCAGCATGCCAAAAGTATCTATATTAAATCTAGATAACATACAATAAGGATACATATTACTATGTTAGACAGTAATAACTCGAAATGAGTTCATAATCCATTGAAAAAGGACTATCATCTGAATATGTTTACACTAAAGACAAATGATCTAATTTAAATAAATCTAACTGATCCTCACAATAATGAATTGTGTTATAAACACAGTGTTAAGAAAAAAGAGAGAATACAGAAGGACCCCACTTCACCTGTCACTCATCACTTCTTAGTAACACACCAACTCGCACATGGGATATCTCGTAAGCGATAACACAGCAGTCTTCTCTTTAACTGGTCAGGAGAGGACACTGGTCCTTACCACCATGTCTCTCCTCTGATGGATCCCCTATTCAGCAGATTGTGTGTGTGTGTGTGTCACCGGAAGTAGATTTCACTGGGGGTGTCCTAATAACATTCCAATTATCGATTAGCCAGAAGCCATGGTCATTTTTAGCCTAATTTCTTTGCTGCCGGGGGTCCAGCAACACTTTTGGTGCCCACTGGCAGCGAAGCAGTTAAATCAGGCATGGCCAACTCCAGTCCTCAAGGGCCACCAACAGGTCAGGTTTTGCAGTCAGAGGACTGCACCACCTGTGCAGAAGCCGAGAGATCCTGAAAACCTGACCTGTTGGTGGCCCTTGAGGACTGGAGATGGCCACCCCTGAGTTAAATAAATTGAAAGTCCAATCTTGTGTAGCACATCTCTCCAGCAGTGCAGGGGCCGGCTCTGCTGTGAGGCATGTCCTGCTGATCTCGGCAATGTTTGTATTCTTTATTTAGACTGTTTATTTCCAGCTCGTGTGTGTTCCAAAACAGTCCTCTGTCAGAGAGCGTTCCGGAGAGCATGTGTGTGACAGCCATGCATTCCACGGAGTGCAGGTCAGCGCCCACCGCTCCGGCCACCCCTGGACCAGCGCACAGGACAGAGCTGCCGAGATAAAACGGCTGGGACAGCGATTATATAGGAGAGCGAGCAGGGCGTTTCACAGAACGTGTAATGTGTGATATTTTGGGCAATTTTTTTTTTTTTTTTTAAACTTGGATTCGTGGTAATATTTAGGAGATCTGCATTAGGTTTGTACATAGGGGAAATTACAGAGTACGGAGCTTTCCAAACCTCACAATTTCTTCAAGTGTACTGGGGATCTTAACAAAAGCATGTTGTTCTGTGTAGTTATTTGTCAGCTACAGTGGCGAGATAAAGTTTGTGAACCCGTTTTCACGTATTTCACACTTACAATGTTATGAGATCTTAATCTAAGTCCTAATAATAGATAAAGATAACCTGTTCAAACAAATGACACAAAAACATGATACTTTTTCAACATTGAATTATTCACAAATGATTCAACATTCCATATCTATGTGTGACAAAGTATGTGACCCTTTAGATTCAGTAGCTGGTGGCGCCCCCTTGAGCAGCAATGACTTCAACTGCGCGTTTCCTGTAACTGCTGGTCAGTCTCTCACATCGGGTTTGAGGAAATTTGGCCCATTCCTCCTTACAGAAGTGCTTCAGCTCAGTGACATTTGAGGGCTTCCTTGCATGAACAGCTCGCTTCAGGTCCTAAATGGGGTTTAGGTCCAGACTGTGACTAGGCCATTCCAAGACACAGAATATTTTCTTCTGTAGCCATTCTTTTGTAGATCTGCTTGTATGTTTGGGATCATTGTCTTGCTGCATGACCCACTTTCGCTTCAGCTCCAGCTCAGGGACGGATGGCCTGACATTCTCCTCTAGCTCCTTCTGATACAATGCAGAATTCATGGTTGTGTAAATGATAGCAAGCCTGGTAGGTCCTGAGGCAGCAAAGCAGCCCCAAACCATCACACTCCCACCACCATGCTTGACTGTTGGGATGAGGTTCCTCTGTTCGAACACAATGTTCGGTTTTCACCAAACATAATGTTTCTCATTTGAGGCCATAAAGCTTTACTTTTGACTCATCTGTCCAGGGAACATTGTCCCAGAAGTCTTGTGGCCCATCTATGTGCTCTTTGGCAAACTTCAGATGGGCAGCAAAGTTCTTTTTATAGAGCAGTGATTTCCTCCTGGCTATCCTTCAATGAACACAATTTTTGTTCAGTCTTTTTCTGATAGTTGAGTCATGAACACTCGCATTAGCCAAGACGAGAGTGGCCTGCAGATCCTTGGATGTTACTCTGGGGTTCTTTTTGACTTCCTGGATGATTTGCCGGTTTGTTCTTGTAGAGATTTTGGTAGGAAGACTACTCCCATGGTAGAGTAACTGTGATCTGGAACTTTCTCCATTTGTAGACTAACTGTCTGACAGTGGATTGACCCAAATCCTTGGAATTGGTTTTGTAACCCTTTCTAGACCGATGAGCATCAATAACTGCTCTTAAAGGTCCTCAGAGATTTCTTTTGATGGTGGCATGACATATTTCCACCCAACTGTTTGGTGAACACCAAACTCACAACGTTTCTGATCTTTATATAGGATGAGGCCTCCCAAACTCACCCTGAAGATCTACCTAATTATTTAAACACCAGATTCTAATTATCCCCTTTAATTTAGCTGATAAAACCAGGGTTTTACTTTTGCACATTCGCTGACTCTTAATTACTCATTGTCTGTCTAATTCATACAGCATTTTGTTTGAAAATATGTAGAATTGGTTAATACAAACCCAATTGGATATTTAAGAAAAGACTGGTTTTGATTCAAGAAGGTTATCATGGAAAAACGATGGAATTTCTGTCATCATTGCAGTTCGCAAACGTTTTCTCGTCACTGTATTTGTGCGTTTCTACAAATCTAGGCCAGACTGGACTGTCCCAAGTAACCCTGGAAGCGTGTTCGCTGTGTGCTAGCCATGGAGTGGCCCGCGCCATATTACCTTCTGTGCTTTTATCCTAGCCAGGCGGGGATTTCTTTTCCTAGTGTCTGATCTTATTTGTTGCATCTATTGTACTAGAATTCCCTGTACTGTATTGTCTGTCTTGTAATGCACCAAGTACAGCTGTAGGCACTATATATATACATATATATATATATATATATATATATATATATATATATATATATATATATATATATTATACATACATATATATTATACATATATATATATATATATATATATATATATATATATATATATATATATATATATATATATATATATATATATATTATACATACATACATACACATATATTATGACATGGGATAATATTTATTTATTTATCAAATATTTTACCAGGAAGTAATACATTGAGAGTTACCTCTCGTTTTCAAGTATGTCCTGGGCACAGAGTTAAGACAAATAATACATGTTTACAAATACAGTTACATAATGAGCAGGGTACCCCCATTCAAAACCATAAAATAAAAATAAGCCTATTAAAGTAAGGCAGTGATGGGATCCATATGGCAGGAAGGCTTTTACATAAACCCTACAAACCAAGCTGATAGCATAGCTGCTGTTAATGAGTTTAGGGAGAACACTTGTGACGGGATATAACACTGGGGCTCCTGCAGAGCTGTTACATATCTTGCATAAAGCAGGGAGAGGAGACAGAGGAGGCCTGGGTGGAGCAAAGGGTCAATCGGGGTGAATCAGGTAAGGGTGGACAACTTCAGTCCTCAAGGGTCACCAACAGGTCTGGTTTCCAGGATATCCCTGCTTCAGCACAGGTGGTGCAGTCTTGGACTGAGCCACTGATTGAGCCACCTGTGTTGAAGCAGGGATATCCTTAAAACCTGACCTGTTGGTGGCCCTTGAGGACTGGAGTTTCCCACCCCTGAGGAGGGGGATGGGGACAAAGAGATGACGTGCAATATTGTAATATGGGAATTTTAGTTAACCCAAATACAGCTGTGCGCAAACTGGGGGTCGCGCTCCCCAAGGGGGGCGGGGGCTGTTACAGAGTCCGTGCGCTCTACCCGCTGGGTGAGGCCTCTGTAACTCCCTTACCTGCTGCAGCCAGCCGCGGGGTAATGTGATGTCACGCGTCGCCATGGCAACGCGCATGGAATGATGCGGTGGGGTCACATGACCCGCGACGGCCTTTGACGCCGAGCCATCGGGAGAGGGAGGGGGGGCACGAACGCTGCGGTTCCCAGGAAGGGGGCCGCAGCTCAAAAAGTGTGCGCACTGCTGCCCTAATACATTGTAACATTGCTAGAACAGAAACGGAGACTGATACTTCCCCAATGTATTCCTGTTTAGGGTAATCCCTGAATCCCTTAATCCCTGTGCAACCAGATGGACCAGCAAGGGTTTGGTGGTCTCTGCAGCAAGGAAGGGTGTAAGGTGCCTGTCCGTCACCGCACATGCTGTGGGCTTCTTATAATAATGCGCCAGTGACTTGGCTGTCGAGATTTGGGTATCCTATCTAAAGAAAGTCCATAAAAAGAAAATAAGAGATTGATTTGAAGGGGAAATTAAACGGGGAAGGACAATCTCCCCCCTCTCTCAGGCATCACGTTCTCTGCTCCCCCCCATGGCATTGCTTCTCCTGCCCCACTCCCACAGGCATGGCTTCCCCTGCCCCCCTCTTTTCCCCCGCCCTCCCCAGGCATCGCTTCCCCTGCCCCCCCTCAGGCATCGCTTCCCCGGTGCTCCCCCCCTGCCTCGGGCATGGCCTCCCCTTTCCCCCCTCCCCCCCAGGCATCGCTTCCCCGGCGTCCCCTGCCCCCGCCCCCTTCCTCCCTCTCCCCAGGCATTGCTTCCCCGGCGCTGCCCCCCCCCCACCCCCCTCAGGCATGGCCTCCCCTGCCCAGCTGCTTGAGGTACATAGCTCTATGTAGGAAAGGGATTGGGTTTCACAGGAAGGTCACAGCGGATGGTGCTGCTCTCCTGCTCGGGGCCCTGTGCCTGGGAAGTGAGGGCTTCAGGCGTTTATAGTGGTACACATCATTGCTGTACCTAGCTTAAATGTGTCACGGAGACTGTCATTTACAGTCATTATTTTATCTACACGCGGCACAACCCCTGCAAGCTCAGAACCCAAACCCACCGCACCATATATGTTTGTGTCAAAAAGAGCACTGCTGAGAGTGTGACCCAATGTATAGAATAAAAGACAAAGTCCCAGAGCTCCATCCAATCTGACAAATTATATAGTAAAATACTTATCTGTTTTTCTTTTCATACAGTAAGTGCGGGTCATTTAGTTCAATTCTTTTTCTAAGGTATTTTAAGCGTGCACACCACATCACAGTATCCCTTCGTTTGCAGGTCCTAACACCATCTGTCTAACACTGGCTTTTGTTCTATACATGAGGTGACAATCTCAGTCACACTCTTTTTTTGACACAAATATATATATATATGGTTGCCAGGTGTTTGGTTTTGAACCAGACAGCCCGGTATTTTGCCCCTGTGTCCGGTATAAAATGAAAGGTAATACCAGACTTGTATGTGTCCGGTATTACCTCTCTCCGAAAGCAGGGTGGATACGGGGGGCCGGCGGACGTCAGAGCTGTTGCCGCCATGCCCGGCTCTGTCCTTCCGCTGCAGGCTTCTCTCTCCCTGTCGGTTCCACACCGAGGTGCTGTGATGCTGACGCGCGCCGGGTCCTCTGATGTCAGCGCCGGAAGTCAGCTGGGCTTCCGGTGTGCGCCGGTGTGAGAGGGAGGTCCGGCATGCGTCAGCCTCAGACACCTCGGCGTGGGACAGACAGGGAGAGAGAAGCCTGCAGCGGGGGAGAGCCGGGTATGGCGGCAACTGCTCTGACTGGCCGCCGGCCCTCCTCCGCATCCACTGTCCCCCTCCTCCGCATACACTGCCCCCCCTCCGCATTCACTGTCCCCCCCCCCTCCGCAGCCGCCGCCCCTTGTCTGCAGCCGCCGCCCCCCTCCTCTCGGCAGCCATCGGCGCCCCCTCCGCCCTGCCGCTGCCACCATGCCCGACCTGACACCATCCCCAAGGTAAGTCTGAATTTGATTAGGGAGGTGGGGATATTTTGTATATGTATTGGGGTGGTGGGGGTATATTTTATATGTATTGCGGTGGTGGGGGTATTTTTTATATTTATTGGGGGGGGCGTGGGGGTATTTTTGATATGTATTGGGTGGGGGGGAAATCTTTTACCATTGTGTCCAGTATTTTTGGACAAGCCACCTGGCAACCCTAAATATATGATGTGGTGGGTTTTGTTTCTGAGTTTCGTGGGGCTGTGTATGTGTTTGGGGGTTTGTGACCCTCCTCCCCGGCTTTCAGCTCTCCCATCCCACCTTTAAATGCCAGGTCTCGTTATGCACCTATGAATGACCAGGCTATTGGGACAGTTGTCACTCCGTCACGTGGTTTGCCAGCGTAAAGCAGCAAAACGTGAAATCTTACATGTTTTACAAAATCAGTTCTGTAGTATTAGATAATACTTACTGCATTCTTTATTATTCAACTGTTAATGCCATTTTTAATGAGTTTTTAAAGCATCCTGTGATTTCTATAGCAATAGAATTAAGACCAATCCCAATCCCAATTAAGCGATTACTATTTACCAAGACAGATTTCCTTAGCCAATTCCAGTCTGACTTTCACCCCAAACACTCCATGGTAAATACCCTGCTAAAAGTTTGCAATGAGATCCAGTGTGGAATGGAACGGGGACAACTCACTGGAGCAGTATTCCTAGATTTTGCAAAGGCTTTTGATACTGTAGATCATGTTATCCTGATTAACAAACTCCAGAGCTCTGGAATAGGGAAGCATGCTTTAAACTGGTTTCATTCCTACCTATCAGGTAGATCCCAACATGTGTCCATCTCTGGCTCTAACTCTAACCCCTTCGATTTCACCTGTGGTGTCCCGCAGGGCTCTGTTCTGGGGCCGCTACTCTTCTCAGTTTTCATCAATGATCTTCCCACAGCTTGTAAGGGAGTGTAACTGAGTGCTCACCACAAAACGGGCGGGACCCAGGTGGGGATGAGAATAAACCGACCTCCAGCCGCGAGAGCGCGTCCAGAGTGTAGATTGGTAGTGGGTAGCCAGGTCAGGGTTGGAGAAGTCGGGATCGCCGTAGGTACTTGCCGTGGTCGGTGTTGGAGAGGTGCGGAACGTCGTAGGTTCTTGCCATGGTCGAGATTGTAGAGGTGTGGTTCAATTAGACTGTAAGCTCCTCGGAGCAGGGACTCCTCTTCCTTTAATGTTACTTTTATGTCTGAAGCACTTATTCCCATGATCTGTTATTTATATTATCTGTTATTTATTTGATTACCACGTGTATTACTACTGTGAAGCGCTATGTACATTAATGGCGCTATATAAATAAAGACATACAATAGTATTGTAGGTACTTGCCGTGGTCGGGGTTGGAGAGGTGCGGATCATTGTAGGACTTGCCGTGGTCAGGGTTGGAGAGGTGCGGATCGTCGTAGGTAATGCCGGGGTCAGGAGTAGAGAAGTCAGGAGTCCAGATGCTAGCCAAGGTCAGACACGGAGAGAGACTGGCACTAGGAACAAGATCAGGAGGCAGGGATTTCAGTAAGCACTTCACACGAATGAAATCTTATGCTCAGTCATCTTGCCAAGGGGCTGTCTGAGCATTAATAGTACCCTGGACCAATAGGGAGACTGCAGAGGAAGGAGCTCACCAGTATCCCTCGCTGTGATAGGCAGGACAGGGGTTTGCAGCAGCTGTGGAATAATGGGCAGAGGCCAGGCTCGGATTCAGCATGAGTGCGCCGTCCGCGCACAGCGCGTGCGTGACACCTGCAGCACTGCAGGAGGTGCCACTGGAGGAAGGCTGACAGAGCACCCGATCGCGGGTTGAGGTGGGTGAGCACTGCGGAGAGCACGACGCAGACCTCACGGATCCTTACAGGGAGCTTCAATACACATGTATGCAGATGACACAATCCTATATGCACACAGCTCTAGCCTCTCCGACCTTGAACACATACTTCAATCTGACTTTTTGAGACTTGAAAATTGGATTTCCCAAAACAAACTGTTTTTAAACACTGACAAGACTGTAACAATGGTATTTGGGACCAAGGCTACATTTTTAAAGCTTCCAATGACTGAGCTCCAGATCAGAACCAACGCTAACACCACCCTAACTCCTGTTACTAGTTTTAAATACCTGGGCATATTGTTTGACTCCCATTTAACATTTGGGTTGCACATTGATACCCTGACATCCAAAACCTATGCCAAACTAGGGATACTTTACAGGAACAAATCCTCCCTGAATCTGCTGGTCATAAAGCGTAGATGCTAATGCCAATTATTCACTATGGGGACATAGTATGCGGCTCGGCACCCCAAATCCACCGTAGCAAACTTGATACCCTCTACAATTCAATATGCTGTTTTGTTCTCCAATGCAACAACACCACACATCACTGTGAAATGCTCAAAGGACACGATTGGTCATCAATTGAGTCTAGGCGCAAAGTTCACCTTTCCTGTCTTGCCTACAAATACTTTCTGGGCAAGCTACCCATCTATCTGAACAAGGTCCTCACCCCTACCACATGCAGCACTTATCATCTGAAATCAGACTCCAAAAGACTGTTCGTGGTCCCAATGTTCAGCAAAGTATCCGGCCGCTCCTCCTTCTCTTACTGTGCACCCCAAAACTGGAACAGTCTACCGGAGACTCTCACATCCGCCACCAGTCTAAGTTCTTTCATAACTAAAGCTGTCTCACATTTTAATCTGGTCTGTAACTGTTACATGCGCCTATAATATATATTACCTATGCATGCAATGTCTTGTATATAATGTATAACCCTGCTCAATTATGTAACGATGTATTTGTAACCATGTATTATTTGTCATCTTAAGGCCACGCTTATAGTGCGCGCGACTGATGACGTCACCCGTTGCCACCCGCGAAAGTTGTACCACACTTTGCAGCGACGTCATAAGCGACCTGGCCATTGATTGGTTCAGAGGCTGCCACATGTGGCGACAGCCTCTGAAAAATCTAATTTGACCAGCTTCCAAATCTCGCGCCGCCACATCGCAATACATTTGTTTTGCCGCAACGTCGCGTCGCCGGTACTATAAGCGCAGACTTAGGGCTGGGACCCGCGGCGCGGGCGGCCGCGTGAGCTTTCCCCACAAGCAGGGGAATCCTTCTGAGCCGGTCCCAGTCCCCCCTCGCTGCACGGCTCACTACGCGCTGTGACGCGTCAGCCGGCAGGGGATGCAAGAAAATTGTGATCCCGAGCGGTGACGCGTCACGTGGTGCGCTGATGAGCCTATCAGTGGCGGGGGCAGGAGCTGTCAGACAGCTTCCTACACGAGGTAGGGGGTGGTTTGTGTGTGTGTGTATCAGCGTGTGTGAGGAGGGCATTTGTGCGGGAAGGAGCGGGAGCTGCTTACCGTCCAGCAGGCCGCAGCAGCTCCCTCCTGCAGCCCGGGAGACCGAGCCCGTGGAGGGAGTGTACCTGTCAGCGCGCCGCCTGTCTGCAGTGCGGGCGCGCTGACTGAGGGAGCGGGGCCTTAGCCTTACTCTATGCCCAGGACATACTTGAAAACGAGAGGTAACTATAAATAAATAAATATAGCAGGTTTTATCCCCCTTCCCCCAAAGCATTGTAAGATCTTTGCAACACTTTCCTGTTTGATAATTTGTTAGCAATATTCCCAGCAGCTTCAGCTGTAAACTGTAACAATAGATAATGTGACCTTCATACAGTGTTTTTCAACTGGGGTTCCTCCCCGGGCACTCTTAAAGGGCTCCCTGCAATTTTCACATAATTTTTTAAATTGTACCAAATACAGAAGAATTTACAATGCATCTGATCTCAGATTCACTATTAGAGAGGGTTGGGGTTCCTTACAATGCATCTGATGTCAGACGCACTATTAGAGAGGGTTGGGGTTCCTTACAATGTATCTGATCTCAGATGCACTATTAGAGAGGGTTGGGGTTCTTCATTCTTCATTTAATTATAGGATTCCTTAATTAAAAAAAGGTTGAAAAACACTGCCTTACTAATATAAGGATACATTTTTTATTTATTTATAAAATATTTTACCAGGAAGTAATACATTGAGAGTTACCTCTCGTTTTCACGTATGTCCTGGCATAGATTTACGATGACAAATACATGGTTAAATTAAGTGAACAGGATTATACATTAATACAAGACACTGCATGCACAGTTAGAGATAATATATAGTCTAGGCCAGCGGTGCGCAAAGTGGGGGGCGCGACCCCCAGGGGGGGCGGGAGATTGTGCTGGGGGGGCGCGGGCTGTTACAGAGGCCCCGCGCTCTTCCCCCAGGCATTTAAATTAAATGCCGGGGGATCGCGTGAGGCCCCTGCAACTGTTTACTTACCGGGATTCAGCCGTCTGTGTTGCGTCGCCATGGCAACGCGGCGTCAATAGACGCCGCGGCACCATGTGACCTGACGTCACACGCCCGCGAGGGCAGAGAGACAGGGGGGCGCAGCACAAAAAGTTTGCGCTCCCCTGGTCTAGGCATATGTAACAGTTACATTGTAGCTGCTGTTAACACTGACTGAAGGATTGATTTAAACTGTAAGACGGCCATTATGTTAGGCACACAATCAGGAGTTTTACAGATTTATAACAGGAGCACCAAACGACTGCCAGCTTAGGTAAGAATGCAGAATTATACATCGTCACACGCTTTACATATACAGATAAGAAAGAACAAGAAAAGAAAGAAAGGGAATGCAGTATTGCTGCTTTTAAATGCTTTGGCCAAATAATGTAACTACTGTAACTGACTCTCACTTATGAAAAGTAAAACAGATAAGTGTGGTACATTTACAGTATTACATTATTTGGCCAGAGCACTGAGGCTTTCTGTCTATTGTCTTATTTTATCTAAAGCAAAATAAAAATCTCTATATACACACATACAAACACATATTCATTTTGATGGGTCAAATGTATCGCTGAAAACTTGTAATTGAGCTCCAGTTGTTTACAAAGCCTCTCTCTGATCTCTTATGTCACTCTCTCCTCCGTGCCAGGAATTGCACCTGGTACTGTCCATCTCTGATGCCCCAAAAATAGATGTGACATAATAGGTCAGAGGCGACACATTCTGTAGGGACAAGATCTGGATCCTCACAGGAAAGAGAAGTGACACGTGGGATCGTTCTGGGAATCTAGGATACTAACACCTGGGATCTGAGAGGACATTCTCTAGGGCTTAAAAGTGGGATCCTCTCATGGCCGTGGCATAGACATTCTGCAGAGCGGAGAGATTGGATGTCATCCGGTATAAATTGCACAGCATGGCTCAGTTTTGTTCACAGATTCACACAGGCCTGCTATAAATGCAGTGGCAGGGAAAGGCACTCTATTATATTGTCTGTAACATTATTATTGTTGCATATTTGACGGAGACTAATGACACTGAGTTTGGAGCAGGGAACCATGCGAACTTGGGCAAGTCACTTTATCTCCCTGTGCCTCAGGCACCAGAAACGTTGAGTGTAAGCTCTGCGGGGCAGGGACTGTGTCTGTTACATTACTATGTGCTCCGTACCGCGCGCTATACTGTAATAGTGACACGCTTTGAGTCACATTGGGAGAAAAGCGCTATATGAAATAAATTGTTATTAAAGTTATCATTATTTAAAGGCGAGACAAAGCACATGCATAATACAAATATACACGTTAATTGCAGGGAGATATTTAAGAGTTAAATCCTTGAGTGGTTTAAAAAATATATATATTTTTTTTTTTAAATACTATTGGGGAAGGAGGCACTGGAAATAAAATGTAATTTTCTTTTTTTTTCTTTGGGAATGATTACATTGTAGGCTATTAAGTCGTTTTAGTTTTTCCTGAATTCATTGAGACAACCTCTAATCAAAAACCCAGGAGGAAGGGAAGAGAAGAGAGGCCAGGAAAATATGGAGGTTACTTGGCAAATTAACTCTTCTATTCTTGCATGACGTGGGAGGAGTGAGTGTGCAAATGTATAAGGACGGAGGAGTGAGTGTGTGAATATATGGGGCGGGAGGAGGAGTAAGTGTGTGAATGTATAAGGTGGGAGGAGTGAATGTGTGAGGCGGGAGGTGTGTATGAGGACGAGTGTGTGTGTGTGTGTGTGTATGAGGGAGGAGGAGTGAGTGCAAATGTATAAGGATGGAGGAGTGAGTGTGTGAATGTAGGAGGCAGGAGGAGGAGAGAGTGTCTGAATGTAGGAGGCGGGAGGAGTGTGTGTATGAATGTTGGTGGCGGGAGGAGGAGTGAGTGTGAATGTATGAGAACAGAGGAGTGAGTGAGTGTGTGAATGTAGGAGGCGGGAGGAGGAGTGAATGTAGGTGGCGGGAGGAGGAGTGAGTGTGAATGTATGAGGATGGAGGAGGAGCGAGTGCGTGAATGTAGGTGGCGGGAGGAGGAGTGAGTGTGAATGTAGGAGGCAGGAGGAGCAGTGAGTGTGTGAATATATGAGGATGGAGGAGGAGCGAGTGTGTGAATGTAGGAGGCAGGAGTGAGTGAGTGTGTGAATGTAGGAGGCGGGAGGAGGAGTGAGTGTGAATGTAGGAGGCAGGAGGAGGAGTGAGTGTGAATGTATGAGGATGGAGGAGTGAGTGTGTGGATGTAGGAGGCGGGAGGAGGAGTTAGTGTGTGAATGTATGAGGATGGAGGAGGAGTGAGTGTGTGAATGTAGGAGGCAGGAGGAGGAGTGAGTGTGTGAATGTAGGAGGCAGGAGGAGGAGTGAGTGTGTGAATGTAGGAGGCAGGAGGAGTGAGTGTGTGAATGTAGGAGGCAGGAGGACTGAGTGTGTGAGTGTGTGCTGGTTAGTGGAGGTTAATCAACTTCCTTGAAGAAGTGAAACGACCAATAAAAACATTATGGTACGTGAAGGGAGGAAACGTAATGGGTACTATGTTTCATAACATGATATTTTGTGGAATAAAGCCTGGGAAATGGTTCTCTTGAGTAATCTGTTTTATTTGCCCAGCTGGAAATCCTTCATTCAGTGACTGAGGCGCCAGCACTTTCTCCATTACAGAACTTTTACAGTAAAGGGGCGCGCTGCACATCTCTCACGCTCTCGTCCCTCCCTCGCTCTTTTTTTGCCCCTCTCCCTCACTCTTTTTTTGCCCCTCTCCCTCGCTCTTTTTTTGCCCCTCTCCCTCGCTCTTTTTTTGCCCCTCTCCCTCGCTCTTTTTTTGCCCCTCCCTCGCTCTTTTTTTGCCCCTCTCCCTCGCTCTTTTTTGCCTCTCTCGTTTGTCTTTATTTTTTTGCCTCTTTCCTCTCTCTCTCTCTCTTTCCACTTTTTCTTTCTCTCTTTCCTCTATTTCTCGCAATCTTTCCTCTTTCTCGCTCTCTTTCCTCTTTCTCGCTCTCTTTCCTATCTTTCTCGCTCTCTTTCCTCTCTTTCTCACTCTCTTTCTTCTCTTTCTCACTCTCTTTCCTCTCTTTCTCACTCTCTTTCCTCTTTCTCACTCTCTTTCCTCTCTTTCCCACTCTCTTTCCTCTCTTTCCCACTCTCTTTCCTCTCTTTCTCGCTCTCTTTCCTCTCTTTCTCTCCTCTCTTTCTCTCCTCTCTTTCTTCTTTCTTGCTCTCTTTCCTCTTTCTCGCACTCTTTCCCGCTCTTTGTCGCGCTCTTTCCTCTCTTTCCTGCTCTCTTTCCTTTCTTTCTCACTCTCTTTCCTCTTTCTCACTCTCTTTCCTCTCTTTCCCACTCTCTTTCCTATCTTTCTCACTCTCTTTCCTCTCTTTCCCACTCTCTTTCCTATCTTTCTCGCTCTCTTTCTCGCTCTCTTTCCTCTTTCTCGCTCTCTTTCCTCTTTCTCGCTCTCTTTCCTCTCTTTCTCGCTCTCTTTCCTCTCTTTCTCGCGCTCTTTCCTCTCTTTCCTGCTCTCTTTCCTCTCTTTCTCGCTCTCTTTCCTCTCTTTCGCGCTCTCTTTCTCACTCTCTTTCTCGCTCTTTCCTCTCTTTCTTGCTCTTTCCTCTCTTTCTCGCTCTCTTTCCTCTCTTTCGCGCTCTCTTTCTCACTCTCTTTCTCGCTCTTTCCTCTCTTTCTCGCTCTTTCCTCTCTTTCTCGCTCTTTCCTCTTTTTCTCGCTCATTCCTCTCTTTCTCGCTCTCTTTCCTCTCTTTCGCGCTCTCTTTCTCACTCTCTTTCTCGCTCTTTCCTCTCTTTCTCGCTCTTTCCTTTCTCACTCTCTTTCCTCTTTCTCACTCTCTTTCCTCTTTCTCACTCTCTTTCCTCTTTCTCACTCTCTTTCCTCTTTCTCACTCTCTTTCTCGCTCTCTTTCCTATCTTTCTCGTTCTTTCCTCTCTTTCTCGCTCTCTTTCCTCTTTCTCGCACTCTTTCCCGCTCTCTTTCCTCTCTTTCTCGCTCTCTTTCCTCTTTCTCGCTCTCTTTCTCGCTCTCTTTCCTCTCTTTCTCGCTCTCTTTCTCGCTCTCTTTCTCACTCGTCTCTCTCTCTCCTCTTTCTCTCTACAGTAGTTTGTTAAACTACAATTTATTATTCAACACCCAAGATGTGCTTGCTGTATTCATTGTATCGGAATTTTAGTTGGGAGATATCTATTGTTGTATACTGTACGTGCACATGGCTAGTTACCTTTCTACTGTACCTTTCTTTAAGGAGTGCCGCTGTTTCCTCTTTTATGTGTATGAGAATGAGATATTAAAGGAACATGAAGGGTCTTCCTTACACATGGAAAAAGGGGAAATATATGGTTATTGCTCTCTGACTCGTAAGCCGACCCAGCACCTCCTGCATTTATCATTGACCCAAGTGTGGGATTGCAGTACATGGGCGTAATTGTGACAAAGTAAAATGGGAAATATCCTATTGGAATCAACGGGTATTGAATAGTTTAATTTATTTCACCTAGTTTTGCGGGATCCATTGAGCTGTCTCAGGTTGGTACCTGGGCTCACCGAGGATGTGTGTTCCCTGTGTAATTATTTCCTCTCTCCTGCAGCTCAGAGACACGTCCTTACTTACATAGAGGACGCTCTAGCCCAACTTCTAGAGAACAAGGAAGAAGTGGAGCAGGGAGGCTACGCCAGGTTCTTCTCCGAGTAGTGAGTATCTGCACAGCTACTGCGCTGGAGTGGGAGGGGGGAACCTGGGGCACAAGGGCAGAAGATTTGTTGTGTGTGAAGATTAGTTCAAATAAATCTGTTCAAGCTAATTCCTGTGGGAGAGTTTAAAGTGATACAAATTCATACTGGGATGATATTGATCTCCTCTCTACATATTATTACGTTTATATTTCGCCCCCACCCCCCTTTGTTCAGATCCTGCCGATGGTTCTCCGTTCCTGCCCCCCCTTATCCCTCTGTGCTCTGTTCCTGTCCCCTTCCGACTTGTTGTCAGCACCCGTACCCCGATAATTGCAGCTACCAACTCCCTTGTGAACTCCACATTCCCCCTCTCTCTCCTCTGCGCTACGCATCTTTACCCCCAGCTTCCGTTTCTCCCCTACGGCCTGCTCCTTCTTAGCATCCATAGCCCATGTCTCTGATAGATTATGCAGATGGCAGGCTTCCAGGTCGCCTGTTTGATGTTTCCGCGTACGTGCTTTCGCCTTGAAGGCATTGGAAACATTTCATGATCTGTAGTTTACACGTTACACCAACGGTAAAATTGCCTTTTGTTCTGCTCTGCTCCTGAACTTGGGAGGGGACTGGAGTCTCAACTCTTTGCAGAACTTTGGGCAAGTTCTAGTGACTGAAGCTGCCTGTAATGTGTTCTGAGTGTGAAGGAACAGACAGAGAATTGTATATTGACCTAGAGTCTCTCCGAGAGGACTTAGTGTCTCTCTCTTTCTCTTTATTTCCTCTGTAGTGCAATGCTCTAATACCGTGTTTTTCAACCAAGGTCCCTAGGAACCCTTGGGTTCCCCCGGGCATCCCTAAAGGGTTCCCTGCAATTTTCAGGTAATTTGAAAATTGTATCAAATACAGAAGAATTTACAATGTATCTGATCTCAGACGCGCTATTAGAGATGGTCGGGGTTCCTTACAATGTATCTGATCTCAGACACGCTATTAGAGAGGGTTGGGGTTCCTTACAATGCATCTGATCTCAGATGCGCTATTAGAGAGGGTTGGGGTTCCTTACAATGCATCTGATCTCAGACGCGCTATTAGAGAGGGTTGGGGTTCCTTACAATGCATCTGATTTCAGACGTGCTATTAGAGAGGGTTGAAATTCTTCAGAATTTCACATAGGGTACCTTAACACCAAAAAAAGGTTAGAAACCACTGCTCTTATAGCAGTATTGGCCCTGGATGGGTGTATATGTTTAGTAATTTTCTGATACCAACATGTGAGTTCTTAATTTTCAAATTATAGTGTCCATAACTTTCTAAATATAGCAGGTCTCCTCTTCAGGTAGAGGGGACCTGGCCATTGAATGAAGAAGCTGCTAGAAGAGCCTTGTGGCTGCGTCACTGGTTAGCGGATTTGTCTTCCAAGAATCTCTGCCTATTTCAATTTGAGGGTAATCTAGTTTTTGGTCAGAATTTGGATACCATTATTGAAAAAGTGCCGGGAGGCAAAAGCATATTTTTGCCACAAACGAGTCAGAAGATCAGGGCAAAATGATAGACCGACCTTCAGTAACATGAGATCCTACAGACCAGGAAAAGCACATTCAAGATCACCGTCCTGGAGAGGCAGACAAAGTAATCTTTTTTGCACCCCAAGGGGACATGGACCCTCGTATAGATGATACACAGGAAGATATACACATGAGGGTAAGACTCCGGGCCGGCTTGATGATGGTTCCATTGGTGCCATTGCAGTGAGCACCTCGATTACAGATGCCCCGTGCTCTTCCCCACAACAGTTAAACTGATTGCCAGGGGAGAACGCGGTGCCTCTGTAACTCTCTTACCTTGTCCGGCAGCATTTCCTACTGCAGGGTCTCATTATCATGGCGCTGCAGCGTCAAATTGCGTTGCATTGCCATGACATTATGTCACATGTCGGCGCAACGTCACATTGCCATGACAACGTGGCGTCACAACTTCACATTGCCATGACAACGTGCCACTGCATTGCCATGACATGGCGCTGCAATGTCATGCTGTGTCTGAGGAGGAGATGCTGCACTGGACAAGGCAAGAGGCTTTGAACCGAGCCCCGCGATAATCCCAGCCAGATCTGGAAAGACAACAATATTTTTGGAAGATTTGGGCTCAATCCATCAACGATTCCTAGGTTCATAGTATAATCCAGTGGTGCGCAAACTGGGGGGCGCGCCCCCTTGGGGGGGCGCAAGATTATGTAGGGGGGGCGCAGGCTGCGTGCGGGGAAACCTGGGGGCGGGCAGAGCTGTGCCAGAAGCTCCGTGCAGAGGCTGCTTCCAGTTCTCTGCTGTCTTGCAGAGGGGGCGGGGCCTTGTAGAGGGGGCGGGGCCTTCCCTGCACACAGACAAGCCCTTCTCCTCCTCCTGTCTTTTACCCGCCCGTTTTCAGCAGCACATGGGGGGACCGGAGCAGGTTTAGTTACTCCCTCCACCCACTGTGTGTGTGTGTGTGTGTGTGTGTGTGGAAATGTGTGTGTGTGGAAATGTGTGTGTATATGTATATGTGTGTATATGTATATGTGTGTGTATGTGTTTTGTATGTATATGTGTTTTGTATGTATATGTGTGTGTGTATATGTATGTGTGTGTGTATATATGTGTGTGTGTGGGTATATCTATATATGTATGTGTATGTGTGTGTGTGTGTGTGTGTATATATAAAGTATGTGAATGTGTGTGTGTGTGTGTGTGTGTGTGTGTGCATATCTATATATATATATATGTGTGTGTGTGTGTGTGTTTGTGTGTATATATATATGGATTGTTGTGTGGATGTGTGTGTGTGTGTGTATATGTGTATATGTGTGTGTGTGTGTGCGCGCTGTGCCTGTTGGTTGTCTGTGGGTGTGGGTGTTGGGATTGAGTGTTGTGTGTGTTGGTGGTGATTATGTGAGTGTTGGTTGTGACTGTGTGTGTGTAGTGATTGAGTGTGTGCTGTGTTGGTTGTGATTTGAGTGTGTGTTGTGTGTGTGTGTGTTGTGATTGAGTGTGTGTGTTGGTTGTGGGTGTTGTGATTGAATGCAGCGTTGCACAAACTGAGGGGGGGACGCCCCAGGCGCAAGATTATTTCGGCGGGGCGCGTGCAGAAAAAAAACCTGGTTGTGCAGGCGAAAAAGATGTGCGCGCGCGGGCGGCCAAATAGAATAGTGCAGGTGGGGCCACGTGATTCGGAGGTACGCGGAGGAGCACGCCCCAGCGCTGTGATGTCAAACGCCCCTCCCTCCGGTGTCTGCCTACAATAGCGCTGTGGTCCTGCTCTCCTCCGCTGGCAACCTGCTTAGCTGCGATCCTCTTCATGTGAGAGGGTCGCTGCCACTATATCAATCATACTATGAATGTACAGAAATAATAAAAAAAAAGTGTAAACACTTCCCCGCTCGTGCTTGCAAAATTATGCAGGACCCCCTGTGCTCATGCTTGGAGAGTTGGTGATGTCACCGCTCTCAGCGGCAGCGTGGACGCAGCCTAATTTTGCAAGAGCGAGCTGTTGAAGTATGTAAGTATTTAGGCTGCGCTTATAGTGCCGGCGACGCGACGTCGCCCGAAAACAAATGCATTGTCGCCGCCGCCTCGTGCACTTATAGTAAGCGTGCCGTGGCAACGTGATTTTTTGAAGCCGGCAATATTTGATTTTTAAGGGGCTGTCGCCTCATGTGACAGCCCCTGAACCAATCAATGGCCTGGTCGCCCACGCCGCCGCCGCAAAGCGAAATACAACTTTCGCTAGCGGCGACGGGTGACGTCGCGGGCACTATACGCGCGGCCTTAGACATATTTGTATTTACATTGTATACCGTTTAATAAAGGGTTTTTTTTCATGGGATTTTGATTACATCAGGCAGGGGGGCCCGAGAAATTTCATGGATAAAAAGGGGGGCTCGGCATAAAAAGTTTGCTCACCCCTGGTATAATCGACAAAAGTTACTGTCTCGAACTCCGGAAAATATAGATTTTGTACATCAAACATTCCAAGAAACGAGAAGAAGCAGAAGCACGCAAACAAAGTATTAGGCTGAGGTGTCCGCATGTCCGCCTTGCTTGCCGGCGGCGCGTGCAAGTCAATGCACCGCGATCTGCGGTCTGCAGCTGACTTTTTCCGGTGCGGGGGTGTGTGGCCAAAATGGGTTGTGGGGGCGTGGCCAAGTGAGAATTTCCCCTTATTGTATGTTCAATGTACACAAAATACTACACAATGTTTTTTTTATTAGGAACACGAGAAGTATTCCAATGTGCAGAGCCCAGCGGGATATAACAGCCCCCACAAGACCCATTTCAGAGCTGGAGGACGCCTCCCGTTCACTGTCGCTCCCTCCCGTGGCTTCCCTCCTCCCTTCCTTCCCTCCTCATTGGCTGACTCGTGCACCACGTGACGCGTCAGCGCTTCTGATCACCAGAAGCTTGCAGCTCCGGCCGGCTGACGCCTCACAGCACGCAGTCAGCCACTTCGTAAGGAGCCAGCGGGGACCTCCAGACTGAAGGTAAGGAACTGGTGGCCCGCGCGCCGCCGACCACAGCGGGTCCTTAGCCTAAAAGAGCTGTTGCCCAACGGAGCCATAAGACTAGTACTGTTGGATCAAAGAGGACAAGGAGTATACAATAGAAAGTTCCTGGTCCAGAAGAGAAGCAGCGCCTTCAGGGCAGTGTTAGATCTAAAAGGAATCAACACGTTCCTCAGAGTACAGAAATTCAGGATGGAATCCCTGAACGTGCTGATTGCTGCAGTATTTACAGGAGATTGGATAGTGTCTGTGCATCTGAACAGCACTTATCTCCATATACCTATGGCCACGGCACACCAAACGTTTCTAACATTCGTAGCGGGTCAAAACCACTTTCAGTTTGCGGCATTACATTTTGGTATTGCGACCTCACCAAGAGTTTTTACAAAGGGTCTGATAACCTTAATAGCGGAGATCAGAAAAGAAGGAATTCAATATATTCCATTTCCAGGACGACATCCTTACACTTCACGGACTGGAACTGCTAAAAGAACACGTAGGCTGATCAATTACGAAAAAAGTAATCTGGTAACGTCACAAATATTAACATTCCTTGGCTTACAATTCAGTACAGCCCAGGGCATGTTTCCCTTCCACAGATCAAAAGAAAAGATCTAAGAGAAGCTCAGAGCAATCAGAAACAAGGAATATCTTCAAGCATGACACTCAAGGAAAGTTCTCATCAGCCATACAAGTCGTGAGATAGGCAAGATGGCACATGAGGATTTTCCAGGTCAACTTTATTAATCAGACAGTGAACAAAGAGATCCTCTTCAACTAATAGAGATCTCAGACCATGTGAAAGTTTCCTTACGATTGTGAGAACAAGACAACAATCTGAAGCAATTATGCTCTTTACAAGATCAAGAGCGGGTTACGGTCACAACCGACGCCAGCGGCACAGGATGGGGAGCCCAACTCGGTTCAAGAATAGCTCATGGAAAATGGCTTAGTCAGTCTCATACTTGGTGGCGGATTTACCTTTTGTGGCCCTCCTCCGCAGCGTAGTGGCGCCATGGCAGTATGTGATACCACGTTGTCATGGACGCTGTAGGAGTGGGGCCACTTGGGAGTAGGTAAGACCCTCCCGCAACATGCGTACAAAAATTGCCGCCCAGAAAAAAATGCTGCTGTAGCCTAGTCAGACTTGTGGGAATCCGTCTCTGCTGATACTACTCCAACAAACCTTCTGGAACTAAGAGTCGTGATTCCGGCAATTATGGCCTTTGCACCAAATATAGAAGGAACAAGTATCATGATTCGGTCACACAATTTAACAGCAGTCACATATATCAAAAAGAAGTCTAGGTCTTCTAAAACAGTCTCTTCCCATCTTCAACTGGACCGAGCGACACTTGCAAGATCTAACAGCAATACATATTCCAGGGAAAAGCAATCCGAGAGCAGATTTGTCAAAGTCTGAAGACCATAACCCCAAGGGAATGGGCCCTAGCAGATAATATATTTGTACAACCTGTGCAGAAGTGGGGCCTCCCCCCAAATAGACCTCATGGCCACAGCCTTAAACAACAAAATAACAAAGAAGAACTAAGAGCGCATTCTACCAGGTCGATGACCACGTCCGTGGCGGCAAAGAGCAGGCATCACTCACTGAAGTATGCAGGGCAGCAGCCTGGTTCTCAATCAACATGTTTATAAAATATCATCACGTTGAAGCATCAGCAGATGCACGCTTTGGACGGAAAGTTCTGCAGTCTTTTGTGACTATGAATAAATAGACCTGATAAGCAGTATTCTTGTTTGTGGTGTAATTACGGTTTCCCTCCCTTATTTGTGACTGGTATTGCTTGTGCACTTCCCATTATTATTATAATTAATATTATAATATAATTTGGTTATACCTTGGCGTTGGTATGCAGGCTTATGACGCTTTGGCCAAAGGGTTAACTAAATAACCAAGTATTTATTATTATTGAAGTATTTCACTTTATACTTTTTACCATATGTTTTGTCAATGGGATGTAGCATTGGGCACCCCTGTCCCTCGTTATATATGAATGTAAATGACAGAAATTATAACAATTTCTACTTATTTACTCTGTGTCACCTTCCTGCCTCTCTCCCATTCCTACTGTTCCTCTCTCCATCATCATTTCCCCCAGTGTCCCCCTCCCCACATCTTCCTCCTTTTCACCCTGGAGTCGGTCTCTCTTTGTTTCTGTGCAGTTTGAGGCCTAGCTAGCATCGCTTCATTGGGTTGTTCAGGAAGCTATTTTACAGAAGCTGGCTTTAATTCTGCATGCTTGGGTTATATTATAGTCTGTTAATATGGTGAAGGGAATTAGGCCAACACTTCCTTTAGAAGGGCATTTTCTCCATGCAATATACAACCTCTCCAGCACAATCTGCATATCTGACCCCACTCAACCTCCCACTGCCCTGACAGGGAGCATACAGAGGAGTCACTCAACCTCCCACTGCCCAGGCAGGGAGCATACAGAGGAGTCACTCAACCTCCCACTGCCCCGGCAGGGAGCATACAGAGGAGTCACTCAACCTGCCACTGCCCAGGCAGGGCGCATACAGAGGAGTCACTCAACCTGCCACTGCCGTGGCAGGGATCATACAGAGGAGTCACTCAACCTCCCACTGCCCTGGCAGGGAGCATACAGAGGAGTCGCTCAACCTCCCACTGCCCTGGCAGGGAGCATACAGAGGAGTCACTCAATCTCCCACTGCCCAGGCAGGGCGCATACAGAGGAGTCACTCAACCTGCCACTGCCCTGGCAGGGAGCATACAGAGGAGTCACTCAACCTGCTACTGCCCTGGCAGGGAGCATACAGAGGAGTCACTCAACCTCCCACTGCCCTGGCAGGGAGCATACAGAGGAGTCACTCAACCTCCCACTGCCCTGGCAGGGAGCATACAGAGGAGTCACTCAACCTCCCACTGCCCAGGCAGGGAGCATACAAAGGAATCACTCAACCTCCCACTGCCCTGGCAGGGAGCATACAGAGGAGTCACTCAACCTGCCACTGCCCTGGCAGGAAGCATACAGAGGAGTCACTCAACCTCCCACTGCCCAGGCAGGGCGCATACAGAGGAGTCACTCAACCTCCCACTGCCCTGGCAGGGAGCATACAGAGGAGTCACTCAACCTCCCACTGCCCAGGCAGGGCGCATACAGAGGAGTCACTCAACCTCCCACTGCCCTGGCAGGGAGCATACAGAGGAGTCACTCAACCTGCCACTGCCCTGGCAGGGAGCATACAGAGGAGTCACTCAACCTCCCACTGCCCAGGCAGGGAGCATACAGAGGAGTCACTCAACCTCCCACTGCCCAGGCAGGGAGCATACAGAGGAGTCACTCAACCTCCCACTGCCCTGGCAGGGCGCATACAGAGGAGTCACTCAACCTGCCACTGCCCTGGCAGGGAGCATACAGAGGAGTCACAGGTTCACAGAGTGAATACAGGTGCCACACAAAGTAATAAACCTCTCGCTATGAGCTGTTCAGCACTGCTACATACTAACAAGATCAAATTCCCTGTAGTGACCTTTCACATAGAAAGGCCATGTTTTTATTTCTGGACTCTGCAGTGGGAAGCGGGGAATCCTGAGACTGAAGTGACTTATTAGTCTACAAACGCTCTTCCTCCCACTATAGAATGATACTGAAGGGACCCACAATCCATCAAATCTTTCCCTTCCATCCTCATGGGGACACAAAGAAGGAAAGGACACGTGGCCTGTCATGTCTATCCGAACGTCGGAGGGTGACAGACTGAAGGAACACCAATTCATTATGGTGAGACGGAAGCTCGCACAGGAACAACGCTACACAAGCGTTCATTCAGATAAACTCATTCCAACTGAGTCGGTACGTTGTCAACAGTTTGTTAACCTGCGTCGTAATATTTAAAATAGGATGAAGCCTGTCATTGTATCCCTGTTATTGGATAGCAGTCAGAATGTACAGTGGATAGGCATCACAAGTAATAGTTACTAGCAGTGATAATCTGGGTAGTTAGCAGGTGTGCTGCTGCTGCTGCTGCCTTTTTCCATTGACCTCTTTCCCTGTCACTTCCCTCTCTGACCTGCATGCAAAGAGTCCAGTCTGGTGCAGTATCTGCAGGAACAGATCCATCCTGGTTTTGTGTACAGAGCTTTATCACAAAGGGCAGTGCAGGGAGAGCGGCGGTTAGAGCAGGTGCCTGTCTATAAATCAGCGTGCACGTATAATTCTGTTCCCAAGGCTATATAAACCGTATCTATTACACACGAGGCTGTGCAGCAATTAAACCTTTCTTTTGTAAAGGTGCCAGCAATATCTTCCACAGCAATATGTATCTGTAACGAGCAGTGCGCATCTGTAACGCGCGGAGCGGTGCGCATCTAACGCGCGGAGCGGTGCGCATCTAACGCGCGGAGCGGTGCGCATCTGTAACGCGCGTAGCGGTGCGCATCTGTAACGCGCGTAGCGGAGCGCATCTGTAACGCGCGTAGCGGTGCGCATCTGTAACGCGCGGAGCGGCGCGCATCTGTAACGCGCGGAGCGGCGCGCATCTGTAACGCGCGGAGCGTCGCGCATCTGTAACGCGCGGAGCGGCGCGCATCTGTAACGCGCGGAGCGTCGCGCATCTGTAACGCGCGGAGCGGCGCGCATCTGTAACGCGCGGAGCGTCGCGCATCTGTAACGCGCGGGGCGGTGCGCATCTGTAACGCGCGGAGCGGTGTGCATCTGTAACGCGCGGAGCGCATCTGTAACGCGCGGAGCGGTGCGCATCTGTAACGCGCGGAGCGGTGTGCATCTGTAACGCGCGGAGCGCATCTGTAACGCGCAGAGCGTCGCGCATCTGTAACGCGCGGGGCGGTGCGCATCTGTAACGCGGGGGGCGGTGCACATCTAACGCGCGGAGCGGTGCGTATATCTAACGCGCGGAGCGGTGCGTATATCTAACACGCGGAGCGGTGCGCATCTAACGCGCGGAGCGGTGCGTATATCTAAATAGCAGAGCGGTGCGTATCTAAAGTGCAGAGCGGTGTGTATCTAACGCGCGGAGCAGTGCGTATCTAACGCACGGGGCGGTGCGCATCTGTAACACGCGGAGCGGTGCTTATCTAACGTGCGGAGCGCATCGTTCACCAACAGAGCGTATTTGTACTATACAGAACAATGGGTAATATCTGTATTGCACTCAGTTACACACAGACCATTCCCCCACCTAATCCTTCAGTACCAGAGGAGCCTTATTTAAACCCTAAAGCCTGGTAGGGTCGTGTCTCTTACTCTGATCTGTGCACCCTAATTTTCTTCCGGCTACTGGGTCTCTTCCCAGCAGCTGTCAAAAACGTGATCTTTCAGGGTTCCCTACACTCTGTCTAAAGTTTAGACGGCGTTTAGACCGTCTTCAGCTGTATTGAGGAGGACAGCAGAGAGACATTGCAGGACGGGCTGTGCCTGCCAAACCGGTAAAGAGAAACTCAGTGGATCCCAGGCTCTGTGAGGCCCTCTGTGTCCCCCTCAGTAACCTACCAGCCTGTTCTATTTCTGTCTCTATCGGCTTGCTTCCTCCTACCAAGCAGCTCTTGTTTCTTTATAGAGTGTTGCCCGGCAGGGGGAGAGTGCCCAGTGCCTGACACACAACAATAGGAGGTTGAGTTACAGCACACCCTGCTGTGCCGCTCCCATCAAAGGGACATTCTCTTGTTTCCAAGACCTTCCCTTCATAACTGTGCCCAGCAATTTCACAGCAGCCCCTTAGAGAGGAGTAGGAACTGTGCTAACTTACTGACCTCCCAAAACCAAGCAAAACAACAGGGTGGGGAAGACAAAGGGCTTCTATTAACCTCTTTGATGCCTGAGGGGTTGTCAAAGCACTGTTCTGCAGAGAATTGAGCGATTTCCAGAGCACAATGATGTGTGTATTTGTGTGTCTTTGTCTGCGCACGCAGCACAGCACACATGGTAACCGTGTGCGTGCCTCTAATGAGCTGGACTTGGCTCTGTTCATAAGAAAGTCACCACTCATTAAATAATATACTGCGTGATTAAAACCCACAGAGGAAAGGTTCCTATTTGTTGTCCGTATTCATGAAAATTGATGATATAATATATACAGTATGTATGTATGTATGTATGCCTTTATATAGCGTGATTAATGTACATAGCGCTTCACAGCAGTAATACACGTGACAATCATATAAATAACAAATAATATAAATAACACATAAAGGGCAGAAGTGCTTCAGACATAAAAGTAACATTTAGGAAGAGGAGTCCCTGCTCCGAAGAGCTTACAATCTAATTGGTAGGTACGAAGAACGTACAGAGACAGTAGAAGGGCGTTCTGTTAAGTGCGTCTGCAGGGGGCCAAGCTTTATGTATGAGGTGTTTATTATCAGCCATGGAGCTGCTCGTATGTAGCGTGTGTGTGTGTGTGTATATATTGGTTAGTGAAGACTTTCCTTAGCACTTATAATAGGCTGGAATTCTGCCCCAAACCCACAGTAGTGAGAGAGACGCAACAGGAACTCAAAGTGTACTGAGTGTGAGCTGCCTTCAGGTATAAAGCGAGTGTGACCACTCACTGAAGCAGTAGGGGTTTTATGTCTGGTGATTTCCCCTTCTCAGGTCCATATGTACTAAGGAGCACTAAGCTTTAGCAACCCATAAGCCCCATTCAAATAAATGGGCATTAAGACGTGCTAAAGCTTAGCACTACTTAGCGAATATGGGCCTCAGTCTCATGATGGCACTCACTCTCTGCAGCATTTTGTGGCTGGGTCTTGTGGTTTTCATCAGGAAGCTGCTCATCCTTGGGGGAAATCAGTGGCTATCACATGCCCATTTTCTGGTAAAACCGTCCGTTAAGACTTCTTGGTTTGATGTAGCGGCTGAGCTGTACGAGGGGTTTGTGTAGGGGAGCTACCTGGCGTAGCGACTGAGCTGTACGAGGGGTTTGTGTAGGGGAGTTACCTGGCGCAGCGGCTGAGCTGTACGAGGGGTTTGTGTAGGGGAGTTACCTGGCGTAGCGGCTGAGCTGTACGAGGGGTTTGTGTAGGGGAGTTACCTGGCGTAGCGGCTGAGCTGTACGAGGGGTTTGTGTAGGGGAGATACCTGGCGTTGCGGCTGAGCTGTACGAGGGGTTTGTGTAGGGGAGTTACCTGGCGTAGCGGCTGAGCTGTACGAGGGGTTTGTGTAGGGGAGTTACCTGGCGTAGCGGCTGAGCTGTACGAGGGGTTTGTGTAGGGGAGTTACCTGGCGTAGCGGCTGAGCTGTACGAGGGGTTTGTGTAGGGGAGTTACCTGGCGTAGCGGCTGAGCTGTACGAGGGGTTTGTGTAGGGGAGTTACCTGGCGTAGCGGCTGAGCTGTACGAGGGGTTTGTGTAGGGGAGTTACCTGGCGTAGCGGCTGAGCTGTACGAGGGGTTTGTGTAGGGGAGTTACCTGGCGTAGCGGCTGAGCTGTACGAGGGGTTTGTGTAGGGGAGTTACCTGGCGTAGCGGCTGAGCTGTACGAGGGATTTGTGTAGGGGAGTTACCTGGCGTAGCGGCTGAGCTGTACGAGGGGTTTGTGTAGGGGAGTTACCTGGCGTAGCGGCTGAGCTGTACGAGGGGTTTGTGTAGGGGAGTTACCTGGCGTAGCGGCTGAGCTGTACGAGGGGTTTGTGTAGGGGAGATACCTGGCGTTGCGGCTGAGCTGTACGAGGGGTTTGTGTAGGGGAGTTACCTGGCGTAGCGGCTGAGCTGTACGAGGGGTTTGTGTAGGGGAGTTACCTGGCGTAGCGGCTGAGCTGTACGAGGGGTTTGTGTAGGGGAGTTACCTGGCGTAGCGGCTGAGCTGTACGAGGGGTTTGTGTAGGGGAGTTACCTGGCGTAGCGGCTGAGCTGTACGAGGGGTTTGTGTAGGGGAGTTACCTGGCGTAGCGGCTGAGCTGTACGAGGGGTTTGTGTAGGGGAGATACCTGGCGTTGCGGCTGAGCTGTACGAGGGGTTTGTGTAGGGGAGTTACCTGGCGTAGCGGCTGAGCTGTACGAGGGGTTTGTGTAGGGGAGTTACCTGGCGTAGCGGCTGAGCTGTACGAGGGGTTTGTGTAGGGGAGTTACCTGGCGTAGCGGCTGAGCTGTACGAGGGGTTTGTGTAGGGGAGTTACCTGGCGTAGCGGCTGAGCTGCACGAGGGGTTTGTGTAGGGGAGTTACCTGGCGTAGCGGCTGAGCTGTACGAGGGGTTTGTGTAGGGGAGTCACCTGGCGTAGTGGCTGAGCTGTACGAGGGGTTTGTGTAGGGGAGTTACCTGGCGTAGCGGCTGAGCTGTACGAGGGGTGTGTGTAGGGGAGTTACCTGGCGTAGCGGCTGAGCTGTACGAGGGGTTTGTGTAGGGGAGATACCTGGCGTAGCGGCTGAGCTGTACGAGGGGTTTGTGTAGGGGAGTCACCTGGCGTAGTGGCTGAGCTGTACGAGGGGTTTGTGTAGGGGAGATACCTGGCGTAGCGGCTGAGCTGTACAAGGGGTGTGTGTAGGGGAGTTACCTGGCGTAGCGGCTGAGCTGTACGAGGGGTTTGTGTAGGGGAGTTACCTGGCGTAGCGGCTGAGCTGTACGAGGGGTTTGTGTAGGGGAGTTACCTGGCGTAGCGGCTGAGCTGTACGAGGGGTTTGTGTAGGGGAGATACCTGGCGTTGCGGCTGAGCTGTACGAGGGGTTTGTGTAGGGGAGTTACCTGGCGTAGCGGCTGAGCTGTACGAGGGGTTTGTGTAGGGGAGTTACCTGGCGTAGCGGCTGAGCTGTACGAGGGGTTTGTGTAGGGGAGTTACCTGGCGTAGCGGCTGAGCTGTACGAGGGGTTTGTGTAGGGGAGTTACCTGGCGTAGCGGCTGAGCTGTACGAGGGGTTTGTGTAGGGGAGTTACCTGGCGTAGCGGCTGAGCTGTACGAGGGGTTTGTGTAGGGGAGTTACCTGGCGTAGCGGCTGAGCTGTACGAGGGGTTTGTGTAGGGGAGTTACCTGGCGTAGCGGCTGAGCTGTACGAGGGGTTTGTGTAGGGGAGTTACCTGGCGTAGCGGCTGAGCTGTACGAGGGGTTTGTGTAGGGGAGTTACCTGGCGTAGTGGCTGAGCTGTTCGAGGGGTTTGTGTAGGGGAGTTACCTGGCGTAGCGGCTGAGCTGTACGAGGGGTTTGTGTAGGGGAGTTACCTGGCGCAGCGGCTGAGCTGTACGAGGGGTTTGTGTAGGGGAGTTACCTGGCGTAGAGGCTGAGCTGTACGAGGGGTGTGTGTAGGGGAGTTACCTGGCGTAGCGGCTGAGCTGTACGAGGGGTTTGTGTAGGGGAGATACCTGGCGTAGCGGCTGAGCTGTACGAGGGGTTTGTGTAGGGGAGATACCTGGCGTAGCGGCTGAGCTGTACGAGGGGTTTGTGTAGGGGAGTTACCTGGCGTAGCGGCTGAGCTGTACGAGGGGTTTGTGTAGGGGAGATACCTGGCGTAGCGGCTGAGCTGTACGAGGGGTTTGTGTAGGGGAGTTACCTGGCGTGGCGGCTGAGCTGTACGAGGGGTTTGTGTAGGGGAGTTACCTGGCGTAGCGGCTGAGCTGTACGAGGGGTTTGTGTAGGGAGCTGTACGAGGGGTTTGTGTAGGGGAGTTACCTGGCGTAGCGGCTGAGCTGTACGAGGGGTTTGTGTAGGGGAGTTACCTGGCGTAGCGGCTGAGCTGTACAAGGGGTTTGTGTAGGGGAGTTACCTGGCGTAGCGGCTGAGCTGTACGAGGGGTTTGTGTAGGGAAGTTACCTGGCGTAGCGGCTGAGCTGTACGAGGGGTTTGTGTAGGGGAGTTACCTGGCGTAGCGGCTGAGCTGTACGAGGGGTTTGTGTAGGGGAGTTACCTGGCGTAGCGGCTGAGCTGTACGAGGGGTTTGTGTAGGGGAGTTACCTGGCGTAGCGGCTGAGCTGTACGAGGGGTTTGTGTAGGGGAGTTACCTGGCGTAGCGGCTGAGCTGTACGAGGGGTTTGTGTAGGGGAGTTACCTGGCGTAGCGGCTGAGCTGTACGAGGGGTTTGTGTAGGGGAGTTACCTGGCGTAGCGGCTGAGCTGTACGAGGGGTTTGTGTAGGGGAGTTACCTGGCGTAGCGGCTGAGCTGTACGAGGGGTTTGTGTAGGGGAGATACCTGGCGTTGCGGCTGAGCTGTACGAGGTGTTTGTGTAGGGGAGTTACCTGGCGTAGCGGCTGAGCTGTACGAGGGGTTTGTGTAGGGGAGTTACCTGGCGTAGCGGCTGAGCTGTACGAGGGGTTTGTGTAGGGGAGTTACCTGGCGCAGCGGCTGAGCTGTACGAGGGGTTTGTGTAGGGGAGTTACCTGGCGTAGCGGCTGAGCTGTACGAGGGGTGTGTGTAGGGGAGTTACCTGGCGTAGCGGCTGAGCTGTACGAGGGGTTTGTGTAGGGGAGATACCTGGCGTAGCGGCTGAGCTGTACGAGGGGTTTGTGTAGGGGAGATACCTGGCGTAGCGGCTGAGCTGTACGAGGGGTTTGTGTAGGGGAGTTACCTGGCGTAGCGGCTGAGCTGTACGAGGGGTTTGTGTAGGGGAGATACCTGGCGTAGCGGCTGAGCTGTACGAGGGGTTTGTGTAGGGGAGTTACCTGGCGTGGCGGCTGAGCTGTACGAGGGGTTTGTGTAGGGGAGTTACCTGGCGTAGCGGCTGAGCTGTACGACGGGTTTGTGTAGGGAGCTGTACGAGGGGTTTGTGTAGGGGAGTTACCTGGCGTAGCGGCTGAGCTGTACGAGGGGTTTGTGTAGGGGAGTTACCTGGCGTAGCGGCTGAGCTGTACAAGGGGTTTGTGTAGGGGAGTTACCTGGCGTAGCGGCTGAGCTGTACGAGGGGTTTGTGTAGGGAAGTTACCTGGCGTAGCGGCTGAGCTGTACGAGGGGTTTGTGTAGGGGAGTTACCTGGCGTAGCGGCTGAGCTGTACGAGGGGTTTGTGTAGGGGAGTTACCTGGCGTAGCGGCTGAGCTGTACGAGGGGTTTGTGTAGGGGAGTTACCTGGCGTAGCGGCTGAGCTGTACGAGGGGTTTGTGTAGGGGAGTTACCTGGCGTAGTGGCTGAGCTGTACGAGGGGTTTGTGTAGGGGAGTTACCTGGCGTAGCGGCTGAGGTGTACGAGGGGTTTGTGTAGGGGAGTTACCTGGCGTAGCGGCTGAGCTGTACGAGGGGTTTGTGTAGGGGAGTTACCTGGCGTAGCGGCTGAGCTGTACGAGGGGTTTGTGTAGGGGAGTTACCTGGCGTAGCGGCTGAGCTGTACGAGGGGTTTGTGTAGGGGAGTTACCTGGCGTAGCGGCTGAGCTGGACGAGGGGTTTGTGTAGGGGAGTTACCTGGCGTAGCGGCTGAGCTGCACGAGGGGTTTGTGTAGGGGAGTTACCTGGCGTAGCGGCTGAGCTGTACGAGGGGTTTGTGTAGGGGAGTCACCTGGCATAGTGGCTGAGCTGTACGAGGGGTTTGTGTATGGGAGTTACCTGGCGTAGCGGCTGAGCTGTACGAGGGGTTTGTGTAGGGGAGTTACCTGGCGCAGCGGCTGAGCTGTACGAGGGGTTTGTGTAGGGGAGTTACCTGGCGTAGCGGCTGAGCTGTACGAGGGGTGTGTGTAGGGGAGTTACCTGGCGTAGCGGCTGAGCTGTACGAGGGGTTTGTGTAGGGGAGATACCTGGCGTAGCAGCTGAGCTGTACGAGGGGTTTGTGTAGGGGAGATACCTGGCGTAGCGGCTGAGCTGTACGAGGGGTTTGTGTAGGGGAGTTACCTGGCGTAGCGGCTGAGCTGTACGAGGGGTTTGTGTAGGGGAGATACCTGGCGTAGCGGCTGAGCTGTACGAGGGGTTTGTGTAGGGGAGTTACCTGGCGTGGCGGTTGAGCTGTACGAGGGGTTTGTGTAGGGGAGTTACCTGGCGTAGCGGCTGAGCTGTACGAGGGGTTTGTGTAGGGAGCTGTACGAGGGGTTTGTGTAGGGGAGTTACCTGGCGTAGCGGCTGAGCTGTACGAGGGGTTTGTGTAGGGGAGTTACCTGGCGTAGCGGCTGAGCTGTACGAGGGGTTTGTGTAGGGGAGTTACCTGGCGTAGCGGCTGAGCTGTACAAGGGGTTTGTGTAGGGGAGTTACCTGGCGTAGCGGCTGAGCTGTACGAGGGGTTTGTGTAGGGAAGTTACCTGGCGTAGCGGCTGAGCTGTACGAGGGGTTTGTGTAGGGGAGTTACCTGGCGTAGCGGCTTAGCTGTACGAGGGGTTTGTGTAGGGGAGTTACCTGGCGTAGCGGCTGAGCTGTACGAGGGGTTTGTGTAGGGGAGTTACCTGGCGTAGCGGCTGAGCTGTACGAGGGGTTTGTGTAGGGGAGATACCTGGCGTAGCGGCTGAGCTGTACGAGGGGTTTGTGTAGGGGAGTTACCTGGCGTAGCGGCTGAGCTGTTCGAGAGGTTTGTGTAGGGGAGTTACCTGGCGTAGCGGCTGAGCTGTACGAGGGGTTTGTGTAGGGGAGTTACCTGGCGTAGCGGCTGAGCTGTACGAGGGGTTTGTGTAGGGGAGATACCTGGCGTAGCAGCTGAGCTGTACGAGGGGTTTGTGTAGGGGAGTTACCTGGCGTAGCGGCTGAGCTGCACGAGGGGTTTGTGTAGGGGAGTTACCTGGCGTAGCGGCTGAGCTGTACGAGGGGTTTGTGTAGGGGAGTCACCTGGCGTAGTGGCTGAGCTGTACGAGGGGTTTGTGTATGGGAGTTACCTGGCGTAGCGGCTGAGCTGTACGAGGGGTTTGTGTAGGGGAGTTACCTGGCGCAGCGGAGTTACCTGGCGTAGCGGCTGAGCTGTACGAGGGGTTTGTGTAGGGGAGATACCTGGCGTAGCGGCTGAGCTGTACGAGGGGTTTGTGTAGGGGAGTTACCTGGCGTGGCGGTTGAGCTGTACGAGGGGTTTGTGTAGGGGAGTTACCTGGCGTAGCGGCTGAGCTGTACGAGGGGTTTGTGTAGGGAGCTGTACGAGGGGTTTGTGTAGGGGAGTTACCTGGCGTAGCGGCTGAGCTGTACGAGGGGTTTGTGTAGGGGAGTTACCTGGCGTAGCGGCTGAGCTGTACGAGGGGTTTGTGTAGGGGAGTTACCTGGCGTAGCGGCTGAGCTGTACAAGGGGTTTGTGTAGGGGAGTTACCTGGCGTAGCGGCTGAGCTGTACGAGGGGTTTGTGTAGGGAAGTTACCTGGCGTAGCGGCTGAGCTGTACGAGGGGTTTGTGTAGGGGAGTTACCTGGCGTAGCGGCTGAGCTGTACGAGGGGTTTGTGTAGGGGAGTTACCTGGCGTAGCGGCTGAGCTGTACGAGGGGTTTGTGTAGGGGAGTTACCTGGCGTAGCGGCTGAGCTGTACGAGGGGTTTGTGTAGGGGAGATACCTGGCGTAGCGGCTGAGCTGTACGAGGGGTTTGTGTAGGGGAGTTACCTGGCGTAGCGGCTGAGCTGTTCGAGAGGTTTGTGTAGGGGAGTTACCTGGCGTAGCGGCTGAGCTGTACGAGGGGTTTGTGTAGGGGAGTTACCTGGCGTTGCGGCTGAGCTGTACGAGGGGTTTGTGTAGGGGAGATACCTGGCGTAGCGGCTGAGCTGTACGAGGGGTTTGTGTAGGGGAGATACCTGGCGTAGCGGCTGAGCTGTACGAGGGGTTTGTGTAGGGGAGATACCTGGCGTAGCGGCTGAGCTGTACGAGGGGTTTGTGTAGGGGAGTTACCTGGCATAGCGGCTGAGCTGTACGAGGAGTTTGTGTAGGGGAGTTACCTGGCGTAGCGGCTGAGCTGTAGGAGGGGTTTGTGTAGGGGAGATACCTGGCGTAGCGGCTGAGCTGTAGGAGGGGTTTGTGTAGGGGAGATACCTGGCGTAGCGGCTGAGCTGTACGAGGGGTTTGTGTAGGGGAGATACCTGGCGTAGCGGCTGAGCTGTACGAGGGGTTTGTGTAGGGGAGTTACCTGGCGTAGCGGCTGAGCTGTACGAGGGGTTTGTGTAGGGAGCTGTACGAGGGGTTTGTGTAGGGGAGTTACCTGGCGTAGCGGCTGAGCTGTACGAGGGGTTTGTGTAGGGGAGTTACCTGGCGTAGCGGCTGAGCTGTACGAGGGGTTTGTGTAGGGGAGTTACCTGGCGTAGCGGCTGAGCTGTACAAGGGGTTTGTGTAGGGGAGTTACCTGGCGTAGCGGCTGAGCTGTACGAGGGGTTTGTGTAGGGAAGTTACCTGGCGTAGCGGCTGAGCTGTACGAGGGGTTTGTGTAGGGGAGTTACCTGGCGTAGCGGCTTAGCTGTACGAGGGGTTTGTGTAGGGGAGTTACCTGGCGTAGCGGCTGAGCTGTACGAGGGGTTTGTGTAGGGGAGTTACCTGGCGTAGCGGCTGAGCTGTACGAGGGGTTTGTGTAGGGGAGATACCTGGCGTAGCGGCTGAGCTGTACGAGGGGTTTGTGTAGGGGAGTTACCTGGCGTAGCGGCTGAGCTGTTCGAGAGGTTTGTGTAGGGGAGTTACCTGGCGTAGCGGCTGAGCTGTACGAGGGGTTTGTGTAGGGGAGTTACCTGGCGTAGCGGCTGAGCTGTACGAGGGGTTTGTGTAGGGGAGATACCTGGCGTAGCAGCTGAGCTGTACGAGGGGTTTGTGTAGGGGAGTTACCTGGCGTAGCGGCTGAGCTGTACGAGGGGTTTGTGTAGGGGAGTTACCTGGCGTAGCGGCTGAGCTGTACGAGGGGTTTGTGTAGGGGAGATACCTGGCGTAGCAGCTGAGCTGTACGAGGGGTTTGTGTAGGGGAGTTACCTGGCGTAGCGGCTGAGCTGCACGAGGGGTTTGTGTAGGGGAGTTACCTGGCGTAGCGGCTGAGCTGTACGAGGGGTTTGTGTAGGGGAGTCACCTGGCGTAGTGGCTGAGCTGTACGAGGGGTTTGTGTATGGGAGTTACCTGGCGTAGCGGCTGAGCTGTACGAGGGGTTTGTGTAGGGGAGTTACCTGGCGCAGCGGAGTTACCTGGCGTAGCGGCTGAGCTGTACGAGGGGTTTGTGTAGGGGAGATACCTGGCGTAGCGGCTGAGCTGTACGAGGGGTTTGTGTAGGGGAGTTACCTGGCGTGGCGGTTGAGCTGTACGAGGGGTTTGTGTAGGGGAGTTACCTGGCGTAGCGGCTGAGCTGTACGAGGGGTTTGTGTAGGGAGCTGTACGAGGGGTTTGTGTAGGGGAGTTACCTGGCGTAGCGGCTGAGCTGTACGAGGGGTTTGTGTAGGGGAGTTACCTGGCGTAGCGGCTGAGCTGTACGAGGGGTTTGTGTAGGGGAGTTACCTGGCGTAGCGGCTGAGCTGTACAAGGGGTTTGTGTAGGGGAGTTACCTGGCGTAGCGGCTGAGCTGTACGAGGGGTTTGTGTAGGGAAGTTACCTGGCGTAGCGGCTGAGCTGTACGAGGGGTTTGTGTAGGGGAGTTACCTGGCGTAGCGACTGAGCTGTACGAGGGGTTTGTGTAGGGGAGTTACCTGGCGTAGCGGCTGAGCTGTACGAGGGGTTTGTGTAGGGGAGTTACCTGGCGTAGCGGCTGAGCTGTACGAGGGGTTTGTGTAGGGGAGATACCTGGCGTAGCGGCTGAGCTGTACGAGGGGTTTGTGTAGGGGAGTTACCTGGCGTAGCGGCTGAGCTGTTCGAGAGGTTTGTGTAGGGGAGTTACCTGGCGTAGCGGCTGAGCTGTACGAGGGGTTTGTGTAGGGGAGTTACCTGGCGTAGCGGCTGAGCTGTACGAGGGGTTTGTGTAGGGGAGATACCTGGCGTAGCGGCTGAGCTGTACGAGGGGTTTGTGTAGGGGAGATACCTGGCGTAGCGGCTGAGCTGTACGAGGGGTTTGTGTAGGGGAGATACCTGGCGTAGCGGCTGAGCTGTACGAGGGGTTTGTGTAGGGGAGTTACCTGGCATAGCGGCTGAGCTGTACGAGGAGTTTGTGTAGGGGAGTTACCTGGCGTAGCGGCTGAGCTGTAGGAGGGGTTTGTGTAGGGGAGATACCTGGCGTAGCGGCTGAGCTGTAGGAGGGGTTTGTGTAGGGGAGATACCTGGCGTTGCGGCTGAGCTGTACGAGGGGTTTGTGTAGGGGAGTTACCTGGCGTAGCGGCTGAGCTGTACGAGGGGTTTGTGTAGGGGAGTTACCTGGCGTAGCGGCTGAGCTGTACGAGGGGTTTGTGTAGGGAGCTGTACGAGGGGTTTGTGTAGGGGAGTTACCTGGCGTAGCGGCTGAGCTGTACGAGGGGTTTGTGTAGGGGAGTTACCTGGCGTAGCGGCTGAGCTGTACGAGGGGTTTGTGTAGGGGAGTTACCTGGCGTAGCGGCTGAGCTGTACAAGGGGTTTGTGTAGGGGAGTTACCTGGCGTAGCGGCTGAGCTGTACGAGGGGTTTGTGTAGGGAAGTTACCTGGCGTAGCGGCTGAGCTGTACGAGGGGTTTGTGTAGGGGAGTTACCTGGCGTAGCGGCTTAGCTGTACGAGGGGTTTGTGTAGGGGAGTTACCTGGCGTAGCGGCTGAGCTGTACGAGGGGTTTGTGTAGGGGAGTTACCTGGCGTAGCGGCTGAGCTGTACGAGGGGTTTGTGTAGGGGAGATACCTGGCGTAGCGGCTGAGCTGTACGAGGGGTTTGTGTAGGGGAGTTACCTGGCGTAGCGGCTGAGCTGTTCGAGAGGTTTGTGTAGGGGAGTTACCTGGCGTAGCGGCTGAGCTGTACGAGGGGTTTGTGTAGGGGAGTTACCTGGCGTAGCGGCTGAGCTGTACGAGGGGTTTGTGTAGGGGAGATACCTGGCGTAGCAGCTGAGCTGTACGAGGGGTTTGTGTAGGGGAGTTACCTGGCGTAGCGGCTGAGCTGCACGAGGGGTTTGTGTAGGGGAGTTACCTGGCGTAGCGGCTGAGCTGTACGAGGGGTTTGTGTAGGGGAGTCACCTGGCGTAGTGGCTGAGCTGTACGAGGGGTTTGTGTATGGGAGTTACCTGGCGTAGCGGCTGAGCTGTACGAGGGGTTTGTGTAGGGGAGTTACCTGGCGCAGCGGCTGAGCTGTACGAGGGGTTTGTGTAGGGGAGTTACCTGGCGTAGCGGCTGAGCTGTACGAGGGGTGTGTGTAGGGGAGTTACCTGGCGTAGCGGCTGAGCTGTACGAGGGGTTTGTGTAGGGGAGATACCTGGCGTAGCAGCTGAGCTGTACGAGGGGTTTGTGTAGGGGAGATACCTGGCGTAGCGGCTGAGCTGTACGAGGGGTTTGTGTAGGGGAGTTACCTGGCGTAGCGGCTGAGCTGTACGAGGGGTTTGTGTAGGGGAGATACCTGGCGTAGCGGCTGAGCTGTACGAGGGGTTTGTGTAGGGGAGTTACCTGGCGTGGCGGTTGAGCTGTACGAGGGGTTTGTGTAGGGGAGTTACCTGGCGTAGCGGCTGAGCTGTACGAGGGGTTTGTGTAGGGAGCTGTACGAGGGGTTTGTGTAGGGGAGTTACCTGGCGTAGCGGCTGAGCTGTACGAGGGGTTTGTGTAGGGGAGTTACCTGGCGTAGCGGCTGAGCTGTACGAGGGGTTTGTGTAGGGGAGTTACCTGGCGTAGCGGCTGAGCTATACAAAGGGTTTGTGTAGGGGAGTTACCTGGCGTAGCGGCTGAGCTGTACGAGGGGTTTGTGTAGGGAAGTTACCTGGCGTAGCGGCTGAGCTGTACGAGGGGTTTGTGTAGGGGAGTTACCTGGCGTAGCGGCTGAGCTGTACGAGGGGTTTGTGTAGGGGAGTTACCTGGCGTAGCGGCTGAGCTGTACGAGGGGTTTGTGTAGGGGAGTTACCTGGCGTAGCGGCTGAGCTGTACGAGGGGTTTGTGTAGGGGAGATACCTGGCGTAGCGGCTGAGCTGTACGAGGGGTTTGTGTAGTGGAGTTACCTGGCGTAGCGGCTGAGCTGTTCGAGAGGTTTGTGTAGGGGAGTTACCTGGCGTAGCGGCTGAGCTGTACGAGGGGTTTGTGTAGGGGAGTTACCTGGCGTAGCGGCTGAGCTGTACGAGGGGTTTGTGTAGGGGAGATACCTGGCGTAGCGGCTGAGCTGTACGAGGGGTTTGTGTAGGGGAGATACCTGGCGTAGCGGCTGAGCTGTACGAGGGGTTTGTGTAGGGGAGATACCTGGCGTAGCGGCTGAGCTGTACGAGGGGTTTGTGTAGGGGAGTTACCTGGCATAGCGGCTGAGCTGTACGAGGAGTTTGTGTAGGGGAGTTACCTGGCGTAGCGGCTGAGCTGTAGGAGGGGTTTGTGTAGGGGAGATACCTGGCGTAGCGGCTGAGCTGTAGGAGGGGTTTGTGTAGGGGAGATACCTGGCGTAGCGGCTGAGCTGTACGAGGGGTTTGTGTAGGGGAGATACCTGGCGTAGCGGCTGAGCTGTACGAGGGGTTTGTGTAGGGGAGTTACCTGGCATAGCGGCTGAGCTGTACGAGGAGTTTGTGTAGGGGAGTTACCTGGCGTAGCGGCTGAGCTGTACGAGGGGTTTGTGTAGGGGAGTTACCTGGCGTAGCGGCTGAGCTGTACGAGGGGTTTGTGTAGGGGAGCTACCTGGCGTAGCGGCTGAGCTGTACGAGGGGTTTGTGTAGGGGAGTTACCTGGCGTAGCGGCTGAGCTGTACGAGGGGTTTGTGTAGGGGAGTTACCTGGCGTAGCGGCTGAGCTGTACGAGGGGTTTGTGTAGGGGAGTTACCTGGCATAGCGGCTGAGCTGTACGAGGGGTTTGTGTAGGGGAGTTACCTGGCGTAGCGGCTGAGCTGTATGAGGGGTTTGTGTAGGGGAGATACCTGGCGTAGCGGCTGAGCTGTACGAGGGGTTTGTGTAGGGGAGTTACCTGGCGTAGCGGCTGAGCTGTACGAGGGGTTTGTGTAGGGGAGATACCTGGCGTAGCGGGTGAGCTGTACGAGGGGTTTGTGTAGGGGAGTTACCTGGCGTAGCGGCTGAGCTGTACGAGGGGTTTGTGTAGGGGAGTTACCTGGCGTAGCGGCTGAGCTGTACTAGGGGTTTGTGTAGGGAGCTGTACGAGGGGTTTGTGTAGGGGAGTTACCTGGCGTAGCGGCTGAGCTGTACGAGGGGTTTGTGTAGGGGAGTTACCTGGCGTAGCGGCTGAGCTGTACGAGGGGTTTGTGTAGGGGAGTTACCTGGCGTAGCGGCTGAGCTGTACAAGGGGTTTGTGTAGGGGAGTTACCTGGCGTAGCGGCTGAGCTGTACGAGGGGTTTGTGTAGGGGAGATACCTGGCGTAGCGGCTGAGCTGTACGAGGGGTTTGTGTAGGGGAGTTACCTGGCGTAGCGGCTGAGCTGTACGAGGGGTTTGTGTAGGGGAGTTACCTGGCGTAGCGGCTGAGCTGTACGAGGGGTTTGTGTAGGGGAGATACCTGGCGTAGCGGCTGAGCTGTACGAGGGGTTTGTGTAGGCGAGATACCTGGCGTAGCGGCTGAGCTGTACGAGAGGTTTGTGTAGGGGAGTTACCTGGCGTAGCGGCTGAGCTGTACGAGGGGTTTGTGTAGGGGAGTTACCTGGCGTAGCGGCTGAGCTGTACGAGGGGTTTGTGTAGGGGAGATACCTGGCGTAGCGGCTGAGCTGTACGAGGGGTTTGTGTAGGGGAGTTACCTGGCGTAGCTGCTGAGCTGTACGAGGGGTTTGTGTAGGGGAGATACCTGGCGTAGCGGCTGAGCTGTACGAGGGGTTTGTGTAGGGGAGATACCTGGCGTAGCGGCTGAGCTGTACGAGGGGTTTGTGTAGGGGAGATACCTGGCGTAGCGGCTGAGCTGTACGAGGGGTTTGTGTAGGGGAGTTACCTGGCGTAGCGGCTGAGCTGTACGAGGAGTTTGTGTAGGGGAGTTACCTGGCGTAGCGGCTGAGCTGTACGAGGGGTTTGTGTAGGGGAGTTACCTGGCGTAGCGGCTGAGCTGTACGAGGGGTTTGTGTAGGGGAGCTACCTGGCGTAGCGGCTGAGCTGTACGAGGGGTTTGTGTAGGGGAGTTACCTGGCGTAGCGGCTGAGCTGTACGAGGGGTTTGTGTAGGGGAGTTACCTGGCGTAGCGGCTGAGCTGTACGAGGGGTTTGTGTAGGGGAGTTACCTGGCGTAGCGGCTGAGCTGTATGAGGGGTTTGTGTAGGGGAGATACCTGGCGTAGCGGCTGAGCTGTACGAGGGGTTTGTGTAGGGGAGTTACCTGGCGTAGTGGCTGAGCTGTACGAGGGGTTTGTGTAGGGGAGTTACCTGGCGTAGCGGCTGAGCTGTACGAGGGGTTTGTGTAGGGGAGATACCTGGCGTAGTGGCTGAGCTGTACGAGGGGTTTGCGTAGGGGAGTTACCTGGCGTAGCGGCTGAGCTGTACGAGGGGTTTGTGTAGGGGAGTTACCTGGCGTAGCGGCTGAGCTGTACGAGGGGTTTGTGTAGGGGAGCTACCTGGCGTAGCGGCTGAGCTGTACGAGGGGTTTGTGTAGGGGAGTTACCTGGCGTAGCGGCTGAGCTGTACGAGGGGTTTGTGTAGGGGAGTTACCTGGCGTAGCGGCTGAGCTGTACGAGGGGTTTGTGTAGGGGAGTCACCTGGCGTAGTGGCTGAGCTGTACGAGGGGTTTGTGTAGGGGAGTTACCTGGCGTAGCGGCTGAGCTGCACGAGGGGTTTGTGTAGGGGAGTTACCTGGCGTAGCGGCTGAGCTGTACGAGGGGTTTGTGTAGGGGAGTCACCTGGCGTAGTGGCTGAGCTGTACGAGGGGTTTGTGTAGGGGAGTTACCTGGCGTAGCGGCTGAGCTGTACGAGGGGTGTGTGTAGGGGAGTTACCTGGCGTAGCGGCTGAGCTGTACGAGGGGTTTGTGTAGGGGAGATACCTGGCGCAGCGGCTGAGCTGTACGAGGGGTTTGTGTAGGGGAGTCACCTGGCGTAGTGGCTGAGCTGTACGAGGGGTTTGTGTAGGGGAGTTACCTGGCGTAGCAGCTGAGCTGTACGAGGGGTGTGTGTAGGGGAGTTACCTGGCGTAGCGGCTGAGCTGTACGAGGGGTTTGTGTAGGGGAGTTACCTGGCGCAGCGGCTGAGCTGTACGAGGGGTTTGTGTAGGGGAGTTACCTGGCGTAGCGGCTGAGCTGTACGAGGGGTGTGTGTAGGGGAGTTACCTGGCGTAGCGGCTGAGCTGTACGAGGGGTTTGTGTAGGGGAGTTACCTGGCGTAGCGGCTGAGCTGTACGAGGGGTTTGTGTAGGGGAGTTACCTGGCGTAGCGGCTGAGCTGTACGAGGGGTTTGTGTAGGGGAGTTACCTGGCGTAGCGGCTGAGCTGTACGAGGGGTTTGTGTAGGGGAGTTACCTGGCGTAGCGGCTGAGCTGTACGAGGGGTTTGTGTAGGGGAGTTACCTGGCGTAGCGGCTGAGCTGGACGAGGGGTTTGTGTAGGGGAGTTACCTGGCGTAGCGGCTGAGCTGCACGAGGGGTTTGTGTAGGGGAGTTACCTGGCGTAGCGGCTGAGCTGTACGAGGGGTTTGTGTAGGGGAGTCACCTGGCGTAGTGGCTGAGCTGTACGAGGGGTTTGTGTATGGGAGTTACCTGGCGTAGCGGCTGAGCTGTACGAGGGGTTTGTGTAGGGGAGTTACCTGGCGCAGCGGCTGAGCTGTACGAGGGGTTTGTGTAGGGGAGTTACCTGGCGTAGCGGCTGAGCTGTACGAGGGGTGTGTGTAGGGGAGTTACCTGGCGTAGCGGCTGAGCTGTACGAGGGGTTTGTGTAGGGGAGATACCTGGCGTAGCAGCTGAGCTGTACGAGGGGTTTGTGTAGGGGAGATACCTGGCGTAGCGGCTGAGCTGTACGAGGGGTTTGTGTAGGGGAGTTACCTGGCGTAGCGGCTGAGCTGTACGAGGGGTTTGTGTAGGGGAGATACCTGGCGTAGCGGCTGAGCTGTACGAGGGGTTTGTGTAGGGGAGTTACCTGGCGTGGCGGTTGAGCTGTACGAGGGGTTTGTGTAGGGGAGTTACCTGGCGTAGCGGCTGAGCTGTACGAGGGGTTTGTGTAGGGAGCTGTACGAGGGGTTTGTGTAGGGGAGTTACCCGGCGTAGCGGCTGAGCTGTACGAGGGGTTTGTGTAGGGGAGTTACCTGGCGTAGCGGCTGAGCTGTACGAGGGGTTTGTGTAGGGGAGTTACCTGGCGTAGCGGCTGAGCTGTACAAGGGGTTTGTGTAGGGGAGTTACCTGGCGTAGCGGCTGAGCTGTACGAGGGGTTTGTGTAGGGAAGTTACCTGGCGTAGCGGCTGAGCTGTACGAGGGGTTTGTGTAGGGGAGTTACCTGGCGTAGCGGCTTAGCTGTACGAGGGGTTTGTGTAGGGGAGTTACCTGGCATAGCGGCTGAGCTGTACGAGGGGTTTGTGTAGGGGAGTTACCTGGCGTAGCGGCTGAGCTGTACGAGGGGTTTGTGTAGGGGAGATACCTGGCGTAGCGGCTGAGCTGTACGAGGGGTTTGTGTAGGGGAGTTACCTGGCGTAGCGGCTGAGCTGTTCGAGAGGTTTGTGTAGGGGAGTTACCTGGCGTAGCGGCTGAGCTGTACGAGGGGTTTGTGTAGGGGAGTTACCTGGCGTAGCGGCTGAGCTGTACGAGGGGTTTGTGTAGGGGAGATACCTGGCGTAGCAGCTGAGCTGTACGAGGGGTTTGTGTAGGGGAGTTACCTGGCGTAGCGGCTGAGCTGCACGAGGGGTTTGTGTAGGGGAGTTACCTGGCGTAGCGGCTGAGCTGTACGAGGGGTTTGTGTAGGGGAGTCACCTGGCGTAGGGGCTGAGCTGTACGAGGGGTTTGTGTATGGGAGTTACCTGGCGTAGCGGCTGAGCTGTACGAGGGGTTTGTGTAGGGGAGTTACCTGGCGCAGCGGCTGAGCTGTACGAGGGGTTTGTGTAGGGGAGTTACCTGGCGTAGCGGCTGAGCTGTACGAGGGGTGTGTGTAGGGGAGTTACCTGGCGTAGCGGCTGAGCTGTACGAGGGGTTTGTGTAGGGGAGATACCTGGCGTAGCAGCTGAGCTGTACGAGGGGTTTGTGTAGGGGAGATACCTGGCGTAGCGGCTGAGCTGTACGAGGGGTTTGTGTAGGGGAGTTACCTGGCGTAGCGGCTGAGCTGTACGAGGGGTTTGTGTAGGGGAGATACCTGGCGTAGCGGCTGAGCTGTACGAGGGGTTTGTGTAGGGGAGTTACCTGGCGTGGCGGTTGAGCTGTACGAGGGGTTTGTGTAGGGGAGTTACCTGGCGTAGCGGCTGAGCTGTACGAGGGGTTTGTGTAGGGGAGTTACCTGGCGCAGCGGCTGAGCTGTACGAGGGGTTTGTGTAGGGGAGTTACCTGGCGTAGCGGCTGAGCTGTACGAGGGGTTTGTGTAGGGAAGTTACCTGGCGTAGCGGCTGAGCTGTACGAGGGGTTTGTGTAGGGGAGTTACCTGGCGTAGCGGCTGAGCTGTACGAGGGGTTTGTGTAGGGGAGTTACCTGGCGTAGCGGCTGAGCTGTACGAGGGGTTTGTGTAGGGGAGTTACCTGGCGTAGCGGCTGAGCTGTACGAGGGGTTTGTGTAGGGGAGATACCTGGCGTAGCGGCTGAGCTGTACGAGGGGTTTGTATAGGGGAGTTACCTGGCGTAGCGGCTGAGCTGTTCGAGAGGTTTGTGTAGGGGAGTTACCTGGCGTAGCGGCTGAGCTGTACGAGGGGTTTGTGTAGGGGAGTTACCTGGCGTAGCGGCTGAGCTGTACGAGGGGTTTGTGTAGGGGAGATACCTGGCGTAGCGGCTGAGCTGTACGAGGGGTTTGTGTAGGGGAGATACCTGGCGTAGCGGCTGAGCTGTACGAGGGGTTTGTGTAGGGGAGATACCTGGCGTAGCGGCTGAGCTGTACGAGGGGTTTGTGTAGGGGAGTTACCTGGCATAGCGGCTGAGCTGTACGAGGAGTTTGTGTAGGGGAGTTACCTGGCGTAGCGGCTGAGCTGTAGGAGGGGTTTGTGTAGGGGAGATACCTGGCGTAGCGGCTGAGCTGTACGAGGGGTTTGTGTAGGGGAGTTACCTGGCGCAGCGGCTGAGCTGTACGAGGGGTTTGTGTAGGGGAGTTACCTGGCGTAGCGGCTGAGCTGTACGAGGGGTGTGTGTAGGGGAGTTACCTGGCGTAGCGGCTGAGCTGTACGAGGGGTTTGTGTAGGGGAGATACCTGGCGTAGCGGCTGAGCTGTACGAGGGGTTTGTGTAGGGGAGATACCTGGCGTAGCGGCTGAGCTGTACGAGGGGTTTGTGTAGGGGAGTTACCTGGCGTAGCGGCTGAGCTGTACAAGGGGTTTGTGTAGGGGAGATACCTGGCGTAGCGGCTGAGCTGTACGAGGGGTTTGTGTAGGGGAGTTACCTGGCGTGGCGGCTGAGCTGTACGAGGGGTTTGTGTAGGGGAGTTACCTGGCGTAGCGGCTGAGCTGTACGAGGGGTTTGTGTAGGGAGCTGTACGAGGGGTTTGTGTAGGGGAGTTACCTGGCGTAGCGGCTGAGCTGTACGAGGGGTTTGTGTAGGGGAGTTACCTGGCGTAGCGGCTGAGCTGTACGAGGGGTTTGTGTAGGGGAGTTACCTGGCGTAGCGGCTGAGCTGTACGAGGGGTTTGTGTAGGGGAGTTACCTGGCGTAGCGGCTGAGCTGTACAAGGGGTTTGTGTAGGGGAGTTACCTGGCGTAGCGGCTGAGCTGTACGAGGGGTTTGTGTAGGGAAGTTACCTGGCGTAGCGGCTGAGCTGTACGAGGGGTTTGTGTAGGGGAGTTACCTGGCGTAGCGGCTGAGCTGTACGAGGAGTTTGTGTAGGGGAGTTACCTGGCGTAGCGGCTGAGCTGTACGAGGGGTTTGTGTAGGGGAGTTACCTGGCGTAGCGGCTGAGCTGTACGAGGGGTTTGTGTAGGGGAGTTACCTGGCGTAGCGGCTGAGCTGTACGAGGGGTTTGTGTAGGGAAGTTACCTGGCGTAGCGGCTGAGCTGTACGAGGGGTTTGTGTAGGGGAGATACCTGGCGTAGCGGCTGAGCTGTACGAGGGGTTTGTGTAGGGGAGTTACCTGGCGTAGCGGCTGAGCTGTACGAGGGGTTTGTGTAGGGGAGTTACCTGGCGTAGCGGCTGAGCTGTACGAGGGGTTTGTGTAGGGGAGATACCTGGCGTAGCGGCTGAGCTGTACGAGGGGTTTGTGTAGGGGAGATACCTGGCGTAGCGGCTGAGCTGTACGAGGGGTTTGTGTAGGGGAGTTACCTGGCGTAGCGGCTGAGCTGTACGAGGGGTTTGTGTAGGGGAGTTACCTGGCGTAGCGGCTGAGCTGTACGAGGGGTTTGTGTAGGGAGCTGTACGAGGGGTTTGTGTAGGGGAGTTACCTGGCGTAGCGGCTGAGCTGTACGAGGGGTTTGTGTAGGGGAGTTACCTGGCGTAGCGGCTGAGCTGTACGTGGGGTTTGTGTAGGGGAGTTACCTGGCGTAGCGGCTGAGCTGTACGAGGGGTTTGTGTAGGGGAGTTACCTGGCGTAGCGGCTGAGCTGTACGAGGGGTTTGTGTAGGGGAGATACCTGGCGTAGCGGCTGAGCTGTACGAGGGGTTTGTGTAGGGGAGTTACCTGGCGTAGCGGCTGAGCTGTACGAGGGGTTTGTGTAGGGGAGTTACCTGGCGTAGCGGCTGAGCTGTACGAGGGGTTTGTGTAGGGGAGATACCTGGGGTAGCGGCTGAGCTGTACGAGGGGTTTGTGTAGGGGAGATACCTGGCGTAGCGGCTGAGCTGTACGAGGGGTTTGTGTAGGGGAGTTACCTGGCGTAGCGGCTGAGCTGTACGAGGAGTTTGTGTAGGGGAGTTACCTGGCGTAGCGGCTGAGCTGTACGAGGGGTTTGTGTAGGGGAGTTACCTGGCGTAGCGGCTGAGCTGTACGAGGGGTTTGTGTAGGGGAGCTACCTGGCGTAGCGGCTGAGCTGTACGAGGGGTTTGTGTAGGGGAGTTACCTGGCGTAGCGGCTGAGCTGTACGAGGGGTTTGTGTAGGGGAGATACCTGGCGTAGTGGCTGAGCTGTACGAGGGGTTTGCGTAGGGGAGTTACCTGGCGTAGCGGCTGAGCTGTACGAGTGGTTTGTGTAGGGGAGTTACCTGGCGTAGCGGCTGAGCTGTACGAGGGGTTTGTGTAGGGGAGCTACCTGGCGTAGCGGCTGAGCTGTACGAGGGGTTTGTGTAGGGGAGTTACCTGGCGTAGCGGCTGAGCTGTACGAGGGGTTTGTGTAGGGGAGTTACCTGGCGTAGCGGCTGAGCTGTACGAGGGGTTTGTGTAGGGGAGTTACCTGGCGTAGCGGCTGAGCTGTACGAGGGGTTTGTGTAGGGGAGATACCTGGCGTAGCGGCTGAGCTGTACGAGGGGTTTGTGTAGGGGAGTTACCTGGCGTAGCGGCTGAGCTGTACGAGGGGTTTGTGTAGGGGAGATACCTGGCGTAGCGGCTGAGCTGTACGAGGGGTTTGTGTAGGGGAGATACCTGGCGTAGCGGCTGAGCTTTACGAGGGGTTTGTGTAGGGGAGATACCTGGCGTAGCGGCTGAGCTGTACGAGGGGTTTGTGTAGGGGAGTTACCTGGCGTAGCGGCTGAGCTGTACGAGGGGTTTGTGTAGGGGAGTTACCTGGCGTAGCGGCTTAGCTGTACGAGGGGTTTGTGTAGGGGAGTTACCTGGCGTAGCGGCTGAGCTGTACGAGGGGTTTGTGTAGGGGAGTTACCTGGCGTAGCGGCTGAGCTGTACGAGGGGTTTGTGTAGGGGAGATACCTGGCGTAGCGGCTGAGCTGTACGAGGGGTTTGTGTAGGGGAGTTACCTGGCGTAGCGGCTGAGCTGTTCGAGGGGTTTGTGTAGGGGAGTTACCTGGCGTAGCGGCTGAGCTGTACGAGGGGTTTGTGTAGGGGAGTTACCTGGCGTAGCGGCTGAGCTGTACGAGGGGTTTGTGTAGGGGAGATACCTGGCGTAGCGGCTGAGCTGTACGAGGGGTTTGTGTAGGGGAGTTACCTGGCGTAGCGGCTGAGCTGCACGAGGGGTTTGTGTAGGGGAGTTACCTGGCGTAGCGGCTGAGCTGTACGAGGGGTTTGTGTAGGGGAGTCACCTGGCGTAGTGGCTGAGCTGTACGAGGGGTTTGTGTATGGGAGTTACCTGGCGTAGCGGCTGAGCTGTACGAGGGGTTTGTGTAGGGGAGTTACCTGGCGCAGCGGCTGAGCTGTACGAGGGGTTTGTGTAGGGGAGTTACCTGGCGTAGCGGCTGAGCTGTACGAGGGGTGTGTGTAGGGGAGTTACCTGGCGTAGCGGCTGAGCTGTACGAGGGGTTTGTGTAGGGGAGATACCTGGCGTAGCGGCTGAGCTGTACGAGGGGTTTGTGTAGGGGAGATACCTGGCGTAGCGGCTGAGCTGTACGAGGGGTTTGTGTAGGGGAGTTACCTGGCGTAGCGGCTGAGCTGTACGAGGGGTTTGTGTAGGGGAGATACCTGGCGTAGCGGCTGAGCTGTACGAGGGGTTTGTGTAGGGGAGTTACCTGGCGTGGCGGTTGAGCTGTACGAGGGGTTTGTGTAGGGGAGTTACCTGGCGTAGCGGCTGAGCTGTACGAGGGGTTTGTGTAGGGGAGTTACCTGGCGCAGCGGCTGAGCTGTACGAGGGGTTTGTGTAGGGGAGTTACCTGGCGTAGCGGCTGAGCTGTACGAGGGGTTTGTGTAGGGAAGTTACCTGGCGTAGCGGCTGAGCTGTACGAGGGGTTTGTGTAGGGGAGTTACCTGGCGTAGCGGCTGAGCTGTACGAGGGGTTTGTGTAGGGGAGTTACCTGGCGTAGCGGCTGAGCTGTACGAGGGGTTTGTGTAGGGGAGTTACCTGGCGTAGCGGCTGAGCTGTACGAGGGGTTTGTGTAGGGGAGATACCTGGCGTAGCGGCTGAGCTGTACGAGGGGTTTGTGTAGGGGAGTTACCTGGCGTAGCGGCTGAGCTGTTCGAGGGGTTTGTGTAGGGGAGTTACCTGGCGTAGCGGCTGAGCTGTACGAGGGGTTTGTGTAGGGGAGTTACCTGGCGTAGCGGCTGAGCTGTACGAGGGGTTTGTGTAGGGGAGATACCTGGCGTAGCGGCTGAGCTGTACGAGGGGTTTGTGTAGGGGAGATACCTGGCGTAGCGGCTGAGCTGTACGAGGGGTTTGTGTAGGGGAGATACCTGGCGTAGCGGCTGAGCTGTACGAGGGGTTTGTGTAGGGGAGTTACCTGGCGTAGCGGCTGAGCTGTACGAGGAGTTTGTGTAGGGGAGTTACCTGGCGTAGCGGCTGAGCTGTACGAGGGGTTTGTGTAGGGGAGTTACCTGGCGCAGCGGCTGAGCTGTACGAGGGGTTTGTGTAGGGGAGTTACCTGGCGTAGCGGCTGAGCTGTACGAGGGGTGTGTGTAGGGGAGTTACCTGGCGTAGCGGCTGAGCTGTACGAGGGGTTTGTGTAGGGGAGATACCTGGCGTAGCGGCTGAGCTGTACGAGGGGTTTGTGTAGGGGAGATACCTGGCGTAGCGGCTGAGCTGTACGAGGGGTTTGTGTAGGGGAGTTACCTGGCGTAGCGGCTGAGCTGTACAAGGGGTTTGTGTAGGGGAGATACCTGGCGTAGCGGCTGAGCTGTACGAGGGGTTTGTGTAGGGGAGTTACCTGGCGTGGCGGCTGAGCTGTACGAGGGGTTTGTGTAGGGGAGTTACCTGGCGTAGCGGCTGAGCTGTACGAGGGGTTTGTGTAGGGAGCTGTACGAGGGGTTTGTGTAGGGGAGTTACCTGGCGTAGCGGCTGAGCTGTACGAGGGGTTTGTGTAGGGGAGTTACCTGGCGTAGCGGCTGAGCTGTACGAGGGGTTTGTGTAGGGGAGTTACCTGGCGTAGCGGCTGAGCTGTACGAGGGGTTTGTGTAGGGGAGTTACCTGGCGTAGCGGCTGAGCTGTACAAGGGGTTTGTGTAGGGGAGTTACCTGGCGTAGCGGCTGAGCTGTACGAGGGGTTTGTGTAGGGAAGTTACCTGGCGTAGCGGCTGAGCTGTACGAGGGGTTTGTGTAGGGGAGTTACCTGGCGTAGCGGCTGAGCTGTACGAGGAGTTTGTGTAGGGGAGTTACCTGGCGTAGCGGCTGAGCTGTACGAGGAGTTTGTGTAGGGGAGTTACCTGGCGTAGCGGCTGAGCTGTACGAGGGGTTTGTGTAGGGGAGTTACCTGGCGTAGCGGCTGAGCTGTACGAGGGGTTTGTGTAGGGGAGTTACCTGGCGTAGCGGCTGAGCTGTACGAGGGGTTTGTGTAGGGAAGTTACCTGGCGTAGCGGCTGAGCTGTACGAGGGGTTTGTGTAGGGGAGATACCTGGCGTAGCGGCTGAGCTGTACGAGGGGTTTGTGTAGGGGAGTTACCTGGCGTAGCGGCTGAGCTGTACGAGGGGTTTGTGTAGGGGAGTTACCTGGCGTAGCGGCTGAGCTGTACGAGGGGTTTGTGTAGGGGAGATACCTGGCGTAGCGGCTGAGCTGTACGAGGGGTTTGTGTAGGGGAGATACCTGGCGTAGCGGCTGAGCTGTACGAGGGGTTTGTGTAGGGGAGTTACCTGGCGTAGCGGCTGAGCTGTACGAGGGGTTTGTGTAGGGGAGTTACCTGGCGTAGCGGCTGAGCTGTACGAGGGGTTTGTGTAGGGAGCTGTACGAGGGGTTTGTGTAGGGGAGTTACCTGGCGTAGCGGCTGAGCTGTACGAGGGGTTTGTGTAGGGGAGTTACCTGGCGTAGCGGCTGAGCTGTACGTGGGGTTTGTGTAGGGGAGTTACCTGGCGTAGCGGCTGAGCTGTACAAGGGGTTTGTGTAGGGGAGTTACCTGGCGTAGCGGCTGAGCTGTACGAGGGGTTTGTGTAGGGGAGATACCTGGCGTAGCGGCTGAGCTGTACGAGGGGTTTGTGTAGGGGAGTTACCTGGCGTAGCGGCTGAGCTGTACGAGGGGTTTGTGTAGGGGAGTTACCTGGCGTAGCGGCTGAGCTGTACGAGGGGTTTGTGTAGGGGAGATACCTGGGGTAGCGGCTGAGCTGTACGAGGGGTTTGTGTAGGGGAGATACCTGGCGTAGCGGCTGAGCTGTACGAGGGGTTTGTGTAGGGGAGTTACCTGGCGTAGCGGCTGAGCTGTACGAGGAGTTTGTGTAGGGGAGTTACCTGGCGTAGCGGCTGAGCTGTACGAGGGGTTTGTGTAGGGGAGTTACCTGGCGTAGCGGCTGAGCTGTACGAGGGGTTTGTGTAGGGGAGCTACCTGGCGTAGCGGCTGAGCTGTACGAGGGGTTTGTGTAGGGGAGTTACCTGGCGTAGCGGCTGAGCTGTACGAGGGGTTTGTGTAGGGGAGATACCTGGCGTAGTGGCTGAGCTGTACGAGGGGTTTGCGTAGGGGAGTTACCTGGCGTAGCGGCTGAGCTGTACGAGTGGTTTGTGTAGGGGAGTTACCTGGCGTAGCGGCTGAGCTGTACGAGGGGTTTGTGTAGGGGAGCTACCTGGCGTAGCGGCTGAGCTGTACGAGGGGTTTGTGTAGGGGAGTTACCTGGCGTAGCGGCTGAGCTGTACGAGGGGTTTGTGTAGGGGAGTTACCTGGCGTAGCGGCTGAGCTGTACGAGGGGTTTGTGTAGGGGAGTTACCTGGCGTAGCGGCTGAGCTGTACGAGGGGTTTGTGTAGGGGAGATACCTGGCGTAGCGGCTGAGCTGTACGAGGGGTTTGTGTAGGGGAGTTACCTGGCGTAGCGGCTGAGCTGTACGAGGGGTTTGTGTAGGGGAGATACCTGGCGTAGCGGCTGAGCTGTACGAGGGGTTTGTGTAGGGGAGATACCTGGCGTAGCGGCTGAGCTGTACGAGGGGTTTGTGTAGGGGAGATACCTGGCGTAGCGGCTGAGCTGTACGAGGGGTTTGTGTAGGGGAGTTACCTGGCGTAGCGGCTGAGCTGTACGAGGGGTTTGTGTAGGGGAGTTACCTGGCGTAGCGGCTGAGCTGTACGAGGGGTTTGTGTAGGGGAGATACCTGGGGTAGCGGATAAGCTGTACGAGGGGTTTGTGTAGGGGAGATACCTGGCGTAGCGGCTGAGCTGTACGAGGGGTTTGTGTAGGGGAGTTACCTGGCGTAGCGGCTGAGCTGTACGAGGAGTTTGTGTAGGGGAGTTACCTGGCGTAGCGGCTGAGCTGTACGAGGGGTTTGTGTAGGGGAGTTACCTGGCGTAGCGGCTGAGCTGTACGAGGGGTTTGTGTAGGGGAGCTACCTGGCGTAGCGGCTGAGCTGTACGAGGGGTTTGTGTAGGGGAGTTACCTGGCGTAGCGGCTGAGCTGTACGAGGGGTTTGTGTAGGGGAGATACCTGGCGTAGTGGCTGAGCTGTACGAGGGGTTTGCGTAGGGGAGTTACCTGGCGTAGCGGCTGAGCTGTACGAGGGGTTTGTGTAGGGGAGTTACCTGGCGTAGCGGCTGAGCTGTACGAGGGGTTTGTGTAGGGGAGCTACCTGGCGTAGCGGCTGAGCTGTACGAGGGGTTTGTGTAGGGGAGTTACCTGGCGTAGCGGCTGAGCTGTACGAGGGGTTTGTGTAGGGGAGTTACCTGGCGTAGCGGCTGAGCTGTACGAGGGGTTTGTGTAGGGGAGTTACCTGGCGTAGCGGCTGAGCTGTACGAGGGGTTTGTGTAGGGGAGTTACCTGGCGTAGCGGCTGAGCTGTACGAGGGGTTTGTGTAGGGGAGATACCTGGCGTAGCGGCTGAGCTGTACGAGGGGTTTGTGTAGGGGAGTTACCTGGCGTAGCGGCTGAGCTGTACGAGGGGTTTGTGTAGGGGAGTTACCTGGCATAGCGGCTGAGCTGTACGAGGGGTTTGTGTAGGGGAGTTACCTGGCGTAGCGGCTGAGCTGTACGAGGGGTTTGTGTAGGGGAGTTACCTGGCGTAGCGGCTGAGCTGTACGAGGGGTTTGTGTAGGGGAGTTACCTGGCGTAGCGGCTGAGCTGTACGAGGGGTTTGTGTAGGGGAGATACCTGGCGTAGCGGCTGAGCTGTACGAGGGGTTTGTGTAGGGGAGTTACCTGGCGTAGCGGCTGAGCTGTACGAGGGGTTTGTGTAGGGGAGTTACCTGGCGTAGCGGCTGAGCTGTACGAGGGGTTTGTGTAGGGGAGTTACCTGGAGTAGCGGCTGAGCTGTACGAGGGGTTTGTGTAGGGGAGTTACCTGGCGTAGCGGCTGAGCTGTACGAGGGGTTTGTGTAGGGGAGTTACTTTGCGTAGCGGCTGAGCTGTACGAGGGGTTTGTGTAGGGGAGATACCTGGCGTAGCGGCTGAGCTGTACGAGGGGTTTGTGTAGGGGAGTTACCTGGCGTAGCGGCTGAGCTGTACGAGGGGTTTGTGTAGGGGAGTTACCTGGCGTAGCGGCTGAGCTGTACGAGGGGTTTGTGTAGGGGAGATACCTGGCGTAGCGGCTGAGCTGTACGAGGGGTTTGTGTAGGGGAGTTACCTGGCGTAGCGGCTGAGCTGTACGAGGGGTTTGTGTAGGGGAGTTACCTGGCGTAGCGGCTGAGCTGTACGAGGGGTTTGTGTAGGGGAGTTACCTGGCGTAGCGGCTGAGCTGTACGAGGGGTTTGTGTAGGGGAGTTACCTGGCGTAGCGGCTGAGCTGTACGAGGGGTTTGTGTAGGGGAGCTACCTGGCGTAGCGGCTGAGCTGTACGAGGGGTTTGTGTAGGGGAGTTACCTGGCGTAGCGGCTGAGCTGTATGAGGGGTTTGTGTAGGGGAGTTACCTGGCATAGCGGCTGAGCTGTACGAGGGGTTTGTGTAGGGGAGTTACCTGGCGTAGCGGCTGAGCTGTACGAGGGGTTTGTGTAGGGGAGATACCTGGCGTAGCGGCTGAGCTGTACGAGGGGTTTGTGTAGGGGAGATGCCTGGCGTAGCGGCTGAGCTGTACGAGGGGTTTGTGTAGGGGAGTTACCTGGCTTAGCGGCTGAGCTGTACGAGGGGTTTGCGTAGGGGAGTTACCTGTTGTAGCGGCTGAGCTGTACGAGGGGTTTGCGTAGGGGAGCTACCTGGCGTAGCGGCTGAGCTGTACGAGGGGTTTGTGTAGGGGAGTTACCTGGCGTAGCGGCTGAGCTGTACGAGGGGTTTGCGTAGGGGAGTTACCTGGCGTAGCGGCTGAGCTGTACGAGGGGTTTGTGTAGGGGAGATACCTGGCGTAGCGGCTGAGCTGTACGAGGGGTTTGTGTAGGGGAGTCACCTGGCGTAGCGGCTGAGCTGTACGAGGGGTTTGTGTAGGGGAAATACCTGGCGTAGCGGCTGAGCTGTACGAGGGGTTTGTGTAGGGGAGATGCCTGGCGTAGCGGCTGAGCTGTACGAGGGGTTTGTGTAGGGGAGATGCCTGGCGTAGCGGCTGAGCTGTACGAGGGGTTTGTGTAGGGGAGTTACCTGGCGTAGCGGCTGAGCTGTACGAGGGGTTTGTGTAGGGGAGTTACCTGGCGTAGCGGCTGAGCTGTACGAGGGGTTTGTGTAGGGGAGCTACCTGGCATGGCGTTGCGGCTGAGCTGTACGAGGGGTTTGTGTAGGGGAGCTACCTGGCGTAGCGGCTGAGCTGTACGGTGTAGGGGAGATACCTGGCGTAGCGGCTGAGCTGTACGAGGGGTTTGTGTAGGGGAGATACCTGGCGTTGCGGCTGAGCTGTACGAGGGGTTTGTGTAGGGGAGTTACCTGGCGTAGCGGCTGAGCTGTACGAGGGGTTTGTGTAGGGGAGTTACCTGGCGTAGCGGCTGAGCTGTACGAGGGGTTTGTGTAGGGGAGTTACCTGGCGTAGCGGCTGAGCTGTACGAGGGGTTTGTGTAGGGGAGTTACCTGGCGTAGCGGCTGAGCTGTACGAGGGGTTTGTGTAGGGGAGTTACCTGGCGTAGCGGCTGAGCTGTACGAGGGGTTTGTGTAGGGGAGTTACCTGGCGTAGCGGCTGAGCTGTACGAGGGGTTTGTGTAGGGGAGATACCTGGCGTAGCGGCTGAGCTGTACGAGGGGTTTGTGTAGGGGAGTTACCTGGCGTAGTGGCTGAGCTGTACGAGGGGTTTGTGTAGGGGAGTTACCTGGCGTAGCGGCTGAGCTGTACGAGGGGTTTGTGTAGGGGAGTTACCTGGCGTAGCGGCTGAGCTGTACGAGGGGTTTGTGTAGGGGAGTTACCTGGCGTGGCGGCTGAGCTGTACGAGGGGTTTGTGTAGGGGAGTTACCTGGCGTAGCGGCTGAGCTGTACGAGGGGTTTGTGTAGGGAGCTGTACGAGGGGTTTGTGTAGGGGAGTTACCTGGCGTAGCGGCTGAGCTGTACGAGGGGTTTGTGTAGGGGAGTTACCTGGCGTAGCGGCTGAGCTGTACGAGGGGTTTGTGTAGGGGAGTTACCTGGCGTAGCGGCTGAGCTGTACGAGGGGTTTGTGTAGGGGAGTTACCTGGCGTAGCGGCTGAGCTGTACAAGGGGTTTGTGTAGGGGAGTTACCTGGCGTAGCGGCTGAGCTGTACGAGGGGTTTGTGTAGGGAAGTTACCTGGCGTAGCGGCTGAGCTGTACGAGGGGTTTGTGTAGGGGAGTTACCTGGCGTAGCGGCTGAGCTGTACGAGGAGTTTGTGTAGGGGAGTTACCTGGCGTAGCGGCTGAGCTGTACGAGGAGTTTGTGTAGGGGAGTTACCTGGCGTAGCGGCTGAGCTGTACGAGGGGTTTGTGTAGGGGAGTTACCTGGCGTAGCGGCTGAGCTGTACGAGGGGTTTGTGTAGGGGAGTTACCTGGCGTAGCGGCTGAGCTGTACGAGGGGTTTGTGTAGGGAAGTTACCTGGCGTAGCGGCTGAGCTGTACGAGGGGTTTGTGTAGGGGAGATACCTGGCGTAGCGGCTGAGCTGTACGAGGGGTTTGTGTAGGGGAGTTACCTGGCGTAGCGGCTGAGCTGTACGAGGGGTTTGTGTAGGGGAGTTACCTGGCGTAGCGGCTGAGCTGTACGAGGGGTTTGTGTAGGGGAGATACCTGGCGTAGCGGCTGAGCTGTACGAGGGGTTTGTGTAGGGGAGATACCTGGCGTAGCGGCTGAGCTGTACGAGGGGTTTGTGTAGGGGAGTTACCTGGCGTAGCGGCTGAGCTGTACGAGGGGTTTGTGTAGGGGAGTTACCTGGCGTAGCGGCTGAGCTGTACGAGGGGTTTGTGTAGGGAGCTGTACGAGGGGTTTGTGTAGGGGAGTTACCTGGCGTAGCGGCTGAGCTGTACGAGGGGTTTGTGTAGGGGAGTTACCTGGCGTAGCGGCTGAGCTGTACGTGGGGTTTGTGTAGGGGAGTTACCTGGCGTAGCGGCTGAGCTGTACAAGGGGTTTGTGTAGGGGAGTTACCTGGCGTAGCGGCTGAGCTGTACGAGGGGTTTGTGTAGGGGAGATACCTGGCGTAGCGGCTGAGCTGTACGAGGGGTTTGTGTAGGGGAGTTACCTGGCGTAGCGGCTGAGCTGTACGAGGGGTTTGTGTAGGGGAGTTACCTGGCGTAGCGGCTGAGCTGTACGAGGGGTTTGTGTAGGGGAGATACCTGGGGTAGCGGCTGAGCTGTACGAGGGGTTTGTGTAGGGGAGATACCTGGCGTAGCGGCTGAGCTGTACGAGGGGTTTGTGTAGGGGAGTTACCTGGCGTAGCGGCTGAGCTGTACGAGGAGTTTGTGTAGGGGAGTTACCTGGCGTAGCGGCTGAGCTGTACGAGGGGTTTGTGTAGGGGAGTTACCTGGCGTAGCGGCTGAGCTGTACGAGGGGTTTGTGTAGGGGAGCTACCTGGCGTAGCGGCTGAGCTGTACGAGGGGTTTGTGTAGGGGAGTTACCTGGCGTAGCGGCTGAGCTGTACGAGGGGTTTGTGTAGGGGAGATACCTGGCGTAGTGGCTGAGCTGTACGAGGGGTTTGCGTAGGGGAGTTACCTGGCGTAGCGGCTGAGCTGTACGAGTGGTTTGTGTAGGGGAGTTACCTGGCGTAGCGGCTGAGCTGTACGAGGGGTTTGTGTAGGGGAGCTACCTGGCGTAGCGGCTGAGCTGTACGAGGGGTTTGTGTAGGGGAGTTACCTGGCGTAGCGGCTGAGCTGTACGAGGGGTTTGTGTAGGGGAGTTACCTGGCGTAGCGGCTGAGCTGTACGAGGGGTTTGTGTAGGGGAGTTACCTGGCGTAGCGGCTGAGCTGTACGAGGGGTTTGTGTAGGGGAGATACCTGGCGTAGCGGCTGAGCTGTACGAGGGGTTTGTGTAGGGGAGTTACCTGGCGTAGCGGCTGAGCTGTACGAGGGGTTTGTGTAGGGGAGATACCTGGCGTAGCGGCTGAGCTGTACGAGGGGTTTGTGTAGGGGAGATACCTGGCGTAGCGGCTGAGCTGTACGAGGGGTTTGTGTAGGGGAGATACCTGGCGTAGCGGCTGAGCTGTACGAGGGGTTTGTGTAGGGGAGTTACCTGGCGTAGCGGCTGAGCTGTACGAGGGGTTTGTGTAGGGGAGTTACCTGGCGTAGCGGCTGAGCTGTACGAGGGGTTTGTGTAGGGGAGATACCTGGGGTAGCGGATAAGCTGTACGAGGGGTTTGTGTAGGGGAGATACCTGGCGTAGCGGCTGAGCTGTACGAGGGGTTTGTGTAGGGGAGTTACCTGGCGTAGCGGCTGAGCTGTACGAGGAGTTTGTGTAGGGGAGTTACCTGGCGTAGCGGCTGAGCTGTACGAGGGGTTTGTGTAGGGGAGTTACCTGGCGTAGCGGCTGAGCTGTACGAGGGGTTTGTGTAGGGGAGCTACCTGGCGTAGCGGCTGAGCTGTACGAGGGGTTTGTGTAGGGGAGTTACCTGGCGTAGCGGCTGAGCTGTACGAGGGGTTTGTGTAGGGGAGATACCTGGCGTAGTGGCTGAGCTGTACGAGGGGTTTGCGTAGGGGAGTTACCTGGCGTAGCGGCTGAGCTGTACGAGGGGTTTGTGTAGGGGAGTTACCTGGCGTAGCGGCTGAGCTGTACGAGGGGTTTGTGTAGGGGAGCTACCTGGCGTAGCGGCTGAGCTGTACGAGGGGTTTGTGTAGGGGAGTTACCTGGCGTAGCGGCTGAGCTGTACGAGGGGTTTGTGTAGGGGAGTTACCTGGCGTAGCGGCTGAGCTGTACGAGGGGTTTGTGTAGGGGAGTTACCTGGCGTAGCGGCTGAGCTGTACGAGGGGTTTGTGTAGGGGAGTTACCTGGCGTAGCGGCTGAGCTGTACGAGGGGTTTGTGTAGGGGAGATACCTGGCGTAGCGGCTGAGCTGTACGAGGGGTTTGTGTAGGGGAGTTACCTGGCGTAGCGGCTGAGCTGTACGAGGGGTTTGTGTAGGGGAGTTACCTGGCATAGCGGCTGAGCTGTACGAGGGGTTTGTGTAGGGGAGTTACCTGGCGTAGCGGCTGAGCTGTACGAGGGGTTTGTGTAGGGGAGTTACCTGGCGTAGCGGCTGAGCTGTACGAGGGGTTTGTGTAGGGGAGTTACCTGGCGTAGCGGCTGAGCTGTACGAGGGGTTTGTGTAGGGGAGATACCTGGCGTAGCGGCTGAGCTGTACGAGGGGTTTGTGTAGGGGAGTTACCTGGCGTAGCGGCTGAGCTGTACGAGGGGTTTGTGTAGGGGAGTTACCTGGCGTAGCGGCTGAGCTGTACGAGGGGTTTGTGTAGGGGAGTTACCTGGAGTAGCGGCTGAGCTGTACGAGGGGTTTGTGTAGGGGAGTTACCTGGCGTAGCGGCTGAGCTGTACGAGGGGTTTGTGTAGGGGAGTTACTTTGCGTAGCGGCTGAGCTGTACGAGGGGTTTGTGTAGGGGAGATACCTGGCGTAGCGGCTGAGCTGTACGAGGGGTTTGTGTAGGGGAGTTACCTGGCGTAGCGGCTGAGCTGTACGAGGGGTTTGTGTAGGGGAGTTACCTGGCGTAGCGGCTGAGCTGTACGAGGGGTTTGTGTAGGGGAGATACCTGGCGTAGCGGCTGAGCTGTACGAGGGGTTTGTGTAGGGGAGTTACCTGGCGTAGCGGCTGAGCTGTACGAGGGGTTTGTGTAGGGGAGTTACCTGGCGTAGCGGCTGAGCTGTACGAGGGGTTTGTGTAGGGGAGTTACCTGGCGTAGCGGCTGAGCTGTACGAGGGGTTTGTGTAGGGGAGTTACCTGGCGTAGCGGCTGAGCTGTACGAGGGGTTTGTGTAGGGGAGCTACCTGGCGTAGCGGCTGAGCTGTACGAGGGGTTTGTGTAGGGGAGTTACCTGGCGTAGCGGCTGAGCTGTATGAGGGGTTTGTGTAGGGGAGTTACCTGGCATAGCGGCTGAGCTGTACGAGGGGTTTGTGTAGGGGAGTTACCTGGCGTAGCGGCTGAGCTGTACGAGGGGTTTGTGTAGGGGAGATACCTGGCGTAGCGGCTGAGCTGTACGAGGGGTTTGTGTAGGGGAGATGCCTGGCGTAGCGGCTGAGCTGTACGAGGGGTTTGTGTAGGGGAGTTACCTGGCTTAGCGGCTGAGCTGTACGAGGGGTTTGCGTAGGGGAGTTACCTGTTGTAGCGGCTGAGCTGTACGAGGGGTTTGCGTAGGGGAGCTACCTGGCGTAGCGGCTGAGCTGTACGAGGGGTTTGTGTAGGGGAGTTACCTGGCGTAGCGGCTGAGCTGTACGAGGGGTTTGCGTAGGGGAGTTACCTGGCGTAGCGGCTGAGCTGTACGAGGGGTTTGTGTAGGGGAGATACCTGGCGTAGCGGCTGAGCTGTACGAGGGGTTTGTGTAGGGGAGTCACCTGGCGTAGCGGCTGAGCTGTACGAGGGGTTTGTGTAGGGGAAATACCTGGCGTAGCGGCTGAGCTGTACGAGGGGTTTGTGTAGGGGAGATGCCTGGCGTAGCGGCTGAGCTGTACGAGGGGTTTGTGTAGGGGAGATGCCTGGCGTAGCGGCTGAGCTGTACGAGGGGTTTGTGTAGGGGAGTTACCTGGCGTAGCGGCTGAGCTGTACGAGGGGTTTGTGTAGGGGAGTTACCTGGCGTAGCGGCTGAGCTGTACGAGGGGTTTGTGTAGGGGAGCTACCTGGCATGGCGTTGCGGCTGAGCTGTACGAGGGGTTTGTGTAGGGGAGCTACCTGGCGTAGCGGCTGAGCTGTACGGTGTAGGGGAGATACCTGGCGTAGCGGCTGAGCTGTACGAGGGGTTTGTGTAGGGGAGATACCTGGCGTTGCGGCTGAGCTGTACGAGGGGTTTGTGTAGGGGAGTTACCTGGCGTAGCGGCTGAGCTGTACGAGGGGTTTGTGTAGGGGAGTTACCTGGCGTAGCGGCTGAGCTGTACGAGGGGTTTGTGTAGGGGAGTTACCTGGCGTAGCGGCTGAGCTGTACGAGGGGTTTGTGTAGGGGAGTTACCTGGCGTAGCGGCTGAGCTGTACGAGGGGTTTGTGTAGGGGAGTTACCTGGCGTAGCGGCTGAGCTGTACGAGGGGTTTGTGTAGGGGAGTTACCTGGCGTAGCGGCTGAGCTGTACGAGGGGTTTGTGTAGGGGAGATACCTGGCGTAGCGGCTGAGCTGTACGAGGGGTTTGTGTAGGGGAGTTACCTGGCGTAGTGGCTGAGCTGTACGAGGGGTTTGTGTAGGGGAGTTACCTGGCGTAGCGGCTGAGCTGTACGAGGGGTTTGTGTAGGGGAGTTACCTGGCGTAGCGGCTGAGCTGTACGAGGGGTTTGTGTAGGGGAGATACCTGTCGTAGCGGCTGAGCTGTACGAGGGGTTTGTGTAGGGGAGTTACCTGGCGTAGCGGCTGAGCTGTACGAGGGGTTTGTGTAGGGGAGTTACCTGGCGTAGCGGCTGAGCTGTACGAGGGGTTTGTGTAGGGGAGTTACCTGGCGTAGCGGCTGAGCTGTACGAGGGGTTTGTGTAGGGGAGTTACCTGGCGTAGCGGCTGAGCTGTACGAGGGGTTTGTGTAGGGGAGTTACCTGGCGTAGCGGCTGAGCTGTACGAGGGGTTTGTGTAGGGGAGCTACCTGGCGTAGCGGCTGAGCTGTACGAGGGGTTTGTGTAGGGGAGTTACCTGGCGTAGCGGCTGAGCTGTACGAGGGGTTTGTGTAGGGGAGTTACCTGGCGTAGCGGCTGAGCTGTACGAGGGGTTTGTGTAGGGGAGTTACCTGGCGTAGCGGCTGAGCTGTACGAGGGGTTTGTGTAGGGGAGATACCTGGCGTAGCGGCTGAGCTGTACGAGGGGTTTGTGTAGGGGAGTTACCTGGCGTAGCGGCTGAGCTGTACGAGGGGTTTGTGTAGGGGAGATACCTGGCGTAGCGGCTGAGCTGTACGAGGGGTTTGTGTAGGGGAGATACCTGGCGTAGCGGCTGAGCTTTACGAGGGGTTTGTGTAGGGGAGATACCTGGCGTAGCGGCTGAGCTGTACGAGGGGTTTGTGTAGGGGAGTTACCTGGCGTAGCGGCTGAGCTGTACGAGGGGTTTGTGTAGGGGAGTTACCTGGCGTAGCGGCTTAGCTGTACGAGGGGTTTGTGTAGGGGAGTTACCTGGCGTAGCGGCTGAGCTGTACGAGGGGTTTGTGTAGGGGAGTTACCTGGCGTAGCGGCTGAGCTGTACGAGGGGTTTGTGTAGGGGAGATACCTGGCGTAGCGGCTGAGCTGTACGAGGGGTTTGTGTAGGGGAGTTACCTGGCGTAGCGGCTGAGCTGTTCGAGGGGTTTGTGTAGGGAGTTACCTGGCGTAGCGGCTGAGCTGTACGAGGGGTTTGTGTAGGGGAGTTACCTGGCGTAGCGGCTGAGCTGTACGAGGGGTTTGTGTAGGGGAGATACCTGGCGTAGCGGCTGAGCTGTACGAGGGGTTTGTGTAGGGGAGTTACCTGGCGTAGCGGCTGAGCTGCACGAGGGGTTTGTGTAGGGGAGTTACCTGGCGTAGCGGCTGAGCTGTACGAGGGGTTTGTGTAGGGGAGTCACCTGGCGTAGTGGCTGAGCTGTACGAGGGGTTTGTGTATGGGAGTTACCTGGCGTAGCGGCTGAGCTGTACGAGGGGTTTGTGTAGGGGAGTTACCTGGCGCAGCGGCTGAGCTGTACGAGGGGTTTGTGTAGGGGAGTTACCTGGCGTAGCGGCTGAGCTGTACGAGGGGTGTGTGTAGGGGAGTTACCTGGCGTAGCGGCTGAGCTGTACGAGGGGTTTGTGTAGGGGAGATACCTGGCGTAGCGGCTGAGCTGTACGAGGGGTTTGTGTAGGGGAGATACCTGGCGTAGCGGCTGAGCTGTACGAGGGGTTTGTGTAGGGGAGTTACCTGGCGTAGCGGCTGAGCTGTACGAGGGGTTTGTGTAGGGGAGATACCTGGCGTAGCGGCTGAGCTGTACGAGGGGTTTGTGTAGGGGAGTTACCTGGCGTGGCGGTTGAGCTGTACGAGGGGTTTGTGTAGGGGAGTTACCTGGCGTAGCGGCTGAGCTGTACGAGGGGTTTGTGTAGGGGAGTTACCTGGCGCAGCGGCTGAGCTGTACGAGGGGTTTGTGTAGGGGAGTTACCTGGCGTAGCGGCTGAGCTGTACGAGGGGTTTGTGTAGGGAAGTTACCTGGCGTAGCGGCTGAGCTGTACGAGGGGTTTGTGTAGGGGAGTTACCTGGCGTAGCGGCTGAGCTGTACGAGGGGTTTGTGTAGGGGAGTTACCTGGCGTAGCGGCTGAGCTGTACGAGGGGTTTGTGTAGGGGAGTTACCTGGCGTAGCGGCTGAGCTGTACGAGGGGTTTGTGTAGGGGAGATACCTGGCGTAGCGGCTGAGCTGTACGAGGGGTTTGTGTAGGGGAGTTACCTGGCGTAGCGGCTGAGCTGTTCGAGGGGTTTGTGTAGGGGAGTTACCTGGCGTAGCGGCTGAGCTGTACGAGGGGTTTGTGTAGGGGAGTTACCTGGCGTAGCGGCTGAGCTGTACGAGGGGTTTGTGTAGGGGAGATACCTGGCGTAGCGGCTGAGCTGTACGAGGGGTTTGTGTAGGGGAGATACCTGGCGTAGCGGCTGAGCTGTACGAGGGGTTTGTGTAGGGGAGATACCTGGCGTAGCGGCTGAGCTGTACGAGGGGTTTGTGTAGGGGAGTTACCTGGCGTAGCGGCTGAGCTGTACGAGGAGTTTGTGTAGGGGAGTTACCTGGCGTAGCGGCTGAGCTGTACGAGGGGTTTGTGTAGGGGAGTTACCTGGCGCAGCGGCTGAGCTGTACGAGGGGTTTGTGTAGGGGAGTTACCTGGCGTAGCGGCTGAGCTGTACGAGGGGTGTGTGTAGGGGAGTTACCTGGCGTAGCGGCTGAGCTGTACGAGGGGTTTGTGTAGGGGAGATACCTGGCGTAGCGGCTGAGCTGTACGAGGGGTTTGTGTAGGGGAGATACCTGGCGTAGCGGCTGAGCTGTACGAGGGGTTTGTTGTAGGGGAGTTACCTGGCGTAGCGGCTGAGCTGTACAAGGGGTTTGTGTAGGGGAGATACCTGGCGTAGCGGCTGAGCTGTACGAGGGGTTTGTGTAGGGGAGTTACCTGGCGTGGCGGCTGAGCTGTACGAGGGGTTTGTGTAGGGGAGTTACCTGGCGTAGCGGCTGAGCTGTACGAGGGGTTTGTGTAGGGAGCTGTACGAGGGGTTTGTGTAGGGAGTTACCTGGCGTAGCGGCTGAGCTGTACGAGGGGTTTGTGTAGGGGAGTTACCTGGCGTAGCGGCTGAGCTGTACGAGGGGTTTGTGTAGGGGAGTTACCTGGCGTAGCGGCTGAGCTGTACGAGGGGTTTGTGTAGGGGAGTTACCTGGCGTAGCGGCTGAGCTGTACAAGGGGTTTGTGTAGGGGAGTTACCTGGCGTAGCGGCTGAGCTGTACGAGGGGTTTGTGTAGGGAAGTTACCTGGCGTAGCGGCTGAGCTGTACGAGGGGTTTGTGTAGGGGAGTTACCTGGCGTAGCGGCTGAGCTGTACGAGGAGTTTGTGTAGGGGAGTTACCTGGCGTAGCGGCTGAGCTGTACGAGGAGTTTGTGTAGGGGAGTTACCTGGCGTAGCGGCTGAGCTGTACGAGGGATTTGTGTAGGGGAGTTACCTGGCGTAGCGGCTGAGCTGTACGAGGGGTTTGTGTAGGGGAGTTACCTGGCGTAGCGGCTGAGCTGTACGAGGGGTTTGTGTAGGGAAGTTACCTGGCGTAGCGGCTGAGCTGTACGAGGGGTTTGTGTAGGGGAGATACCTGGCGTAGCGGCTGAGCTGTACGAGGGGTTTGTGTAGGGGAGTTACCTGGCGTAGCGGCTGAGCTGTACGAGGGGTTTGTGTAGGGGAGTTACCTGGCGTAGCGGCTGAGCTGTACGAGGGGTTTGTGTAGGGGAGATACCCTGGCGTAGCGGCTGAGCTGTACGAGGGGTTTGTGTAGGGGAGATACCTGGCGTAGCGGCTGAGCTGTACGAGGGGTTTGTGTAGGGGAGTTACCTGGCGTAGCGGCTGAGCTGTACGAGGGGTTTGTGTAGGGGAGTTACCTGGCGTAGCGGCTGAGCTGTACGAGGGGTTTGTGTAGGGAGCTGTACGAGGGGTTTGTGTAGGGGAGTTACCTGGCGTAGCGGCTGAGCTGTACGAGGGGTTTGTGTAGGGGAGTTACCTGGCGTAGCGGCTGAGCTGTACGTGGGGTTTGTGTAGGGAGTTACCTGGCGTAGCGGCTGAGCTGTACAAGGGGTTTGTGTAGGGGAGTTACCTGGCGTAGCGGCTGAGCTGTACGAGGGGTTTGTGTAGGGGAGATACCTGGCGTAGCGGCTGAGCTGTACGAGGGGTTTGTGTAGGGGAGTTACCTGGCGTAGCGGCTGAGCTGTACGAGGGGTTTGTGTAGGGGAGTTACCTGGCGTAGCGGCTGAGCTGTACGAGGGGTTTGTGTAGGGGAGATACCTGGGGTAGCGGCTGAGCTGTACGAGGGGTTTGTGTAGGGGAGATACCTGGCGTAGCGGCTGAGCTGTACGAGGGGTTTGTGTAGGGGAGTTACCTGGCGTAGCGGCTGAGCTGTACGAGGAGTTTGTGTAGGGGAGTTACCTGGCGTAGCGGCTGAGCTGTACGAGGGGTTTGTGTAGGGGAGTTACCTGGCGTAGCGGCTGAGCTGTACGAGGGGTTTGTGTAGGGGAGCTACCTGGCGTAGCGGCTGAGCTGTACGAGGGGTTTGTGTAGGGGAGTTACCTGGCGTAGCGGCTGAGCTGTACGAGGGGTTTGTGTAGGGGAGATACCTGGCGTAGTGGCTGAGCTGTACGAGGGGTTTGCGTAGGGGAGTTACCTGGCGTAGCGGCTGAGCTGTACGAGTGGTTTGTGTAGGGGAGTTACCTGGCGTAGCGGCTGAGCTGTACGAGGGGTTTGTGTAGGGGAGCTACCTGGCGTAGCGGCTGAGCTGTACGAGGGGTTTGTGTAGGGGAGTTACCTGGCGTAGCGGCTGAGCTGTACGAGGGGTTTGTGTAGGGGAGTTACCTGGCGTAGCGGCTGAGCTGTACGAGGGGTTTGTGTAGGGGAGTTACCTGGCGTAGCGGCTGAGCTGTACGAGGGGTTTGTGTAGGGGAGATACCTGGCGTAGCGGCTGAGCTGTACGAGGGGTTTGTGTAGGGGAGTTACCTGGCGTAGCGGCTGAGCTGTACGAGGGGTTTGTGTAGGGGAGATACCTGGCGTAGCGGCTGAGCTGTACGAGGGGTTTGTGTAGGGGAGATACCTGGCGTAGCGGCTGAGCTGTACGAGGGGTTTGTGTAGGGGAGATACCTGGCGTAGCGGCTGAGCTGTACGAGGGGTTTGTGTAGGGGAGTTACCTGGCGTAGCGGCTGAGCTGTACGAGGGGTTTGTGTAGGGGAGTTACCTGGCGTAGCGGCTGAGCTGTACGAGGGGTTTGTGTAGGGGAGATACCTGGGGTAGCGGATAAGCTGTACGAGGGGTTTGTGTAGGGGAGATACCTGGCGTAGCGGCTGAGCTGTACGAGGGGTTTGTGTAGGGGAGTTACCTGGCGTAGCGGCTGAGCTGTACGAGGAGTTTGTGTAGGGGAGTTACCTGGCGTAGCGGCTGAGCTGTACGAGGGGTTTGTGTAGGGGAGTTACCTGGCGTAGCGGCTGAGCTGTACGAGGGGTTTGTGTAGGGGAGCTACCTGGCGTAGCGGCTGAGCTGTACGAGGGGTTTGTGTAGGGGAGTTACCTGGCGTAGCGGCTGAGCTGTACGAGGGGTTTGTGTAGGGGAGATACCTGGCGTAGTGGCTGAGCTGTACGAGGGGTTTGCGTAGGGGAGTTACCTGGCGTAGCGGCTGAGCTGTACGAGGGGTTTGTGTAGGGGAGTTACCTGGCGTAGCGGCTGAGCTGTACGAGGGGTTTGTGTAGGGGAGCTACCTGGCGTAGCGGCTGAGCTGTACGAGGGGTTTGTGTAGGGGAGTTACCTGGCGTAGCGGCTGAGCTGTACGAGGGGTTTGTGTAGGGGAGTTACCTGGCGTAGCGGCTGAGCTGTACGAGGGGTTTGTGTAGGGGAGTTACCTGGCGTAGCGGCTGAGCTGCACGAGGGGTTTGTGTAGGGGAGTTACCTGGCGTAGCGGCTGAGCTGTACGAGGGGTTTGTGTAGGGGAGTCACCTGGCGTAGTGGCTGAGCTGTACGAGGGGTTTGTGTATGGGAGTTACCTGGCGTAGCGGCTGAGCTGTACGAGGGGTTTGTGTAGGGGAGTTACCTGGCGCAGCGGCTGAGCTGTACGAGGGGTTTGTGTAGGGGAGTTACCTGGCGTAGCGGCTGAGCTGTACGAGGGGTGTGTGTAGGGGAGTTACCTGGCGTAGCGGCTGAGCTGTACGAGGGGTTTGTGTAGGGGAGATACCTGGCGTAGCGGCTGAGCTGTACGAGGGGTTTGTGTAGGGGAGATACCTGGCGTAGCGGCTGAGCTGTACGAGGGGTTTGTGTAGGGGAGTTACCTGGCGTAGCGGCTGAGCTGTACGAGGGGTTTGTGTAGGGGAGATACCTGGCGTAGCGGCTGAGCTGTACGAGGGGTTTGTGTAGGGGAGTTACCTGGCGTGGCGGTTGAGCTGTACGAGGGGTTTGTGTAGGGGAGTTACCTGGCGTAGCGGCTGAGCTGTACGAGGGGTTTGTGTAGGGGAGTTACCTGGCGCAGCGGCTGAGCTGTACGAGGGGTTTGTGTAGGGGAGTTACCTGGCGTAGCGGCTGAGCTGTACGAGGGGTTTGTGTAGGGAAGTTACCTGGCGTAGCGGCTGAGCTGTACGAGGGGTTTGTGTAGGGGAGTTACCTGGCGTAGCGGCTGAGCTGTACGAGGGGTTTGTGTAGGGGAGTTACCTGGCGTAGCGGCTGAGCTGTACGAGGGGTTTGTGTAGGGGAGTTACCTGGCGTAGCGGCTGAGCTGTACGAGGGGTTTGTGTAGGGGAGATACCTGGCGTAGCGGCTGAGCTGTACGAGGGGTTTGTGTAGGGGAGTTACCTGGCGTAGCGGCTGAGCTGTTCGAGGGGTTTGTGTAGGGGAGTTACCTGGCGTAGCGGCTGAGCTGTACGAGGGGTTTGTGTAGGGGAGTTACCTGGCGTAGCGGCTGAGCTGTACGAGGGGTTTGTGTAGGGGAGATACCTGGCGTAGCGGCTGAGCTGTACGAGGGGTTTGTGTAGGGGAGATACCTGGCGTAGCGGCTGAGCTGTACGAGGGGTTTGTGTAGGGGAGATACCTGGCGTAGCGGCTGAGCTGTACGAGGGGTTTGTGTAGGGGAGTTACCTGGCGTAGCGGCTGAGCTGTACGAGGGGTTTGTGTAGGGGAGATACCTGGCGTAGCGGCTGAGCTGTACGAGGGGTTTGTGTAGGGGAGTTACCTGGCGTAGCGGCTGAGCTGCACGAGGGGTTTGTGTAGGGGAGTTACCTGGCGTAGCGGCTGAGCTGTACGAGGGGTTTGTGTAGGGGAGTCACCTGGCGTAGTGGCTGAGCTGTACGAGGGGTTTGTGTATGGGAGTTACCTGGCGTAGCGGCTGAGCTGTACGAGGGGTTTGTGTAGGGGAGTTACCTGGCGCAGCGGCTGAGCTGTACGAGGGGTTTGTGTAGGGGAGTTACCTGGCGTAGCGGCTGAGCTGTACGAGGGGTGTGTGTAGGGGAGTTACCTGGCGTAGCGGCTGAGCTGTATGAGGGGTTTGTGTAGGGGAGATACCTGGCGTAGCGGCTGAGCTGTACGAGGGGTTTGTGTAGGGGAGATACCTGGCGTAGCGGCTGAGCTGTACGAGGGGTTTGTGTAGGGGAGTTACCTGGCGTAGCGGCTGAGCTGTACGAGGGGTTTGTGTAGGGGAGATACCTGGCGTAGCGGCTGAGCTGTACGAGGGGTTTGTGTAGGGGAGTTACCTGGCGTGGCGGTTGAGCTGTACGAGGGGTTTGTGTAGGGGAGTTACCTGGCGTAGCGGCTGAGCTGTACGAGGGGTTTGTGTAGGGGAGTTACCTGGCGCAGCGGCTGAGCTGTACGAGGGGTTTGTGTAGGGGAGTTACCTGGCGTAGCGGCTGAGCTGTACGAGGGGTTTGTGTAGGGAAGTTACCTGGCGTAGCGGCTGAGCTGTACGAGGGGTTTGTGTAGGGGAGTTACCTGGCGTAGCGGCTGAGCTGTACGAGGGGTTTGTGTAGGGGAGTTACCTGGCGTAGCGGCTGAGCTGTACGAGGGGTTTGTGTAGGGGAGTTACCTGGCGTAGCGGCTGAGCTGTACGAGGGGTTTGTGTAGGGGAGATACCTGGCGTAGCGGCTGAGCTGTACGAGGGGTTTGTGTAGGGGAGTTACCTGGCGTAGCGGCTGAGCTGTTCGAGGGGTTTGTGTAGGGGAGTTACCTGGCGTAGCGGCTGAGCTGTACGAGGGGTTTGTGTAGGGGAGTTACCTGGCGTAGCGGCTGAGCTGTACGAGGGGTTTGTGTAGGGGAGATACCTGGCGTAGCGGCTGAGCTGTACGAGGGGTTTGTGTAGGGGAGATACCTGGCGTAGCGGCTGAGCTGTACGAGGGGTTTGTGTAGGGGAGATACCTGGCGTAGCGGCTGAGCTGTACGAGGGGTTTGTGTAGGGGAGTTACCTGGCGTAGCGGCTGAGCTGTACGAGGAGTTTGTGTAGGGGAGTTACCTGGCGTAGCGGCTGAGCTGTACGAGGGGTTTGTGTAGGGGAGTTACCTGGCGCAGCGGCTGAGCTGTACGAGGGGTTTGTGTAGGGGAGTTACCTGGCGTAGCGGCTGAGCTGTACGAGGGGTGTGTGTAGGGGAGTTACCTGGCGTAGCGGCTGAGCTGTACGAGGGGTTTGTGTAGGGGAGATACCTGGCGTAGCGGCTGAGCTGTACGAGGGGTTTGTGTAGGGGAGATACCTGGCGTAGCGGCTGAGCTGTACGAGGGGTTTGTGTAGGGGAGTTACCTGGCGTAGCGGCTGAGCTGTACAAGGGGTTTGTGTAGGGGAGATACCTGGCGTAGCGGCTGAGCTGTACGAGGGGTTTGTGTAGGGGAGTTACCTGGCGTGGCGGCTGAGCTGTACGAGGGGTTTGTGTAGGGGAGTTACCTGGCGTAGCGGCTGAGCTGTACGAGGGGTTTGTGTAGGGAGCTGTACGAGGGGTTTGTGTAGGGGAGTTACCTGGCGTAGCGGCTGAGCTGTACGAGGGGTTTGTGTAGGGGAGTTACCTGGCGTAGCGGCTGAGCTGTACGAGGGGTTTGTGTAGGGGAGTTACCTGGCGTAGCGGCTGAGCTGTACGAGGGGTTTGTGTAGGGGAGTTACCTGGCGTAGCGGCTGAGCTGTACAAGGGGTTTGTGTAGGGGAGTTACCTGGCGTAGCGGCTGAGCTGTACGAGGGGTTTGTGTAGGGAAGTTACCTGGCGTAGCGGCTGAGCTGTACGAGGGGTTTGTGTAGGGGAGTTACCTGGCGTAGCGGCTGAGCTGTACGAGGAGTTTGTGTAGGGGAGTTACCTGGCGTAGCGGCTGAGCTGTACGAGGAGTTTGTGTAGGGGAGTTACCTGGCGTAGCGGCTGAGCTGTACGAGGGGTTTGTGTAGGGGAGTTACCTGGCGTAGCGGCTGAGCTGTACGAGGGGTTTGTGTAGGGGAGTTACCTGGCGTAGCGGCTGAGCTGTACGAGGGGTTTGTGTAGGGAAGTTACCTGGCGTAGCGGCTGAGCTGTACGAGGGGTTTGTGTAGGGGAGATACCTGGCGTAGCGGCTGAGCTGTACGAGGGGTTTGTGTAGGGGAGTTACCTGGCGTAGCGGCTGAGCTGTACGAGGGGTTTGTGTAGGGGAGTTACCTGGCGTAGCGGCTGAGCTGTACGAGGGGTTTGTGTAGGGGAGATACCTGGCGTAGCGGCTGAGCTGTACGAGGGGTTTGTGTAGGGGAGATACCTGGCGTAGCGGCTGAGCTGTACGAGGGGTTTGTGTAGGGGAGTTACCTGGCGTAGCGGCTGAGCTGTACGAGGGGTTTGTGTAGGGGAGTTACCTGGCGTAGCGGCTGAGCTGTACGAGGGGTTTGTGTAGGGAGCTGTACGAGGGGTTTGTGTAGGGGAGTTACCTGGCGTAGCGGCTGAGCTGTACGAGGGGTTTGTGTAGGGGAGTTACCTGGCGTAGCGGCTGAGCTGTACGTGGGGTTTGTGTAGGGGAGTTACCTGGCGTAGCGGCTGAGCTGTACAAGGGGTTTGTGTAGGGGAGTTACCTGGCGTAGCGGCTGAGCTGTACGAGGGGTTTGTGTAGGGGAGATACCTGGCGTAGCGGCTGAGCTGTACGAGGGGTTTGTGTAGGGGAGTTACCTGGCGTAGCGGCTGAGCTGTACGAGGGGTTTGTGTAGGGGAGTTACCTGGCGTAGCGGCTGAGCTGTACGAGGGGTTTGTGTAGGGGAGATACCTGGGGTAGCGGCTGAGCTGTACGAGGGGTTTGTGTAGGGGAGATACCTGGCGTAGCGGCTGAGCTGTACGAGGGGTTTGTGTAGGGGAGTTACCTGGCGTAGCGGCTGAGCTGTACGAGGAGTTTGTGTAGGGGAGTTACCTGGCGTAGCGGCTGAGCTGTACGAGGGGTTTGTGTAGGGGAGTTACCTGGCGTAGCGGCTGAGCTGTACGAGGGGTTTGTGTAGGGGAGCTACCTGGCGTAGCGGCTGAGCTGTACGAGGGGTTTGTGTAGGGGAGTTACCTGGCGTAGCGGCTGAGCTGTACGAGGGGTTTGTGTAGGGGAGATACCTGGCGTAGTGGCTGAGCTGTACGAGGGGTTTGCGTAGGGGAGTTACCTGGCGTAGCGGCTGAGCTGTACGAGTGGTTTGTGTAGGGGAGTTACCTGGCGTAGCGGCTGAGCTGTACGAGGGGTTTGTGTAGGGGAGCTACCTGGCGTAGCGGCTGAGCTGTACGAGGGGTTTGTGTAGGGGAGTTACCTGGCGTAGCGGCTGAGCTGTACGAGGGGTTTGTGTAGGGGAGTTACCTGGCGTAGCGGCTGAGCTGTACGAGGGGTTTGTGTAGGGGAGTTACCTGGCGTAGCGGCTGAGCTGTACGAGGGGTTTGTGTAGGGGAGATACCTGGCGTAGCGGCTGAGCTGTACGAGGGGTTTGTGTAGGGGAGTTACCTGGCGTAGCGGCTGAGCTGTACGAGGGGTTTGTGTAGGGGAGATACCTGGCGTAGCGGCTGAGCTGTACGAGGGGTTTGTGTAGGGGAGATACCTGGCGTAGCGGCTGAGCTGTACGAGGGGTTTGTGTAGGGGAGATACCTGGCGTAGCGGCTGAGCTGTACGAGGGGTTTGTGTAGGGGAGTTACCTGGCGTAGCGGCTGAGCTGTACGAGGGGTTTGTGTAGGGGAGTTACCTGGCGTAGCGGCTGAGCTGTACGAGGGGTTTGTGTAGGGGAGATACCTGGGGTAGCGGATAAGCTGTACGAGGGGTTTGTGTAGGGGAGATACCTGGCGTAGCGGCTGAGCTGTACGAGGGGTTTGTGTAGGGGAGTTACCTGGCGTAGCGGCTGAGCTGTACGAGGAGTTTGTGTAGGGGAGTTACCTGGCGTAGCGGCTGAGCTGTACGAGGGGTTTGTGTAGGGGAGTTACCTGGCGTAGCGGCTGAGCTGTACGAGGGGTTTGTGTAGGGGAGCTACCTGGCGTAGCGGCTGAGCTGTACGAGGGGTTTGTGTAGGGGAGTTACCTGGCGTAGCGGCTGAGCTGTACGAGGGGTTTGTGTAGGGGAGATACCTGGCGTAGTGGCTGAGCTGTACGAGGGGTTTGCGTAGGGGAGTTACCTGGCGTAGCGGCTGAGCTGTACGAGGGGTTTGTGTAGGGGAGTTACCTGGCGTAGCGGCTGAGCTGTACGAGGGGTTTGTGTAGGGGAGCTACCTGGCGTAGCGGCTGAGCTGTACGAGGGGTTTGTGTAGGGGAGTTACCTGGCGTAGCGGCTGAGCTGTACGAGGGGTTTGTGTAGGGGAGTTACCTGGCGTAGCGGCTGAGCTGTACGAGGGGTTTGTGTAGGGGAGTTACCTGGCGTAGCGGCTGAGCTGTACGAGGGGTTTGTGTAGGGGAGTTACCTGGCGTAGCGGCTGAGCTGTACGAGGGGTTTGTGTAGGGGAGATACCTGGCGTAGCGGCTGAGCTGTACGAGGGGTTTGTGTAGGGGAGTTACCTGGCGTAGCGGCTGAGCTGTACGAGGGGTTTGTGTAGGGGAGTTACCTGGCATAGCGGCTGAGCTGTACGAGGGGTTTGTGTAGGGGAGTTACCTGGCGTAGCGGCTGAGCTGTACGAGGGGTTTGTGTAGGGGAGTTACCTGGCGTAGCGGCTGAGCTGTACGAGGGGTTTGTGTAGGGGAGTTACCTGGCGTAGCGGCTGAGCTGTACGAGGGGTTTGTGTAGGGGAGATACCTGGCGTAGCGGCTGAGCTGTACGAGGGGTTTGTGTAGGGGAGTTACCTGGCGTAGCGGCTGAGCTGTACGAGGGGTTTGTGTAGGGGAGTTACCTGGCGTAGCGGCTGAGCTGTACGAGGGGTTTGTGTAGGGGAGTTACCTGGAGTAGCGGCTGAGCTGTACGAGGGGTTTGTGTAGGGGAGTTACCTGGCGTAGCGGCTGAGCTGTACGAGGGGTTTGTGTAGGGGAGTTACTTTGCGTAGCGGCTGAGCTGTACGAGGGGTTTGTGTAGGGGAGATACCTGGCGTAGCGGCTGAGCTGTACGAGGGGTTTGTGTAGGGGAGTTACCTGGCGTAGCGGCTGAGCTGTACGAGGGGTTTGTGTAGGGGAGTTACCTGGCGTAGCGGCTGAGCTGTACGAGGGGTTTGTGTAGGGGAGATACCTGGCGTAGCGGCTGAGCTGTACGAGGGGTTTGTGTAGGGGAGTTACCTGGCGTAGCGGCTGAGCTGTACGAGGGGTTTGTGTAGGGGAGTTACCTGGCGTAGCGGCTGAGCTGTACGAGGGGTTTGTGTAGGGGAGTTACCTGGCGTAGCGGCTGAGCTGTACGAGGGGTTTGTGTAGGGGAGTTACCTGGCGTAGCGGCTGAGCTGTACGAGGGGTTTGTGTAGGGGAGCTACCTGGCGTAGCGGCTGAGCTGTACGAGGGGTTTGTGTAGGGGAGTTACCTGGCGTAGCGGCTGAGCTGTATGAGGGGTTTGTGTAGGGGAGTTACCTGGCATAGCGGCTGAGCTGTACGAGGGGTTTGTGTAGGGGAGTTACCTGGCGTAGCGGCTGAGCTGTACGAGGGGTTTGTGTAGGGGAGATACCTGGCGTAGCGGCTGAGCTGTACGAGGGGTTTGTGTAGGGGAGATGCCTGGCGTAGCGGCTGAGCTGTACGAGGGGTTTGTGTAGGGGAGTTACCTGGCTTAGCGGCTGAGCTGTACGAGGGGTTTGCGTAGGGGAGTTACCTGTTGTAGCGGCTGAGCTGTACGAGGGGTTTGCGTAGGGGAGCTACCTGGCGTAGCGGCTGAGCTGTACGAGGGGTTTGTGTAGGGGAGTTACCTGGCGTAGCGGCTGAGCTGTACGAGGGGTTTGCGTAGGGGAGTTACCTGGCGTAGCGGCTGAGCTGTACGAGGGGTTTGTGTAGGGGAGATACCTGGCGTAGCGGCTGAGCTGTACGAGGGGTTTGTGTAGGGGAGTCACCTGGCGTAGCGGCTGAGCTGTACGAGGGGTTTGTGTAGGGGAAATACCTGGCGTAGCGGCTGAGCTGTACGAGGGGTTTGTGTAGGGGAGATGCCTGGCGTAGCGGCTGAGCTGTACGAGGGGTTTGTGTAGGGGAGATGCCTGGCGTAGCGGCTGAGCTGTACGAGGGGTTTGTGTAGGGGAGTTACCTGGCGTAGCGGCTGAGCTGTACGAGGGGTTTGTGTAGGGGAGTTACCTGGCGTAGCGGCTGAGCTGTACGAGGGGTTTGTGTAGGGGAGCTACCTGGCATGGCGTTGCGGCTGAGCTGTACGAGGGGTTTGTGTAGGGGAGCTACCTGGCGTAGCGGCTGAGCTGTACGGTGTAGGGGAGATACCTGGCGTAGCGGCTGAGCTGTACGAGGGGTTTGTGTAGGGGAGATACCTGGCGTTGCGGCTGAGCTGTACGAGGGGTTTGTGTAGGGGAGTTACCTGGCGTAGCGGCTGAGCTGTACGAGGGGTTTGTGTAGGGGAGTTACCTGGCGTAGCGGCTGAGCTGTACGAGGGGTTTGTGTAGGGGAGTTACCTGGCGTAGCGGCTGAGCTGTACGAGGGGTTTGTGTAGGGGAGTTACCTGGCGTAGCGGCTGAGCTGTACGAGGGGTTTGTGTAGGGGAGTTACCTGGCGTAGCGGCTGAGCTGTACGAGGGGTTTGTGTAGGGGAGTTACCTGGCGTAGCGGCTGAGCTGTACGAGGGGTTTGTGTAGGGGAGATACCTGGCGTAGCGGCTGAGCTGTACGAGGGGTTTGTGTAGGGGAGTTACCTGGCGTAGTGGCTGAGCTGTACGAGGGGTTTGTGTAGGGGAGTTACCTGGCGTAGCGGCTGAGCTGTACGAGGGGTTTGTGTAGGGGAGTTACCTGGCGTAGCGGCTGAGCTGTACGAGGGGTTTGTGTAGGGGAGATACCTGTCGTAGCGGCTGAGCTGTACGAGGGGTTTGTGTAGGGGAGTTACCTGGCGTAGCGGCTGAGCTGTACGAGGGGTTTGTGTAGGGGAGTTACCTGGCGTAGCGGCTGAGCTGTACGAGGGGTTTGTGTAGGGGAGTTACCTGGCGTAGCGGCTGAGCTGTACGAGGGGTTTGTGTAGGGGAGTTACCTGGCGTAGCGGCTGAGCTGTACGAGGGGTTTGTGTAGGGGAGTCACCTGGCGTAGTGGCTGAGCTGTGCGAGGGGTTTGTGTAGGGGAGTTACCTGGCGTAGCGGCTGAGCTGCACGAGGGGTTTGTGTAGGGGAGTTACCTGGCGTAGCGGCTGAGCTGTACGAGGGGTTTGTGTAGGGGAGTCACCTGGCGTAGTGGCT